>NC_140585.1:333015464-333574233 GCF_964204655.1 Triturus cristatus | reverse complement strand
TAGCAACCCTTGAATCATGTTGCGTTTCAAGCTTGTTAATTTAACAAAAGAACAGTTAATTTTATTGTAAGGGCCTTACTTTCATTGGGTATCGCAGAACTGAGCAAAACAAAATGGATTCCATGCAGGATAGAAAGACACAATTCCACAGTCTTCACAGATGGACACTACACCCTAGTCCTAATAGATGGCTATACCAAATATTCCAAGCTTGAATTTGTGGGATACCAAGCAGCCTCAGATGTCTTTTCAAAGATGCAGAAGATGATAGCCACCCATGGCTTAATGAAAAAATTAAAAACAGACAACAGGCCTCCATTCCAAAGCCAAGAATTTGCATATTATCTCCAGTCATGGGGCATCCATCACCGCAGGATAACATCCCGCTGGCTACAAGCCAATAGAGAAGTAGAGAGCTTAATGCGCACTCTAAACTGTTGATGCGCATTGCTCATGCGGATCAACAACCCATGGAAAATCCATATATGAGTGCCGTAGAGAATATCAACAAACTCCATTCTCCACCATGGGATAAGCCCCTGGACATGCCAGCATGGGCACGAGTAGTCGCCAACACTATTCCCCACCACCCTGGGTGGACACCAGGCCCAATAAAGGATGATAGAGTTCTTCACAGAAGGAAAGAGAAAATCGAGCCAGCACCAGTGAGAGAGCTTGGTCCTCAAACATTCAGCGAGGTGAGTTGGTATTTGTAAAGGACCAATATCCCGGAAGCTAATTGAGGCTACCCTTCAAGTGTCACTCTTGGGTTGTCATCAGGCGAAGAGGCACCATGGTCTTTGCTCGTCAATGAGACAAATAAATCACCTGTAATATCTCATTCTTCAAAAGAGCCAGAGGAGAACTCAGGGAGGAACCCACCTCCCCTACACACTCCTACCATTTGCCAGTGAACGAGGCTTGGGTGTCCTTATCACCCCCTGCTCACACCCAAGCAGAAGACCCTGACAGTCTAGACAGAGCAAGGTCAAGCCCGATCACTGCTGACGGAGTCACTGAAGACAACTCAGTGAAGACATCCACCACCCAGAACTACTCAGGCCGAAGTGACCATCCGAGATACCATCTGAGAGACCATCCTGTACCCTCCACCCGCTTGAAAAACTTCCTCGTGTGAAGACTCAATAGAAGTTAACGATCTTCTTGAAAAAGGACACACTGTCTATACCGGGTAAAGTGGTTGTAGCATTTTTGTAGTGTTTAAGATCCTGTTCTACAAGTTTGGTTTGTTTGTTTTATTGAAGGTGGGGAGAAATTTAATGTAGCACACTCGTAAATATGCTTTAGGGGTGGTCTAGTTGTTTCAACCCTTGTACGTGCAGTTTTGGTTTATTCCAGAGCATTGTACATGTTGCAAACAAAAGTGCATGGGCGTGGCTGATGAGTCAGTCGCACGACCGCACGGAACTGAGGACACGTCTCTTTGTCCTGTATATTGTATGTGCCACGTGTTGGCTTAGCATACCGGCCCAACACCACAGGTCACTGAAATTATGTGACCGAGAAGGAACAAATTATGTGACCAGAAAAGGCTAATTATGTGACGTATCTTGTTAATATTCATAATTTTGAAATGTTTACACATATTAACGCTAGGCAAATATTTCACCTCATTAATACCAGTTTAACATCCAAATACAGTAATAAGTAACGGAAAGGTAACCATTCAAACTTTGCATAGGGCCTTCCACTGCGCTGAGACACCGACGCGCTGTCATTTTAGTTATGTTTGATAAGTTTGAGACAGATATAATTTTTTTTGTTAAAATCTGTATCTTTTGCAGCAGAGTATGGATTATCTGTAAATCCATAATTTGTATGCGTGAAAAGCCATAACCACAGAATCATATACTTTCTAAGGCTCTGCTTTTAGCCTATCCATGTAGGTTTTTGATCAACATATCCTGCACAGATATAATAAAACTTCCTGGTTTACGCACTTGGTTACGAACAGACAGCGTTTTAAGGTAGCAAAAGCTTTTAAGCATTGCTGTAATTAGGTTGCCTGTAAAAGGCGGGGGGGGGTCTGTAAAGGTCGGTGCGTTCATATAAATCGGAGTAAACTTTGGCACCTACCATGGAGGTTGAAGTATCACAATGACAACACCTGAGACTCAGGACCACACCATCATGACCTACAGATCTATTAAAAAATCACATACCACAAAATATTTGTGTTTCAGAGGTTGTGCACCATATCCAGTTTAAAAAGTTGAGAATGTCTCATATTCAGTCCAGTTTGCTTTGTGTTCTGGGCCTTGTAGTTCTGGATTTATAACTCTATTTATAAACGAGACAGTGAGTACCTGACAGCAAATTGAAAACAACACGATCGGATAACTTTCAACGAGTGTTTCTGTAAGCTGAGGCTGGACGGGGCGGAGAGATCCCTGTGATAATTATTTTCAGAGCACCTTTCCTGAGTCGATGTGCACAGAATTGTGCAATCCTCTGTTGTATGAAAGCACTCAGTCTTCCATGCTGCTTTGAGTCTCAGGGAGCAGGCTAGTGATGCTGATTCACCCCTCATTAAGACCTGTTGGGCTGCACAGCAAGCAACTCTTTCAAGAGCAGAACTTCAGTCCCTGGTGCGAAGAGATGGCCACGAGAACATGACCATGCACTACATTTATATGTACATGCTTATCCGACCCTCTCTCAAAAACCTAGACGTATTGACTTAACCAAAAATAGCAGGACTTTGGGACAGTCCTTGAAAAATCCAGGCTGTCTGTGCAAATCCAGGGCATCTGGTCACCCTGCTAAAGGAGCAGTGGCCTAAACTAATAATCAGTTACAAGAGATGTGGCCTCTTTAATCAAGAACATAGAACCAATAACTCTGGTCTCCATTATCCCCCTGGTCTTTCCTCCTTCCCTACTGTTCTTCATTCTTCTCCTCCTTCTTGTCCTGTCCTCCTATCCCAGTCCTCTCCTTTATCCTATTGACTTTCCTCCTTTTTTTGTTCTTGTGTGTTATAGATCGTGGCCATTTGCTGTTCCTCCTTGTCCTGGCAACATTCCTGGTCCTCCTTTGGGCCCTAATCATCACCGTTCTTGTCCTCTCAATGCTTCTAGGAATGGGTGTCCAGGGCTTTGACCCTCCTCTTAGCCAAGAACCTCATACACCTTGTCTGCTTCTTAGCCCACTTCCACCTCTTCATATTCTCAGCCTTCAGGTCCCTCAAGGGTTTTGCTGGTCCTGCATCTGCTGGTCTACCTGGTCCTTGTCCTCCTCCAAGTCCTGTTACTCCATGTCCTAGTCCCTCTTACTTTGGTCCTTCTGCCTCCGCCCCCCAAGTGTCTTGGTCCTGACCCTCCTGGACTCAGCCCTAATGTACTTGCTCCTATTGGTCTTGGTCTTCTTCCAGTTCCTGGTCTTATTCTTGATCCCTTGTCCCTGGTCCTATTCCCGGACCTCTGAGGTCTGGTCCTGTTCCTTATCCTCTTGCCCCTTCTGGTTCTGCCCCCTCACCCTGTCTTGTCTTTCCTGGCCCCACTCCTCCTTGCCCCTCTGTCATGCCCCGGAGTCCTGCCTGCCCCGGAATCCTTTCCTGTTGAGAGTATGGGCGTGCATAAAAGGAGCGTAAACGCTCCCGAACGCGCTTAGCGTTCTAGTTTTGGGCCCCATTTCCGTCCGCAGACACTCGCCTGACTTCCGGTTGTTATTGCTTCCTGTTTCTGTAGTGTGCGCGCTTGCCGGCGTTCCTTTCTCCGGAGTGCGAGTAATCCTCCTTCGAGCCCTTTGATTGTTGTTGCCATCAGTCGGACTTCAGGTCCCCGTAGTAGCAGCTATTCCCTCCAGCTGTCTTCTCATTGCCAAGGAGAAAATATCAGGTACACCGAACGCGGAGTCGCGTTCACATCTCCGCCCACCGGGTGCTTTTCCCGGAATCTCGGAGCCAGCGAAGCCTTCACCTTTCCAATCTAAGCTTCGTGTCCACGCTCTGTTTTGGCAAACAAAGAGGCATTTACTTCTTAGCCTCACATCCATTTCCCCTTTCTGTCTCGCTCCTTGATAGTTTTCATCCCTCTTTTGTTAGTCCTTCCTTAGCCCCGTCTACTCTTGTGGGGGTTCCTCCTTTAAGTTATTATTTAGTGAATACGAGGGAAGACTTGTGTGAACCACTCGGTGAAAACGGATTGCAGCTTCTGAATCACGGTAACGGCGCTTTGGCGCTGCTTTTTGTTTCTACTTTCATGAAAGCCCCAATCTATGTGAAAAGTCAAAGAACTGTGTGCAGGTTAATTATGGTTCACTGACCTATATGACTTACTTCTACATTAGGTGTAATCCATCCACAGACAGCTGAGGTAATCCTTACACGATTCCTGTTTCACCATATCATAGTGGGGGTAAGTGGGGAATCTTACACGTACATAGTTATGTGAAGAAAAGTAACGTTAACCTGAATACCAGTCTTTCTTTTGTGCAGGATCCTCTTTAAGGTTGTTCTACGTATGTTCTGGTCATCTGGAATTGGCAGCAGGATACAGTAGTGTTCTTACCGGCTTAGCAGTAGAATGGTATGAGAGACAAGGGGTTGGAATTAAACATTGGAGAAGTCTCATGCTTGCAATATTGCATTAACCTTACTTTCTCTGCAGTAATAATCAGCCTCACCTGTACCAGACGTGGAGCCCTTGGTCTTCCTGAAGTTTTCCCGCCTTCCTTTGTTTTGTTTCCCTGTTTTCCCCGGGTGTGCCCTCCGTTTCTCTAGAGTTTGATAGAGTCGGGGGGTCGCCGGGGAAGGCTGTGGTATTCTCTCCGGATTCCTGGCGCTCCTGCGGAACCTACTGGTATTCCTTACAGAACGCTAAGCCCTCGTGCTTTGTTCTGCCCGAGCGTCATGGATCTAGGAGCGGTGTCCCTGGCGGATGTTGCAGCGATGATTGGGAATCTGCAGGTTGAGACACAGGCCTTAGCTAATAGAGTAGACGCACTCCAGAGACAACAAGGGGTAGCGGCAGCGGGAGGTAGTTCAGATGTTCCCACTCCTGTGATACAAGTGACCACCCCGCCCTCTATTCCTCTAGCACCACCCGAGAGGTTCTCAGGGGACGCCGCTAGGTGTGCGGCATTTCTTAGCCAATGCCAGTTGCATTTTTCATGTAAAGCCACTTGTTTTCCGTCTGACCAGGCTAGGGTGGCCTTTGTGATTTCGTATCTCAGTGGATTGGCCGCAGATTGGGCTATACCCTTAGTGGATCGTGACGATCCCCTGTTATACAGTTATATTGCTTTCAAGAGGGAATTTCGAAAATTATTCGATAGACACACTTACACGCATTCAGCAGATACAGAACTGTTAGCGCTGAAGCAGGGTAACCACGACTTGGTGGAATATATCACCTCTTTCCGTAGGCTAGTGGTAGAGGCAAATTGGCCCGAAGAGAAGCGTGGTACACTGTTTTATAGGGGATTGCGGGAGGAATTAAAAGATGCCCTCTCTCAAATAGTGGACCTACCCGAGTCTTGGACTGAATTGATTGACCTAGTGGTTAAGATAGAACATAGATTACGGGAAAGGAAACAAGAGAAGGGAAAGTTTGAACCCCGTTATACATCCATCAGAGAGAAAAAGACCGAGTCCCCAAAGACCAGTGAGGAAGGTGAGCCTATGCAAATCGGAGTGGTGAGGGGTCCCTTATCACCCGAAGAAAGACAAAGAAGGCGAGCTAATAGGCTATGTCTTTACTGTGGCAAGGCCGGACATTTCCTGCGCCTCTGCCCGATTAAGCCGACTCCGACCATGAAGTCGGGAAACTAGGATGCCTGGGGTCCTGTGAGACAAGAATCCCGGGTAGCTCTGGATGTACCGTCTCCACTTCTGAGATCGACATTACACCCACATCTCATTTGTATGAATCCGCATATTTATTCTTCCACCACCAGGGTATTCACGTAGCAGTTATGATTGATTCTGGGGCTTCAGGGAATTACATGGATTCAAAGTGGGCTAGAGAGAACTTCATACCAACCATGCAAAAACCCATTAAGAGCAGAGTCACCACTATAGACGGTAGTCCCCTTGTTTCTGGGCCCATTACACACGGGACGATAATGCTTCACATGAGTATAGATCCGGATCTTCACGAAGAAATCGCTTTCGATTTAATCCGGTCCCCTCAAATCCCTGTGCTTTTGGGCATTCCCTGGTTGAAAGTGCATAATCCAGTCATAGATTGGACGAATTCTACTTTGACATTTCGGAATAATGTTGGTTCGATGTCTTTGATTGCTAATGCTCAAATGACGCATGATTTAGAGCAAGAAGAGCCTCCAACGGAATTACCTTCCTGCTATCAAGATTTGAAGGCAGTTTTGGATCCCAAAGAAGCTGAGGATCTTCCCCCGCATAGAGTGTATGACTGCCGTATAGATTTAGAGACAGGAGCCAGAATCCCTTGTAGCCGGGTCTATGCGTTAACAGAAAAGGAGAATGTATACTTGAGAGAATACCTGGATATGATGTTGGACAAAGGGTTTATCCGTCCGTCACGCTCTCCTGCCTCCTCTGCGTTGTTTTTCATACCTAAGCGTGAGGGGGGTCTTCGCTGTTGCATAGACTACCGAAAACTCAACCTTGTTACCATTAAAAACCGGTACCCTTTGCCCCTCATAGCCTCCCTCCTTGACAGAGTACGCGGAGCCCAGTATTTTACTAAGCTGGACTTGCGGGGCGCTTACCATCTGGTGCGGGTCAAGGAGGAAGATGAATGGAAAACAGCTTTTTGTACCAAGTACGGTTTGTTCGAGTACCTTGTAATGCCCTTTGGGCTTTGTAATGCTCCTGCAGCATTTCAATTTTTCATCAATGAAGTGCTCAGAGACATGTTAGACGAGTTTGTGATCGCCTATATTGACGATCTTCTCATCTTCTCCTCGTCTATGGCGGATCATACTCGCCATGTCCGTAGAGTGTTGGAACGCCTCAGTGACAACCACTTATATTGTAAACTGGATAAGTGTATCTTTCATTCCCAGGAAGTTCCCTTTTTGGGGTTTGTAGTGTCCCCTTGGGGTCTTGCTATGGATCCCATTAAGATTTCTGCTGTTCTCTCCTGGCCTGCTCCTGTGACTGTGAAAGGCTTGCAGAGTTTTTTGGGATTTGCCAATTTTTATAGGCGTTTTATACGCGGCTTTTCAGATTTGGCCAGTCCCCTCACCGCACTCCTAAAAAAGGGTGTTCCTTACGTATGGTCGAAGGAGGCCGGTGACTCCTTTGATTACATGAAACAAGCCTTCACGCAGGCCCCTGTCTTGCGACATCCGGATCCCGCCTTGCCCTTTGTGGTGGAGGTGGATGCCTCTCAAGTGGCGGTGGGAGGTGTATTGAGTCAAGTGGATACTAGCACAGGTCAATGCCACCCGGTGGCCTATTATTCACATAAGTTCACACCTGCGGAATACAACTATGCAGTGGGGGACAAGGCGTTACTTGCAGTCAAAAAGGCCTTTGAAGAATGGAGGCAATATCTATTGGGTGCTCGTTATCCTACTGTAGTTTACACCGACCATCGTAACCTCCAGTACTTGAAGTCGGCCAAAGCCTTGTCTATGCGTCAACTGCGGTGGTCTCAATTCTTCAGTGAGTATGAGTTCACCATACAATACAGGCCTGGACGAGGGAATGGTAAGGCTGATGCCTTATCCCGATTGGGTTTCGTCCAACCAGATGAGCCTTCTGAGTCGCCCAACATCCTAGCTAAGGAAGTCATCATAGGAGGAGTGCTCTCTGAAACAGAATTTCAGAACCTAATCAGGCAAAGCCAGTCCTCGGTAAACATGAAGGAACTAGTAGACTCGCATGAAACAACGATTGAGAATGGATATGTTTGTGTCCAAGGTGGAGTGGTGTTACCAACCCTAGAATTACAAGACCAGGTTTTGAAGTGGTTTCATGCACATCCCCTAGCAGGCCATCCAGGCATCAAGAAGACTACCAAGGCAATTAGGGAGCGATTTTGGTGGCCCACAATGCTGGAAGACATAGAAACATATGTGAAGACCTGTCATGTCTGCGCCCAAACTAAGATATCCCGACAAAATCCGGTGGGTTTGCTTTTGCCGCTGCCCACACCTCCTGGTCCCTGGCATACGGTGTCACTTGATTTTATTGTGGACTTACCAATCACGGTGAAAGGGAACAATACCTTGTTAGTGGTTGTAGACCTCTTTACTAAAACAGCTCACTTCATCCCTTTGGGGGGGTTACCTACGGCTGCTGAGATGGCTTCCGTATTTCTACAACAAGTAGTTCGCCTCCATGGTTTCCCATCTGTCCTGATTTCAGACAGAGGGACCCAATTTGTGTCCCAATTCTGGAGAAATCTATGTGCCATGCTACAGATAGACGTTCGATTGTCTTCAAGTCACCATCCTCAGTCAGATGGGCAGACTGAGCGAGTCAACCAATGTTTTGAACAATACATTCGCACTCAGGTCCTCCATTCCCCTGCCGATTGGGATGAGTGGGTATGGTTGGCAGAAATAGCATACAACAACAGTCCACATTCTTCCATCTCTCACACGCCTTTCTTTTGTGCTTCAGGCTTTCACCCCAAGCTTCTACCATCTGGAGTTCCCCTTAGCAGTCCCACGCCGGCAGCAACAGATTTGATTCAACAATTACTGAATATCCACAGAGAAGCGGGCGAGAACTTAGAACAGGCTAAAGTGAGGTATAAGGAGGGGGCGGATCTGCACCGTAGTTTGGAACCTATTTATACACCGGGGGATAAGGTGTGGCTTTCCACCAAACACATGACGCTGAGTGGTTCTCGCAAGTTTAACCCTAAATACATTGGCCCCTACAAGGTACTGAAGGTGATCAATCCGGTGGCCCTCAAATTGGAACTTCCTGCCACCTTCAAGATTCACCCCGTGTTCCATGTGTCTGTGATCAAACCTGTTGTACCGGGTACTCGTTTACCCCCCAAACCTGCTTCCATTACCGTTCAGGATACGGAGGAATACGAGGTGGAGGCCATTATGGATTCCCGCAGGGTAGGGAAATCCCTTCAGTACCTCATTTACTGGAAAGGGTATGGGGTGGAAGAACGCACATGGGAACCAGCGTGTAATGTACACGCTCCTCGTCTGGTCCGTCAATTTCACTTGCGACACCCGGAGAAACCCAACCGTGTGGGGGACCATTGTGGGGGGAGTATACTGTCATGCCCCGGAGTCCTGCCTGCCCCAGAATCCTTTTCTGTTGAGAGTATGGGCGTGCATAAAAGGAGCGTAAACGCTCCCGAACGCGCTTAGCGGTCTAGTTCTGGGCCCCATTTCCGTCCGCAGACACTCGCCTGACTTCCGGTTGTTGTTGCTTCCTGTTTCTGTAGTGTGTGCGCTTGCCGGCGTTCCTTTCTCCGGAGCGCGAGTAATCCTCCTTCGAGCCCTTTGATTGTTGTTGCCATCAGTCGGACTTCAGGTCCCCGTAGTAGCAGCTATTCCCTCCAGCTGTCTTCTCATTGCCAAGGAGAAAATATCAGGTACACCGAAGGCGGAGTCGCGTTCACATCTCCGCCCACCGGGTACTTTTCCCGGAATCTCGGAGCCAGCGAAGCCTTCACCTTTCCAATCTGAGCTTCGTGTCCACGCTCTGTTTTGGCAAACAAAGAAGCATTTACTTCTTAGCCTCACATCCATTTCCCCTTTCTGTCTCGCTCCTTGATAGTTTTCATCCCTCTTTTGTTAGTCCTTCCTTAGCCCCGTCTACTCTTGTGGGGGTTCCTCCTTTAAGTTATTATTTAGTGAATACGAGGGAAGACTTGTGTGAACCACTCGGTGAAAACGGATTGCAGCTTCTGAATCACGGTAACGGCGCTTTGGCGCTGCTTTTTGTTTCTACTTTCATGAAAGCCCCGATCTATGTGAAAAGTCAAAGAACTGTGTGCAGGTTAATTATGGTTCACTGACCTATATGACTTACTTCTACATTAGGTGTAATCCATCCACAGACAGCTGAGGTAATCCTTACACGATTCCTGTTTCACCATATCATAGTGGGGGTAAGTGGGGAATCTTACACGTACATAGTTATGTGAAAAAAAGTAACGTTAGCCTGAATACCAGTCTTTCTTTTGTGCAGGATCCTCTTTAAGGTTGTTCTACGTATGTTCTGGTCATCTGGAATTGGCAGCAGGATACAGTAGTGTTCTTACCGGCTTAGCAGTAGAATGGTATGAGAGACAAGGGGTTGGAATTAAACATTGGAGAAGTCTCATGCTTGCAATATTGCATTAACCTTACTTTCTCTGCAGTAATAATCAGCCTCACCTGTACCAGACGTGGAGCCCTTGGTCTTCCTGAAGTTTTCCCGCCTTCCCTTGTTTTGTTTCCCTGTTTTCCCCGGGTGTGCCCTCCGTTTCTCTAGAGTTTGATAGAGTCGGGGGGTCGCCGGGGAAGGCTGTGGTATTCTCTCCGGATTCCTGGCGCTCCTGCGGAACCTACTGGTATTCCTTACACCCTCCTGTCCTGTATTTCCTGGCCCTGCTTCTCCTTGGCTTCCTTGTTCTGTTTGCCATGTTTGTTGCCTCCTGGTCCTTTTCATTTTTCTGCCACTGATCGTGGTCTCCTTGGTCTACAATCTCCTAGTCATGGTCCTTCTCCGTGTACTGCTCCAATTCTTGCCTTTCCTGGCGCTGGTCATGTTTTTTCCCCTCCTAGCACTGGTCCTCATGCCACTTGTCTTCTGGCCTTCATTCATTTCATTTTGCCTGATTTGGTTCACCTTGTCTTTGTTCGTCTGGGCCTGGTCCTTGTTCTCTTCATCTGGGTCCTCTCTATCCTGCTGGACCTTGCACTCCTGGCCCGCTCATCTTAATTATCCTTGTCCTTGTTTCACTGGTCCTTATCCTGCTTGCCCTCTTGTTTCTTGTCTCCACAGTGGTCCTGGTCTTCACAGTAATGTTTTTCTCCTGGATCTCGTCGCATTCGGTGTAGTGACTGCTGAGTAAAGGTAGGCTGTGGTTCTGCCTGTGGGGTAAAGGATGTTTCCCAGTGTAATTTGTTCAGAACAGATTTATGTTTCATGTGCGATTGCTCAGTGGTTTAACAATTGTATTGGAGAGATCCTTGAGTCACAAGTTTTAAGTCTGGAAAAAAGCAGAATGAGTAACACACCTGCTTCAAAGAGGTCCTTATAACCAGCAGGCTATATAAGTTTGAAACCTCACAGGTTTTAACTCAGTTGGTCGTTATTTTGAAGTTGATAAAATACATTATTTTGGGTTTTCTAAGCATTAAGTACCAAAACAGTCTGTATTGTTTGTTACATAAATTCTTACAAGTGTATTTATGCAGAGCAGTATTCCAGACATTCACACAGAGCATGCATAGCCCTACATAGCTTACATACATCCTGAGCTTATGATTGAAGGTCTAAAAAAACTTTCACACTTCAGTTTATCTTTTGGCAAATTGTGAAATGAAGTTTCCCCTGTTGGGCAGCCATTTGGCTGTGCTAAGTATGGTGATCTTCAACTGCTCTAAGTAAGAATTTAACTTTGTCAAAGGTAGATCATTAAAGGAGGCATTTGCATTCTCATTGCAGGTGAACCAACACACACAGAATATGTACTGGCTCTGCTGCTGTGTTCCGGTGTCTACACATACTGCACTGACTGGACAAATCACTGGGGCAAGTAAAAAGTATGGCTCATGCTGAAGAATAAATGCCATTTCAAGGAATCCATCAAGATCCCATTTCTTTGTGCCAGTGTATTACTTTTATTCTAACGCACTGTATGTGTTAACCTGCCAGTGATTCGCCCCAAGGATTGAAATCTGGCACTTACAGGCAACATTCTGTCCCTGCAGTAGGCTTGTTGACCATCTGAGTGTTATCACCTGAATTGAAACCTGTGACCTGTAGATCTAAATACAGATGATGCCAGATCACCAAAGTAGGCACTTTAAGCATCTGCATGCTCTCACTAGATTAAAATAAAGGACCAGCATTTTACATATAAAGCTCAGCAGTGGGCAGATCTTTCCAGTGAGGTATGCTACTTGCCCCCCTGGGAACTGACGTCATGCTGATTTCTTCCTCTCCACAAGCACTGTCCTCCTACTAGATTCCAAATCTCCACTACTGAAATTTCGTTATTCAAATTCACTTTATTTTTGTGCTTCCCAACCACTCCAAAATAATCACTTTCACCAAGTTGTGCAGTGACATGAACATGTGATAAGGAGTTTGAACTGGGCACTTTTGTGATTAGGGGCCAGTGGTGCTCCCTGAGGCGATGCAATGTGAGTTAAGAATGGGAGTCTTCTGGTGAGTTGCTTGATGATGCAAACATAGAGGGTGTTTCCAAAGTCCAACGTGCTGGGAATGAGGTGTGAGTTACGTTTTTTAAGGTGTTTTATAGGAGATCATCCACAGCAGGGTGTGGAAGCAGGATGCAGTGAAAGCGTTGACTTGTTCAGTTGCTGTTGAGGCTCCTGGCATGGGTGCTGGGCGTTGATGTGGGTCTAAGTTCAGCTGGCCACGTATTGGAGTTCCATATTGAGTTGTTCTTGCAGAAGATCACCACTTCTGTCCTGTCGGTGTTGAGTTTGAGACAGTTGTCTTTCGTAGAAACTTCAGTCATGCAGGCGGTGAATATTTTTATTGTGTTGAGGTACTTGTGTGAGAGGAAGAGTTGTGTGTCATCATCGTAGGAGACAATATTGATGTGTCCGTATATGATATTGACCTGAGAGATCATGTATGTATTGTAGATGTTGGGGCTTAAGGATGAACCTTGAGGCACTCCACATATTAGTTTTTGGGGTTCCAAGGAGTAAGGCGCCAGGTAGACAGCATGTGTTCTATCCATTAAAAAGGAGCAGATACAGCAGAAAAGGAGTCCTTGGATGCCAATCTCGTATAGACGTCTGATGAGGATGGGGTGTGAGGCTGTGTCAAATGCTGCAGAGAGGTCCAGGATGATGAGATCTGCCATGTGTCCTCTGTGTAGATTCATGCAGATGTCATCTGTGGCAAAGATGAGCACTGTTTCTGTACTTTGGTTGGGCCTGAAGCGTACTGCATGGCGCCGAGGAGATAGTCTTGGCTGAGGTAATTGGTGAGGCCCTGGTTGATGAGCTTCTCTAAGACCTTTGCTGGGTATGATAGGAGAGAGATAGGTCTGTAGTTGGCGAGTGTGGTTGGGTCAGTAGATTATTGCTTGAGCAGGGGAGTGACAGTGGCATTTTTCCAGGTGTCCAGGTGTGACTGAGTTGATGGAGGCGTTGAGGATGGGAGTTAGTGTTTCACTGATCAGTAGGAGTCTTTTGATGAAGGCGTGGTGGGATAAGGGTCAGATGAGGCCTCCAATTGGATGGACTTCAATGTCGTATTTTCATCAGTTGTGAAAGTGGGCAACGTGATCAAGGTTCGGTTTTCGACTGCGATGGGAAGTTGAGTGGAATGGATGACAGTGCCCAGATGAGAGTTAAAGTTGCCGTACATGGGGGTGATTTTGTTACAGAAGAATTCCTAAAGCTTGTTCCAGAGGTCTTGATGTTGCTGGAGGTGACTGGAGCCATTATAAAATCTTTGACAAGGGTGAAGATTTGCTTTCTGCTAATTGTGCCGTTTTCAATGTGGCCTGCGAGAGCTGTGTGCTTGGTGTTCTGGATCTACTGGTGGTAGCCTCTTTGGGTGGATTTAAAGGTGTTTTTGTCTGCAGTGTCTTGGCTTGTTATCCAGGTCATTCCAGTTGCTTGCAGTGATGTTTCGCCGGCCTGAGTTCCTCTGTGTACCAGCTAGTACATGTGGCCATTGTTATGTGGTTGGGCTCTTGCCATTCGTTTGCACTTGAGGGAAGCCAGGGTGTCCACTAATGATCACAAGTAACTCCTATTAATTTTATCCACTACATAGAAACTGAAGTGAATGCTTGGGATTGTTTACTTGGGCACACAAGAAAGATCCCAATAGCAAACAAATAATCAATAATACTGAACTAATCACTAACCTTGGGCTCTGGGCAGCATGCTGCCTGTCATAAATTGCTTTAACGCCTTTTCAGGCATCATAAGCACAGTATAAATGCAATTACAATTGGAGTAACACCCTATGTAGTTTGGAGGGAGCCAGTGTTGAATAGGATTTTGGCAGCGACTCTGAAGCCATCAGCAGTGGACAAAGCAAGGAGGGAGTTGAATATGGAGATGAGGGCTTTCGGAGGCTTTGAATGTTTCAAGTAAATGCGACAAAGCTAGAAGATGTGGTCTGTTTAGAGAGGATGGGAATGACTATTACATACTGGAGTTGATATGTTATTGGGGGAGAGATAATTGGGTAAATAATGTTGGCTAGTTTTAAAATAAGGGCTGTGAAAGTGTCTTGGGTAGAACTGAGACCCAACCTCGCGCACATCCCCCTAACTACCACACACCCTCAAACTACAGAATACACATTCCAACTCATGCTCGTTAATGCTCATTCTGCAGTACTGTACAGACCAGACATTGCAGACCTTGTGACCTGTCACAAGCTTGATGCCCTCTCCATCACAGAAACTTGGTTCAACCTCACATCATTGCACATCCAAGCGGTCCTTGCCAAAGGCTACATCATCCATCGTTTGAACTGCTCACAAAGAGAAGGAGGCCTTGGTTCCATCTGTAAGTTCTCCTGATTCTGAGCACTGGGCAACAAAGTAACACTCACCTCCTGGAGCTCCTGACATGCCTTTTCCCACTCTCTGCAATGCAGATTGCTATCTTCCATCCTTGAATTCTTAGCTCCCCTCACCAATGCGTCTATCCAGTATGCCTACATCACCCTCTTGGGTCACTTCCACCGCCCAGACAACACAAACAAAAAAACACACAAGGCATCAGCCTTAACCTTATCTACACACTCAAGGCACTACAGCATGTCACACAACCAATATACTACAAAGGCCACGTCTTCAACCTTGTCTTCTCAACATCACTGATAATCCAATGCATACACCCAAACTCCTGGATTGACCACTTCGCCATCCCTATCTCTTTGCTCAGCATCCTACAAACAAACAAAGAAGGCCAAATGACAAGCTACTTAACCTAAAATAAAACTCCTTCTGGTAGATACTCTATCTAAACAGAGATTTATCTCCTTTAGAATATCCCCAAGCACAAGTCTGATCTGAAAAATTTAAAAGTGCATTCCTTCCACGCATGATTGGGTGGCGGTGTGCTGCTCCACAATGGCTTTGTTTCACCCCAGAAGTGATAAACAGAGCTGCAAGTTAGCACCGTCCCTGCACATTGACATCAGTTTCTTTCTTGATTCTGTCCACACCCGTGGACTTGGAAACCAACAACAAAATCGAGAAAACATTGTACAGATATCTAATGTGTGACCTTTTTAGGTGGGGAAAAAAGATCATTACAAGGAACAGGCAGGTGGGAGAGCAGTGAGGAATCTACGATTACAGTAAGAAACAGCAATACCCTTGGTACGTAACTTGTTCTTCTGACAGATAATTCTAAGTGCAGGTTCCTCACCTTCAGAACAGACACCAAAGCAGTACCTGCCAGGGCAGTGGGTCTGAAAAATGGGCTCAGATCAAAAAGTCCTACAGCAGAGAACACGCAAAATTTCTTTCCCATTTGACCTGGATGTCATGGTCGTAGGGCTTCATATACATATGCACTGATGCCCACATTGTGGCGTGACAGATCAAGAAGAGGCACTCCACATGCCTTTGCCCTGGTGGAATGGGCCTTCAGTTCTTCTGGAGGCTGCTTCTTGGCCAGTGTGTACCAGATCTTAATGCAGAGGACTATCCACCTTGACAAAGTTCTTTTCTGATCTTTCTTGCCTTTCTTTGCCACAGGAAACCCCACAAAAAGCCAATTGTCCACCCGATGATGTGATCGATGTAAAGGCCCAAGGCTTTCCTGTGGTCCAGCTGATGGCTCCTCCGCCTCTTGTGAGGTGGAGCAAAGAACGTTGGGACGGTGATGGATTGCTGAATGTGAAACAGAGTCATGATATTTGGCAAAAAAAAGCCGCCCTAGTCCTCAACATCTGTTTGTTTGGGAAAAAGGTGCTGTAAGGCAACTAAACCAAAAAAGCTTGAAGCCAAGCCAAGACAAGCTGGTGTTATCATGACAAGTAATACAGTCTTCAGAGTGAGAAGATATAGTTGACAGCTGTGCATCGGTTTGAAGGCAGTGCACAAGGGATTTGGGGAGAAATATGTCACACCTTTTTATATACCTTATCACAACAGGTAATTTAAACAAAGACGGCTGGTCTAGCAAACGCAAAAAGGCCAAAAGGGCCACCAAATAAGGTTTTAATGTGCCCACTGCAAGTCCTTGCTAGGCCAGAGATAAAACAAACAACATGACATCCAACAGTTTGGCCTGTATGGCGTCAGGATTACCTTTTTCACAAATCTGTCCCAGCGCCCAGCATAGATAGATTTTGTAGAGGGACGCATGGCAGTAAGGATGACATTCAAAAGTCCAGGAGGAAGACTGAACGTAGTCAACTGCCACTGATCAATCTCCACTCATGGAAGTGTAGATTCAGGTGTAGGACAGTCCTCTGCTGTGACAGGCGATCCCCCCGAGGTGGTAGCCTGGTCGGAGGTCAGAAGTTCATGCTCAGAGCTTTTGGGTACCACACTCTCTTGGCCCAATCCTAGACACTAGGATGACTTTGACCCGGAAGGTATCTCTGAGAGAAAGCCTTCTTGAAAACTCTTGAGCACAATGCTTTCTTGACAATGGTGAAAAGATCTAGCCAGGGTACTCCCCATTACTGAAATATATGTTGTGTTACCCCAGGATGTAACCGTCTGCCCTGGCTTGTAAATTAGTTTCACAACTAGGGAAATGCCCAGACACTCAAACCAGCTCCAGAGACAAACAGCGTCCTGGCAACAAACGCCACACAACCCTGCTTGCTGCACTACCATATAGCAAATGTTGTTGCCCATGAGGACCTGAAACATCCTCCCTTTGACTGATGGTAGGAAAGGTTTTAGTACAAGGTGAGCCTTTTCTAAGGAGTCAGGTGTGACTTTTGCATGTTGATAGCAAACCCCAACAATGTCAGGCGTTTTGCAATTTGCCTGGAGGTGGCGGTGAGCCGTCTTTCACCAGCCAGTCATGGAGGTAGGGGAAAACTGAAATTCCCAGCTTCTGAACGTGAGCTACAACCACCAGCATTTTGTGAACACCCGAGGTGCACTGTTGAGACCGAAGGAGAACATAGCAAATTGAAAATTTTCCTAGACTACCCTGAACCACAAGTAGTGTCTGTGGAACTGCAGGATGGATACATGAAAGTCCTGCAGGTCCAGAGTAACCATTCAGTCGCCTGGATCCCGTACAGATTGAAGGTGGGCCAATGTGAGCATCTTGAATTTGTCCTTCCACAAGAAGGCATTCAGACGGTAGAGATCTAAAATAGGCTGAAGGCCTCTGTCTTCGGCACATGGAAATAGAGGAGGTAACAGCTCATCCATATTACGGAGGCCAGAACCCAGTTTATGGCTCATTTGGCCAAAAAGCCTGCACCTTTTGAAGCAAGATGAACAGGTGCTCCTCTGAAAGCCACACTGATGTGGGCAGAAGAGGCAGCAGGTCAGAAAGGAATGGAATGGCATAGCCCCATTGAACTACCTGAAGGACCCATCAGTCATATTTTGCCACACTTAGAGGAAATGTCTCATCTTGCCTCCCAGAGGATGGTCATGTGCCACTAAGGGCGAACTACAGTGGTTTGGATGCTTCTGTCCTAGGGTCTGAGGACTATGAAGTTTCAATCAATCAGGGTTTGTAAAGTGCGGCTACTCACTTGTGAGGGTCTCAAGGCCCTGTGAGGGTGGGCTGTTGATCCATCTGCACTATGGTGTTCAGTCAAAGAGCCAGGTCTTGAGGGGCTTCCTGAATTTGGTCAGTGATTGGAGATTGTCTGAGGTGGGTTGGTAGGGTGTTCCATGTCTTGGCAGCGATGTAGAAGGATCTTCCTCCGGTTCTTGTCTTTTGGATCTGAGAGATGGTAGCCAGGGCCAGCTGAGCAGAGCGGAGATGTGTGGTGGGGACATGGAATGAGAGGCGGTGGTTCAGGTATGCTGGTCCTGCGTCGTAGAGGGTTTTGTAGGTGTGCGTAAGGAGCTTGAAGGTGATCCTTTCGTTGACTGGGGCTAGTGGGGTTCTCTGAAGTGTTTGGAGATGGTTGTTGCCCCTAGGGGCCCTGATGTTGTCTGCTTGATCCCAGTCCCCGAAAGGACAGGCTGCCTGTTGCTGCGGTGGTTAGCCTCGGCGCTGCTGGTATGCCAAACCTCTGGAGTAGCACCAAAAGTGACAGAACTGCTGAGGAAATTGCCTAGCAGGATTTGAAAGGCCAAAGAGATGCACAATGGCCCAGCCCAATTTAAAGGGTTCCAAGGCAGAATCAGCCTTTTGGCTGAACAAAGTAGACCCCTCAAAAGGCATAGCCATAAGTGATGCCTGCATGCCTCTAGAGAAGCCCATGGATCTCATCCATGCATCATGCCGAAGCACCACTCTAGTTTCACCTGCTCTGCCCAAGCAATCAGCAGTGTCCAGTCTTGATCACATGACATATTTGGCCGCATCCTGACCATCCAATATGGTTTGAGCCAGGGAGGCCTGGAATTAAATAGGGACTACTGACAGTCTCTCTCTAATCATGTACCAGAGAGTGTGGGATTATTGTGCTAGTAAACAGCTGCCCTACCTAACTCAGGGCTAGGCAGAATGCCTCAAGTTTGGGGTTTACCCTGCTGGTGGAAGCTTGAACCACCAGTGCATGGGATGTTGTGTTAATAAATCAGGGGCACCTCACGCAGGTCTGTGGCATCAGGCTACCTACCTTTCAATTGGTGGGCAAAAAGAAGGCTTAGACTACGTGCCCAGTAATGGGTTGATCAGGTCCTCATTGAATGGCAGTGGAGATTCGGAAGAATCCTGTCCAGGTTGTAGGACTCCAGTCAGATCATTTGTCTTGACATCTATAGCAGGAAGTTGTAAGTCCAATACCTCAGGTGAATGGAATATCACCACAGCACAGGAAGCAGTCTCCTCTGTTGATGGTCTACGGGGAAACCAACCATATCAGAGGAAGTGGGCAACCAATGACCCCCTATAAAGCCATGTGGCTTTGCTCCCCGTGGACCGCCTCTGACTCAAGAGGGGATCAAAGCCGTAGCTAGTCTGTTCCGTCACAGCAGCCGCAGGGTGAGTCTCTCTCTTACCTGTCACTGTGCCCGAGCTCCAATTGCTGTGGCGGTGATCTACGGGCAAAGCAAGGAAAACACCCCACCTCTCCCCCCTGCTGCCGAGACCCTTGATGTGGAGCTAGCTTGAGGGTCAAGGGTCTGTTCTGCTGAGCACAGTTGCGTCTTGCATCCGCACTGTGGAGCTGAGTGCCCAGGCCCCTGAGGTGCTGCTTGACAAGCCTTGCTGATGGCGGAGAGTGCTGAGCGTAGCGCTGGCCCTGTGGGGCTGGCTTGAGGAGCCCGAACCGCCCCTGTGGCGTAACTGCTTGCCACCGCACTGGGGAGTGAATGCCCGTGCCTCCTGAACCAAGTGGATCCAAGTGCCCGGGCCCCCGAGGTGATGCTTGCTGCACGATGCTGATGGTGGAGATAGACGGACCGCACTGCGGCGTGAATGCCCGCCACTGGACCGGGCAGTTAGTGCCCGTTCCTACGGAGGTGCAGCGGAAGAGTCCACTGCAGGCTGAGATTGCCATGCGTGCGTCGCTCTGGTCTTTTGATGGCGAATATTAACACATCGAGATCCGTTGGTGCCCCTATTGATTCTTGAACAGCACCTATGGCCGGCGAAGGCTGAGGAGTGCTGTGCGTTCCTGTGATTGAACGCCTGGGGTCCCGGATGTTCCCTCCTGCTGCTGCTGCTTTTGCCTGGAGTAAGTGAGTAGAGAGGTGGGCGTGGGGGCTACCGGACTAGCGTTTCACTGCAGCGCGAGTAGCTACGGCTCTGGCCTGCCTGCAGGCGCCGCCGGCTCTTCCTGCCCTGCCTATATCTGGTGGAGGTTGCCACGCGAGCCTGGTCTGTGTGGTGATTTTGCATGTGTAGTTGTGTACATTGATGGGCGCCCATTTTGTTTTATCTTTGATGCTGTTGTTTGTCATCCATTTTGGCCTAGTGCTTCGGAAACTGAAGAGAGGTCTTCCCTGGTCTCTATGCTCTGCCGGCCATGGAAAGAGAAATGGGCTTGCTCCACCCCTACCATAGGGTGGCCATCTTGGAGTGGTCATCTTACCTGTTTCCCACACATGGTCCTTGCTGAGTTTGCCTCAATACCACATAGACTGAGGTGTTTATTTCCTTTAAGCTGATGCATTTAATGCCTGCCTAAACTGCCTACAATATATAAAGTTGTAAATCCATCACAGGAACTGCCTTTAAGTCATCAGGCCCTGCCGCCTTAGATAATCTGGCTTTCATGGTATTGGTCTACCCAAAGGAACCAGAGGGTACGTTGTTAGCTATGGTGACTCAATTGCCTGCCCCAACTTCACCCCTTGAAACTCTCCGTCTGCTCTCTCACAGATCTCCTTCGACATGCCTTGACCTCTGCCCAAACTCTTGGCCTACCTACGCCGCCTATGGTCAGAGCAGACCTCTGCCCTGACTCCTGCTTACTTACGCCTCCTCTGTTCGGAGACAAGACGTGGGCTGGTATGGATCTTAAACCTTTAAACCTCATCTCTCCCAACCTAGAGCCGGCTGGCCATAACGCTTTCCGAATCATATAGCCCCCGAACCTATCAAAAAATGCTGCAAAAAACTTCAAACACAGACTACTTAAAATTTATCCAGAAACCCTTATCTCAGACCCCTTCTTCTCCATCAGAAAGGGTGTTACCATAAATGATCTCATCTTCTACACTAAACGTCATGCTCAATGGCCGGAGGTCATTTACTCTCTGCTCAAGATCGCCACTTCCCTGAAAACTCCACATGGTCTTAGACTGATGGTTGCGCTTTCTTCGGCTTTCAGAGCTGAAGCCACCATCTCCCTCTACAAAAACAGAACCATCCTTATACAAGCTTCAGATCGCAATCTAGTGGTATTTGACAAATTTTACCCCACCATCATGAATACAATGGCTAAATTCAATTCCGGCCCCCGCTGAGGGGCTGGTCCCCCAGTCTTCGTAAAGTTTATCTCCTACCTCCCCGCCACCATCCTCTGAACCAACATCTGCTCCGAAGGGCCCCCTTCCAGCTACCTTAACTCTTAATAACATTTCTCCCTCACTGCATGTTATGAACGAGCTGCCACAGCACAGTCATCACGCTAATCTACATGCTCCCCCTCACCGTTAGCTAGCTATAGCTCCCCTTGCTCCACTGCTCACAGCACTGCCCTGATTCTCCCCAAGATCCCTTCCTCCAGCCCAACCCGCAATCCCGACATGTTCCCACAGGCTTCCAGGGATCTCTATCCGTCCGTCCCCTCCTTCCCTATCCTACCCATCCTTCCGAGCACGCATCTCCATTTCCCAGAATCCCCTACCTCGTGATATATTCATTCTCCAGCCGCCCAACTTTCCCCCGTCCTCACCAGCACTCTACCACTGCAGGGTCCCCTGGACCTAGCCTCCCAATCCCATCCACACACCTCATTGGAAGGCCGGCTTAACGAGATAGCACTCTGCCTACAACAACTTAAAGCAGAGGTACGTAGCTTATTACATATCACTGAGGATCTGTCAGCTCACACCAGACTAAGTTGCTCCAATATGAACAATCACCATCTCTGCTCGCTCCCAGATAGTGGGTGTTCCCAGCTCCCCTTCCCCCTTTACTCGGCGGTCACCATCCCACATCACCCACATCACCCACACACCCCTTAGGTGGACCTCCACTCCGCACCCTAACAACCCTTCTCATCGCTCCAGATGTAGAGCCTCACTGTCTGATAGGAATATTCAGTCTTTCCTAGTTTCATATGATCTGGCACATCCCCCCTCCATATCAAACTTGCAACAAATTGAATCCATCCCCACTGATCCCTTTAGGGACCCTAGGCCAAACACCAGAACTTAAAATGAGAACAACCTCATGAGAGTCACCACCACTCTATCTGCACCAACGGACATCAACATAAGACTCAAATGCGTGCTCCTAAACTGTAGATCAGCTGTCAAATACGCTGCGGACATTGCCGACCACACCCTTGCCCAGGATCTGGACCTTATAATGTTGATGGAAACCTGGCTAAATGATGCAGCGGCTCCCATCCTGGACTGTTTAATGCCTCCCAAATATGATATCATTAGGTTGGACCGATCTAGTGGTCAAGATGGAGGCATCATATGTTTACATCGTAGCAATCGAACAGTAAAAGTACTACATGCCGACATCCTGCCGTCCTGTGAATACCTATGCATTGAAGTGACTGGTTGCAACAACCACTCATCCAAACTGCACACATTCTACCACCCCCCTCGTGACAACCTTTCCTTCAAAGAGCAGATCATGGACATTATCTCGGCCAATTCTGATTTCAATGGCACTCAGATCTTCCTGGGAGACTTCAACCTCCATTGGAATGATGTAAATGATGTGGTGGTTAATAACCTTAAATCTATCCTACTTGACCTCAACCTAATCCAAATCTGTGACAGCCCTATGTATATCAAAGGAGCTACCTTAAATCTTGTAATTGGTAAGCCCAACTCCATCCTCCTGGATTCGATCCTCCCATGTGATTGGACAGACCACTACTGCATCACCTTCCTCATCGTGGAATCGGTAAGAGCAAGTAGAGCCCAGCTTAAGCACCCAAAACAGTTGAAAAGATGTCTACGGAACATCAACTCGCAAGATCTGACTGCTCTCTGTGATAACAAACTGCCCCCCCTATTGAACATGTCAGATGTCCACGACCTTACTGCCCACTATAACCACTCAATGCTTAATGTACTAGACTCGGGTTGCACCACTACAGCTCAAAAGAATGTCCTCTAGACTCTCCAAACCATGGTTTAATGATAGTCTCAATTCCGAAAGAAGAAAATTAAGACTTGCAGAAAGGTTGTGGCGGTTCTATCCCTCTCTTAAGCATCTCTACCACTTGAGATCCCGGAGAGGCATATACAATAAACATATCAGATGCTTAAAGGCCTCCTTTTTCAGAACTCAGCTAGACCAAGCAAAAAACTGTCCAAAAAAACAGTTTGAACTCATCAAGTCCCAAGCTAATAGTCATCCTATCCTCTCATCACTGGGTCAAGGGACATTGCCGAATTGTGAAGAATTTGCTGATTTCTTCACAGATAAGACTATTAAGATTGAAACTGAATTACGCTATGCCCGTAATCACCTGTCGATCAACCCACTGATCACCCTCCGTCCCCAAGACTTGGATATCACAGACCCTGCGCAGACCTACCTCCCCAAAAACAATGCATCCTGGAGTCTGTTCCAAACCTTGGATGAATGCACTATACGCAAAATGCTGTTGACTTTTAAACTTTCCAATCACTACAACGACCCTCTGCCATCGAACCTTTTCCCAAAAGTTAGATCCTCCTTACTAACATAGTGGACTATGATCGTCAATGCATCATTTCGGCAAGGTGCTATTCCAGATTGCCGAAAATCGGGTCAAGTTACCCCGATTCTAAAGAAACCAACTGCTGATCCCTCGGACCTTCATAACTTTCGCTTCTTGGCTTGTTTCTTTGTGCGTTTGACAAACATTGCCTCTTATGTCCTTGTTTCATATTTGCAGTGGCTTGGTGTAGTAAGCAGGTCTTGACTACTTAGAAGGCCTCAGCTTCTTTTCTTCATTCTATTTAGTCCCTGCTGCACAGTAATCAAAAAATAGGAGTGAATGGTCACAAAACAGCACTCAAAACAAATCATTTGGGGATCTCTATGGAAGGATGAACTTGCTTGTGCCTTATCTCTCCCTAACTTGAATGTACAGTTCCTACAACCTGGTATGCCCAGGTTCTTCAATGCCCTATGTGCATTACTTTCGTTTTCCCTCTCTATCTCATTCTCTCTCTCTTCGCGCTACCTCTCACATATATGTTCAAATAAATCTATCTCTATATACCATCTCACTCTACCTTTCTATCACTTTTGCACTTGCGTTCTCGCTTACATAAGTAAAACTCATTACCCATTACAACACCAATAGCTCTAACTCTAAAAAAAGAAAAAAGCAAGACCTATTGCATTGCAAATGCTTGTTAGGAAGATGGGATGTGTTTCATTCTATAAGGCTCAGCCAGGGTTCTGATATTGTTAGCACAGACTTTGTTTAGTAAGGAAACCTTTCTTGCACTACATCCTTGTCTGTTGGGATTACGCCGTCTCACTCAATGTCAAGACCCCACTTGCCTGAGCGAAACTCCCCCTTCTTATCCGTTCTCCTGCAGTCCACATTGATACAACTTCTGTTGATGCTTTACTTTCATTTCATACATCTTCTCCTCACTCGTGACACCCTTCTTCTGCAGTCAAGCATGAAGTAGTCGTTTACAGGCTTCTCAGTAATTTCAATGGTATTCTTCATAATTCTGGAATGTGGAGTAGTGCTGTATACTAACGGTTTAGACAATACTGACCCTTTTCACAGATTTCCAGACTGTTAATTTAATTATCTTCCTGAAAACATAGATTTACGTTTCACTTGCCATTGGTCTGTTGTTGGTATAACTCTCTTCTCTTAAGATGAAACCCCTGTGCCAAAATAAGGTCTTATCTGAATAATTTCCACATAAACATGGAACCATGTAGGGATGTCTATTTTCTCCCTCCTCATTCCTCCTAGCTATGGAACCACTCCTACTATCACTCAGTGACAAATCCAATTATATAGGATTAAAATTGGGCAACAGGTACTTCAAGACAGCAGCTTATGCTGACAACATATTGATTGTGACCAACCAAGGTGATCATAGCATTTCCTGAAATTATGGCCACAATTGAGGATTATTCCTTTGTATCAGGTTAGACTCTTAATAAGGACAAATCGGCAGTCCGCCCACTTAACCTGTCCTGTACCAAAGAGATCCTAGGTTCCTCCGGATTGTCCTGGCAGCCCAATTTTCTCAAATACCTAGGTCTGGAATTCAACGATGATCTAGTGGAATCGGTCAGACATAATGAGTCATTGGTTACACAAAAAGTTCCAAATATTCCCAGATGGATGGTCACCTAATTTCCGCACATGGTGGGGTAAATCAGAATCTATCAAAATGATCATCACCCCAGTTGTTAATTACCTTTTAAATATGGTTCCGATTCTCTGCTCAGACAAGTTTTCTGTATTAATCGATTACTAAACATATTTCTTTGAAACTCTAAAAAACTCTGTATCTCCCTGAAACAACTCTGGTTAGCAAAAAAACAAGGAGGTGCCAACCTAGTTGGTTTTAAGAAGTATTAAATCACCTTCCTGGTAGCTATGTGCACAAAGCGGTTTGATGGACCATCGGAATTTGTACCTCTGTGGCTGTTCCTTGCAAAGTTGCTTGTTGAGACTCTCTCCTTACCATTTCTCCTAACGATAAACAAAACCACCCCATGCTCAGGAATCCTATTTTGAACCAACCAGAGACATCCGCATCTCTGAAGTGAGATTTCACCACTCCCTTAGGGCTTCAATATAGCACAACAAAGATATCAAACTAGATGCTAGTCTCTCCATAGAAGGTCCATGGCGTGCAAATGGCATATATGTTGTAGGTGACCTCGGGCCCAGTACCCACTTCCATTCTCCAAACTTAGATGAAAATACATTAACTCCATCGATTTCTATGATTTCCTTAAATCTGGAAAGGCATGGTGAGCAAAAAAACGATGGATTTAGGCCCAGATCTCTGTACTGGGGCGAATGTATGACATTGTTCTCCATTCTGTCCACTAACTGTTGTTTTTGCATTTGTCACCCCGAGTGGGACGGGTATGCCCAGACGTGGGTCCCGTGCTCTCCATGCCACTGGAATCAAGCTATCCTGGCTGAAGAGGGGTGAAACCCCGAAACTGGTCCTAGGATGCTTGTTTCCAGTCTAGGGAGGACCTGGCTTGGCAGTTCGGGCTGGACTGTTCCCATGAGGCACAGGGTCAAAACTGATTTGCATATGGCTGGGTTCAAACTGGAAAGGCATGGTGAGCAAACAAACGCTGGACTTAGGCCCAGATCTTTGTACTGGGGTGAATGTATGACATTGTTCTGCATTCTGTCCATCAACTGTTGTTTTCGCATTCCTTAAATTAAAGGCAGCTATTACCAAACCCACTGCATTCCCTTTTAAAGATGCTCCCTTACCAAAGTTTTTTGCAACCATCAGAAAAGGTGGTCATGTTGCCTCCAAAATATATTTCAAACTGAAACCTTTAACCACCTGATTGTGTAATCTCGTGCAGCAGAAATGGATGACAGATTGGGCTCATGACGGGAACCTTGATCCGTCATTTATCAACTAGGGAAGGATGTGGGTATCTCCATTTTAGAAAATGATCACTTCCAATCTCGCCCAAAGCAAACCACACATCCTTCACAGAACCATCTGGACCCCACACCGACTGTCTTCCTTGGGCCTATTGGAAAATAGCAACTGTTTGAGTTGTAACACTGAGAATGTCAATTTACAAAATATGTTGTACGAATGTCCCTCATTACACACCTTATGGAAGAGCATACATGACATTATTGACAACATTTTCCACGTTCAACTCCTCAGGAACCTCTCGTTTTCTGTATGTGGTCCCAACAACCCCCCACATACCCTAGCCCTTCAGAAGGAGTAATGCTTACTACTAAACCTCATGTTCACACTAGCCCACAAGACTATTTTATCTGCCTGGAAATCCCTAGGTAACACCTCGAGCAATGCTTGGTGGGAATGGCTTCTCCGTATCAGAGGAGCAGACAGCCATGTCTACCTCATATCTTAGCATCTTAGCAAACAAATCACTTTGGAACAACCTAGACCGTTTCTTAGAGTTGGTCAAACCCCCATAGATCCCTTCCACTGACACTGTGTACTTCAATATTCTAAGACACTACTGTACTGCATTGCTATTATCAGGCTGATATTGTACTAAATGATCATTTCCTTGACTACACTTGCTTTACCCTAATGCTAAGGCATATACGTATTCTGAATATGTTTTTAAGGAAACTCCTCCTTTTCCCTTCTCTTCTCCCCTTCCATTTTCTGTCTTTTACTTTCCACCATAGCGGTCAGCTTACCCATCGCTATATATGTACTATTGTGCGATTTTTCATATTATCATTTTGAAGATTTGTCAACACCATACATAGCTATTGGTCTGCAGACAAAGCATGCACAGTCTCATACTATTAATGGCTCACTTCCACCATGTCTTTTAAAGCAAATACACTCAATCGGTGATGGTACCCAGGAACTGACTACCATGTCACTCTAAACAATCTACACCTACTCTCCTTACTTTCTATCTCACCATCAATGGACAGCTGCCTAAACTGTTACTTGAACCCTAATGCTTATGCTTGGCATGTCTAGGTGCTGCTTATACATCAAATTCATCACCTTTCCGTGTAACCCTATGTCATGAACATTGTGACAGTGCCCATATTTATCTCTTTTATTTCCAGCACTTGGTTCTATCAGGCTCTACTATTTCTATTCTGTGCCTATCCTCAGACTCTTTATCTCTCTCATAGAAAGTGTGACGTTTTTAAGACATGCGTAGAAATGCTTGTATTATGTTTGCTTACTATCTAGGAGGACATGTTTTTGTTGTTTATAATGCTGGTCATCTATAATAAATATGATAATGGCGATCACACATTTGTCGCCTTATTTGTTTCGTCTTACTATCGTTTAGTGTCTGCAAACCCTATATTTGTTTTTAGAATTAAAAACAAAATCAGCAATCGGATACTATAAAAACTCAGGTATCTGACCATAGCCAGAGAGGAACTTTGCCCTAGGACTATCACACCAGTGGTCATGCCGGTTTGCAGCCCCAACCAGCCTCAGTCAGAAGCGACATCTAGGAGAGTAAGAAGTGGCCTTCAGCCTGTTGCTGTTTATTTTCCAGCCCCGAACAAACAGTGATAGAGAATACTTGACTTGCTATTTCATATCAAAAACACAGGTATACTGTACGATCTATCTTGATAAACTTGAATAAAAGCTTGCTGTTTACTGCTTTAGCTAAAACTTAGCATAGTGCTTAGAAATGGCCCACAGGTCTCAGAATAAGAACTTTATAATCAAGTTAGAAGTATTCATGTGTTTTTCCCTGATCATTACAGATTTTGCATCATTTAATTTTATAGACTTGCTATTTCATAACAAAAACACAGGTATACTGAGCGATCTATCTTAAGAAACTTGTATAAAGGCTTGCTATTTACTGCTTTAGCTAAAACTTAGCATAGTGCTTAGAACTGGCCCGAGGGTCATAGGATGATAACTTTATAACCAAGTCTTCTCGCTGATCATTCTAGATTTTGCATAATTTATTTTTGCATTCTCTGTGGTTTCCATTCATATTTTATGCACTAGATTTACACTTCAAAATAAACATTTTAAAATACATGTCCTGTTTCTTACTAATGTTTTGAGTGCGTTATTCATTTATAAGAGGGTTTGGAATTCCACTGTGTCCCTGATCTCATCTTGTGTGAGTGATTTTTACCAGTAAACACACCACACGTAGTATTGCTTAATGGGTTGTGTATGTGGTGCAGTCCAACTTAATTTCAAATTCGTATTGGTGCATTGACTAAGTCCTTGGGCCTGGGGGTGGGGGGGTTAGAAATCCATCCCTGTGGCTCTGTGGGGGACCGTAGATCGTATCACCTATAGGTTGCACTATAGGTTGCATGTAGCAGTCATTCTTCTTCCAAGCCCAACTCATCCTTCATCTAAACAAATATCTGCAAAGCTTCTATTATTACAGATTCATAATGGTGCACAAATGATCCACTGCAGATATGAATGCCATTGCATCTTGTATGAATATAGAGTAATTTTTCTCCCTCTCCTTAAGTGTTTGTTACACAATTGCCACCTCTTGTTTCTTACCCCTCACCACTTCATAGTATTGTCCCAACACTTCATCCAAGGCATTCCACTGGCAACCTTGCAGTACTTTCTTTGATGCCCTTAAATGCATGCTCAGCATCCTTAACCCACTCCAGTGATTAAAATGTAAAAGAAAGTGTGCTGGTGCCCAAAGTTCTTCTCAGGAGCCCATGGCTGGTGTCATTAAATGTTGGCGCGCAAATACCAAGGCTGTTGGCATTAAGTCCACCACATGCCTCTTTCATCCACTACCAAAGATTCCCTTCCCCTTTATCTCACTCTTGCAGGTTCCTGCTTTCTCCTTTTGTGACGGTTTTGCAGTTTTTCTCTTCCTCCGTTTTTCTGATTTCTGTTTTTTTTCCCTCTCTTGAGCTTGGTAAATATCTGAGGCTGAAAAATAAGTGCCGGTTCCTAAAAGTGCTGGTGGGCTCCACCGGCAACCACTGGCTCAAGATAAGAACTGCCTCACTCACAGGACACCCCTTTCTTTAGTAATTCTTTCCATGATTAAGCTTCTACCTGCAAATCTCTGTAGATGTTTTATGTAATACTTTCAACATTTAAATAAAGATACAATTTGCTCTCTATTTACAGGGCTATATTGATTCTAAGGAAGCTCAACCAACTGATTTTATTTCATTTGATACAATCTGTTGGCACTATGTACTAAATACTTCAGTGAGTGCAAAACCGTATTTTGTCACCTTTACAGTAATACCACTGTATTCCAGTATCTTTATAAGCACTTCTAGTTTCCTATTCAGTTCACGTATATCTGCTTCATATACCCATATAGTGGTAGCATAGTGTCACAATTCCACTGCTGGTTATTCACTGACTGCTTTCATTACAGTGTAACCGGGTGCGGGACGATTTTCTGTCTGTAAACTACAATTCCCAACAAGCTTTGCGAGTCACGCCCCATGTAACTATCACGCAAAGCCGGTCGAGGGGTTAAGAGGCGACGGGAGGATTTTCTCATCGCCGATGATTCGGTTGGATCAAGCCCTTCACAGACTCCTTCTTAGAGCCACGTTTGTGGGGAGGTAAGAGTGCACAGGCACCTTTGGGTTGTATCTGTGTTCTTGTCTCCTTCTCAGATCTTCCTCCCCGTAGTCCCTACCCTTTCCTTCCCCCGCTCGATTACCCCAAAAGTCTGTGTGTTTCATATGCCTGACTTGGGGTTGTCCAGAGGTGGGCCCCTTTAGAGCATCAACACAGTCCTGAGGATTTGGAACAGCGGAGCCTGACAGAATCATCGGCCCACAAATTCTCTTTCCTCCCGGTTGTGTTGAAGTCAAGGATGGCCTCCTTGGACGACGTGATGGCGGCTTTAGTTCTAGTGCAGGCAGAGCTGACTGCTTCACGACAGGAAACAGCAGTCTTACAGACTAGGGTGGACTTGCTCCAGAGAAACCTGTTCAGTGCGGGTGGTACTCCAACCCCAACATCAGTGGTGGTGGAGATGCCGTCCCAGGTCCCCTTGGCTCCCCCAGAAAGGTTTCACGGGGATAGAAAAAAGGTTCAGGTGTTTATGACCCAAGTGTTGCTCCACTTTACGTGTAAACCAAAAATGTTTGTGACTAACCAGGCTAGAGTGGCTTTCCTGATCTCATATTTAGGTGGTGAAGCAGCACAGTGGACGGTCCCTGTAGTCAGGAAGGACGATCCGCTAAATTTGAGAAAACGTTTGATCATAGGGCAGAAACTTTCTCAGCTGACAAGGACTTGCTTGAGCTCAAACAGGGTTCCTTGGACTTGGTCAGCTACTTAAACCACTTTCGTAGGCTGATAGCAGAAACGAATTGGCCGGAAGCCAAACAATCAGTCATCTTTTATCAAGGACTCAACGATGAGTTGAAGGATGTCCTCGCTCAGAATGAACCGCAGCCCAGTACTTGTGCAGCCCTCATCGACCTGACGTTGCGTTTGGACCACAGACTAAGAGAACGGAAAGGGGAACTCAAAAGAAGAGAGAGACACACACCCCTAAGTGACTGAGCATTTTCAACGGAGAAGACAGAAGCAAGACCCGAACCCATGGAAATCGGAACAGTGAGAGCCTCTCTGACGCTTAGTGAAAGAGACCACCGACGCAAACAGGGTTTATGTTTATACTGTGGTAAGAAGGGACACTTCCTTAGGGAATGTCCTGTGAAACCCAAGTTCGGCCAACCTCGCTCGGGCCAGCTGGCTACAGTGGCAGCGGAAAAGGGGGAGGAAAGCTGCAGCGCTTGAGAAGATCGGAAGGGACTCCCTCAAGCGACTGTGCCATCCCTTCTGTTAACCTTGCTGTATTTCATGACTCAGAACGTTTTGTTATCCCCATGGTTATAGGGATAAATCAAGAGACAATACCCATCAGAGCTATGGTGGATTCGGGGGCCACCGGCTGTTTTATGGACAGAGATGAAGCCAGTAGACTAGGGGTGTTGCTCATCCACAAGAACGCACCGGAACTTGTGTATGCTGTTGATGGTAAGGAACTGGAATCCGGCCCGATTAGTCACAGCACTCCTGAAAATGAAATTACCTATGAGGGGTATCATCGGGAACTGTTATCATTCAATATCATTCAAGCCCCTCAATACGGGGTGATACTAGGACTTCCATGGCTGCGGAAACATGAGCCTGTCATCAACTGGGCCAAACCTTGCAGTTACAGTCAAATTAATGCCAGGAGCATTGTAACCAGTCGCCAACTCAACCTTCAACGGTTTTAGCCACCTTGCATCATATTGCAACGGCGGCGGAAAAAAATGTAGTGCTTCCAGAATGCTATCAAGAATACACTGAAGTCTTCAGCGACATCAAGGCAGAAGAACTCCCCCCGCATCGGGATTTTGACTGTCGTATTAATCAATCCCAGGGGCAGTTGTTCCTTGCGGTCGGATCTACGCTTTCACCCAACCCGAAACCCGACATTTAAGGAGTTACTTGGACAAGCTCCTGGAACTGGGATTCATTCGTCCTTCACGGTCTCCAGTAGCCTCTCCCCTCTTTCTCATCCCTAAGGCCAACGGGGAACTGAGGTGCTGCGTAGACTTTAGGGCATTAAATGCCATTACGGTAAAAAAACAATATCCGCTCCCGCTGATCCCCGTCCTTTTGGAACAGGTGAGATGGGCAGGCATCTATACGAAGTTGGACTTGAGAGGGGCATACCACCTTGTACGGATGCGCAAAGGTGATGAATGAAAGACTGCCTTTAAAACGCGGTATGGGCTATTCGAATATCTTGTGATGCCCTTCGGATTATGAAACGCCCCTGCGGCGTTTCAATTTTTTCTCAACGAGGTTTTGAGGGAATTCTTGGATATCTTCATAGTCGTTTACATCGACGACATCCTTATATACTCAGCAACAGAAGAGGAACACGTCTTTCATGTATGCCAAGTATTGCGAGCCTTGCAAAGAAATCGATTGTTTTGTAAACTCACGAAATGTGAGTTCCACGTGACCACGATGGAATTCCTAGGGGTTATGCTCACCCCTTCGGGTCAGGTCATGGCTGAAAGGAAGGTAAAGGCCATAGTGGACTGGCGCCGTCCACACAACGTTAAAGACGTACAAAGCCTTTTGGGCTTTGCAAACTTTTATAGGAGGTTTATTGAACATTTTTCGAGTATGGTAGCACCTCTGACCAGATTGACTAGGAAGAAGACCCCGTTCGTATGGACGACGGAAGCACAAACAGCGTTTGATCTCTTGAAGGAAGCCTTCACCAAGGCTCCAGTACTCACTCATGCAAACCCTGAGTTGTCATTCATCGTAGAGGCTGATGCGTCCGAAGTAGCTGTAGAAGCCGTACTCTCCCAAAGACACGAGACTTCAGGATACCTCCATCCCATCGCATTTATGTCCCGGAAGCTGAACTCCGCCGAGCAGAACTATACATTAGCCGAGAAGGAGCTCTTGGCTATTAGGGATGCATTCCTGGAGTGGAGACACTGGCTGATGGGGGCATCCCATCAAGTTACGGTGTATACCGACCATCACAACCTCCAGTTCATGCGAGCGGCTCGACACCTCACACCACGACAGCTACAGTGGATGTTGTTTTTTGCAGAGTTTCAGTTCATTGTAACATTCCAACCAGGCATCAACAACAAGAAAGCTGACGCTCTGACTAGGCAAGAAACCACGCTGCAACAAGTCGGGTCCTCAGAGTGGGCCATTATTGAACCCAGTAGAGTCCTATGTGTAGTTCAGACGGACGATTTCCTGCAGAAAACCAGACGGGGTATCCAGACGTTTGAATGGAAGAAAGGGCTCAAGTTCCACCTCGAGTGGCGGGTACATCAAGGACTCCTCATCAAAGACCGGCAAGTGCTCGCCCCAACTGCAGCCCTAAGAAAGATGGCGTTTAATTGGTGTCATCTCCTTCCATGCGCAGGTCATATGGGAGGCGCAAAGACCTTGGAAAAGATCTTGCGTCAGTTCTGGTGGCCTACCATTCGCCCGGATGTCCTTTCATGGGTACGAGACTGTACGACCTGTGCACAGATGAAAACAGTTCATAGACAATCCCAGGGTTTACTCGGTGGACTTTGTAGTAGGGCTGCCTAAGGACCCGGGAAAAACCGCTATAATAGTGGTGATAGACTATTATTCCAAAATGGGTCACTTTATAGCTTGTAAGCAGGCTTCCACGGCAAGTCAGCTCGCCCAACTACTGCTCACTCACATAGTCCGACTCCATGGCCTTCCACAAGTCATCGTGTCTGATAGGGGGGCCCAATTCACAGCGAGGTTTTGGAAAACCTGGTGTTCCATGCTTCACATCACCTCTTCCCTCTCCACGAGTTTCCATCCCCAGACAGACGGTCAGACAGAGAGGTTGAACCAAACCCTTAAACAATACTTGAGGTGCTATGTCAATACCACTACAATAATGCTGTTCACTCGTCAACTAAGCACACCCTGTTGTTTTGTACCTATGGGTTCCATTCACGGTTCACCCCTTTGGTCCTGCCTGGCACAAACACCAGGGTCCCAGATTTAAGTGAAAGACTGGGGCTTATGCGTAAAACTATGGTAGAGGCTCGGAATAATTTGTTGAAAGCCAAGGAGAGATACAAGGCACAGGGAGACAAACACCGCAGACCAGGTCCAGTGTTCAAGCAGTGGGACTGGGTTTGGTTATCCACTAGGCATATCAGGTTCCGGAAACACTGTGTTTAATCCCAAATACATTGGCCCCTATCGGGTGGTTAAACACGTAAATCCAGTAGCGGTTAAAGTGAAGTTACCAGCCCACTTCCGGATACACCCGGTTTTCCACGTTTCCCTCCTTAAACCCTCTATCCGTCCAGTGAAGAAGCCACCCCAGCCCATATGGGTTCAACAGGACCAGGAGTATGAGGTCAAGGGTATCCGGGATGCCAAGGTGGTACAGGTAAGGTTGTGGTACTTGGTTTCCTGGAAGGGGTACGGTCCGGAAGAGGACTCTTGGGAGCCTGTTTCTGCAGTACACGCACCTAGACTGGTGGCCAGGTTCCACAGGCTGTATCCGGGCAAACCGTCTGGCAGTCAGTGAACATTGGAAGAGGGATGTCCTGTCACAATTCCGCTGCCGGTTATTCACTGACTGCTTTCATTACAGTGTAACCGGGTGCGGGACGATTTTGTGTCTGTAAACTACAATTCCCAACAAGCTTTGCGAGTCACGCCCCACGTGACTATCACACAAAGCCGGTCAAAAGGCGACGGGAGGATTTCCGCATCGCCGATGATTCCGTTGGATCAAGCCCTTCGCAGACTCCTTCTTAGAGCCATGTTTGTGGGGCGGTAAGAGTGCACAGGCACCTTTGGTTTTGGAAGCTCCGGTAGCGGGAGAAGATTTCTGCTGCTTAGTCTTGCTGAGCTCCTCATTTGATTGAGACCCGATTCCTACGGTCTCGGTCAGGGGAATCTCAGTGCATTGTCCCACAGCCTACTGACTCCTCTGTTGGCAGAGACCGCTATTTCCACGGTCTCATGCAGAGGAGCTTTGCTTTTGTTTTCCTGTGATCCCTTCAAACTCCTCTGTTGGCAGAGACACGTATCTACGGTCTCATGCAGAGGAGCTTGACGTTTATTTTCCTTTGGTCCCACCTTGTGTCAGGAGGTGAACTCCTCTGTTGGCTGAGACCTATATCCACGGTCTCGTGCAGTGGAACCTTTTTTGGTACTATTCCTGATAGAAGTTAATAGCGGACAAATTTCATATAAAGCTGGTGTTCGCATTAACTCATTATGGGATGTCTATTTGAACCTTGCATACTGGTAATTGTGGTTTCATACTACGCCCAATTTTGTCCTGGCTAAAGACAAGAGGTTATTGCTCTTTGGTCCGGAAAAGCTCATCAGCTCCTTTTCTTTTTCTTCATTTTATCCCAATAATAGGAGAGAGGGTCGAAGAGGGTGTGTTGCCACTTTTGGCTAGGCTTCTAGCTTCACGTCATGGCACCTTGGTAGGTGGATGGGGGGGATATAGAAAAACAAGCTCCTGTACAGTGCGAAGAATTGTCAGATTTCATTGCATAATTTCTTTGTTTGTTTTTTACAACCTAGTGTCAGGAGGTGAACTTGCTGCTGCCCTCAGCTCTTTTCTATGTTCTAGTTTCTACCTTTTGCTTTTTAGGTGAGGGGTGGGAAATATCCTAAACACCGTCTTGCTTACAGTTTGCTTCTCTACGTCTATGGGTTGTATCTGTGCTCATCCTGTGTTCTTGTCTCCTTCTCAGATCTCCCTCCCCGCAGTCCCTACCCATTCCTTCCCCCGCTCGATTACCCCAAAAGTCTGTGTGTTTCATATGCCTGACATGGGGTTCTCCAGAGGTGGGCCCCTTTAGAACATCCACACAGTCCTGAGGATTTGGAACAGAGGAGCCTGACACATAGGATGACATTAGTATATTGTCTTATAATACAAAATACTAAATAAAATACTTTTACAATTGAAAATGTTAAGTTAACACTGTGAAACACAGCCAAATCTCTGGCCAAACTGGTATGTCACATAAACAGTTATGGACACAGTTAGTTGTTTTAATCTTCTCTATGACACTTCCTGATGCTACACATTTGCCCAATCCAATGTGGTAAAAAGGTGCCCTTCCCATCGCGGTCACCATTTGATACAAATTTGGCATCAGTATTGCCATGGTGGCCTCCTGAGATGCCCACAGGGAATGAGCATCCTTCCTTCCTGAGAACTTGTATTACAGCCTGGTCCTGCCTTCTGGTGCTTTGGTCATTGTGAACGTATGGGCTAATGCGGACTTGGACTCCCCTACTGCGGAGTTAATACGCTGTTTTGACCGGGGGCTGGGCCTGACAGTCTGGACTGAGGTGAAGCGGGCACAGAACGAGTTGAGGGGTGACTGATGAATTTCTGGAGCACTCAAGCTTTAAAACACTGTGATGCTGCGTAAGTTGCTTTGGATGAGCCAATATTTTTACAATGCTTTGTTCTGAGGGGCAGAGTTGTGGCTTGGAGTTCTCCATCCTGAACCTTCCTTTGCACAACCAAACAGCAAGGAACAGGTTGTCTACTCTGTAATCAGGGATAATTCGACAAATACACCAAACCTAGTGGCTCTATGCCCCACTGATACAGGGAGCTTCAGCCCACATTTCTTCCCATGGATGCTCTGAGGTACTCTTATCATCACCCAAAGTAATACTACCGGCAATTACTGAGACCCATTCCACCACAGGCAAAGACAGGTACAGTTGTGGTGGATGTGGTGGGCCTGGACCCGAGTAATATAATCAAAAGTCACGACGGCCTAGTATCTGAGCTAGAGGAGTAAGGGAGTTTAGGAGCAGTCTTCCACCCTGCTGACCCATCGAAGATGTTAAGAAAAAGGGACGGAAACGCTGAGGGCAAACCCAGGCATAACAACCATCATATTACAGGATGATTCTCTGAGGGAACAAAGGGCAATCAACCCGGCTCCGATCCTGGATCCCAGTTACTGAACTTTCTTTATATTTTTTGGTAGAAAGAGCCATGCATCGATGAGGTGGTCACCTCAAGGTGCTCCGTTGAGACCTTTGATTACACGCGGTCTCAAAGACAGAGATGTGATTCTACAAAAATTATGCACCCGGATAAGAGTCTACCACGAATCCTCCTTTGTTATGCTCTTCCCTGATTACACCATAGTGGTCCTGCAGCAATGTACAATCCTTGAAGGCGTAAAACAGAAGCTCCGAACAAAGAAAGGTATGTGTTCCTTTCCCCCCCCCCACACTTTTTCCCTGATAGAACTGGAATCTGTGTTTGCCCGAGACTATTCTGATAAAGGGGTGCCCCAGCCTTATGCACCTTTTTAATTTTTTTTCATTAAAGTTTGCACTTCTAGTTATCAAAGTTTACATTTCGGTTGCTTCATAACATACTTATACAGGTCCAATAGTTCGCTTTCAAACATTATTTGTTATGGTTTAGTGCATTGATGTGTAACAATGAACTTTAAACAGTTCAAACTAATGCAATTCACTCTGCTTGTTCCTTTATTTTCGGTTCCACTCAGGTTCCCCCCAGTGCACCTACTTATATTCTCCAGTGATCATACGTACGCCACATTATTAGTTTCACCCAGTCCCTTCGCCTGGAGATTTTCCAATTTACTACTCAATTCCCCTCTCCATCATTCGTTTTTCCAGTTGCTATTCATCGCAGCCCATATGTCATTTTGAATGTCCATCTTTACCGTTTTGCTTCTTTCACTTAAGAAGCTTGCTATCTCTGTAAGTCCAGCTTGGTGTACCTCAATGGTCGCCCTGGGTCCTCATGAGAGGGACACTCTTGCTGCTGGTTTTCACTTTCACATCAGTGTTTTCCACAGGTGAACTGCTTTGCCCAGATTTACTGATTTCGCATTTGATCAATTTGGTCAATAATCTGCCTTGCATGTGATTTATCCAAATCAGTCATTTTTCCAATCCAGGGCAGAATTAAAAGCATGGAAGGGGCACCAGGGTTCAGTATGAAGGATTTACACATCTTGGAGTGTTCATAACCAGGAGTTTCGTTCACAGTTGAAGGAGTATTATCTCCAGCACCTTTCCAGAGAGAGACCTGAGGAGTTGGTTTCATCTCACTCTTTCTCTAATGGGCAGATTACCCTTGGTTAAATTGGTCTCCCTCCCCAAACTTCTATCTATCCTGCAAAGTTTCCGCTATAACATTCCAGTATTTCTTACGTCACCTCAAGGCCCTAATCCAGAGCTTTGTATGTGGTGGGAAGCTTCCCACAGTGTTGATGGCTAGGTGTTGGACATTAGCGTATGTCTGAGGCCTGCAGCTGATAAACATCTTGATCTATGACTCAAGATTTTATGAAGTGCAGGGGGGCGCTAGCGAGCCTGGAGCAACATGGCTGTGCTTTAGTGTAGCTCTGCTGGTCTAGCTATTCATCCGTCAACAATCCGCTCATACTGGCACCATCCATGGCCAAAAACGTTGACTGCCTGCTGTTGTGCTGCTGCGGGAATTTAGAAAATCTGCTATCTCGGTCCCGACTTTGGGCTGCTGTCCCGCGCTGCGGGTAAAATGGCGGCTTTTGTGCTGGCGGACTGCTAACTGCCTTGTGCTGTGGACTGCTCCTCTTCTGGATGGCTGAGTGGGTGCCCTATACTATCATTTTGCCCCCCGACTGCTGCCTGTGGGCACTGGACCGCTATTAACTGCTGGCGGCCCCCTCGGGCGAGCTCTGTCTGCTGTGCCGCACTTTGCATCTAATGGCGGTCCCGGGCTCAGCTTCCTGCCCCCTGGCGCGGTGACCTACCTTCGCTGGATGCGTGGGGCTGGATCCTGCACTTGAACGCCTGCTGCCCGGCCACAATCGCTGCTGAGAGGTGTGGCGCCCGTTGGTGGTGGAGGCCTGGGCTCTGTGTTGGCGCACCTGTCGGCTGTTCTGGGCGTTGCTCCTGAGTCGGGACCCCGCGGAACGGTGAGCTTCCCGCTGGCACCGCTGCGCTGCTGTGGGGTGGGGCGTCGGCTGCTGGGACTCCCTCTTTGGTCTGCCAGAGCTGGGTGAGCTGCGCTGCTCTCTGTGGCCGAGTATTATCGGTGGGACCCCTTGCAGACACAGGCACGGCCTGGTCGGCCCCGATAGGACTGTGGTGCATCCTGGGATCTGCGCGGTCGGCTGCAGATGCTTCGGCGGGGGAATCCGCTCCTGCCATCAGAGGACCCCGTTTGCTGGGACACTTGTGGAGTGTATCGTCTGTGGAGCGCTGAGGGGCCGTGGGGCCTAGGTAGGTGCCTGGGCCTGTCGTGACCTGTGTGGGGGCGGGGCGCGGCGCAGCGCAGCCCGGTTTGGGCCCACACGAGGTGGACACATCGTCGTTGCGGGACGCCTTGCTTCCTCCTCCCGCGCCCCCCTGCCAGCGCGCCACTTGCTTCCCTGGCGCCTCTGGTTGTTGGCTGCCTTCACTGCCTGTATCCTCAGGTCTACGCCAGGCGCTCTTTTCACTGTACCAGATATCGCCTCACGTCTTGGGCTTATACCTGCGTTGTGGGCACCACCGTCCACTTACTCTATTTTTACTAGGCCCCAGGGGTGGACTTGATCCTTTTGGGCGCGAGACCTCTGCTGGGCATCTTGACTCGTCTGGTTGCAGACGCTAACTGCACTCCTTCTATAATGCTACGTCCCTACACTAAGCCTATTCCAGTATTACTATGGGGTGCACAGACAAACAGCAAAGTAAGCTTCAGTTTGAGGCTAAATCGCATACGAAAACCTAGCCAGATCCCCAAGTACTTGACCGCATCTGAGCACCACGTTAAGGGGTATTCCAAGTCAAAGGGGCGAGTACTGTCAGTAACAGCTAATATGGTGGACTTGGACCAGTTGATGCCGAGGCCTGAGAAGCGTTCAAACCGAATGTATTCACAGATGAGTGGCGCCAGGAACTGCGCAGGTTCGCGAACTTACAGCACCATGTCATCGGCCTACATGGAAACTGCAAGTGGGCGCTGATAGAATCTCAGGGCCGATGCAGCATGCTGCTGCCGTAGTATACACGCCAAGGGCTCCAACACAAGCGCAAACAGCAGTGGCGATAGCGGGCAGCCCTGCCGAGTGCCACGGTAGATGGAGAACTTGTCAAAGAGGTGTCCATTAATTCGAACTCTAGCTTCTGGCCTAGTGTACAACAGTCGTATCCAATTCATAAAAACAAATGGGACGCCCATGCGGTGGAGGACTGCAATCATGTAGGACCAAGATATCGAATCGAACGCTTTTGCAGCGTCAAGCAACACTGCTACCGCTTGGAGTGTGGGCTTTAGCACATGCATTACCGCAAAAATGTTGTGCAAGTTATGGGACGTGGAACGAGTGGGAATAAATCCCAATTGATCTGGGAGTACCATTATCGGAAGGAGGAGTTGGAGCCTTGTAGCCAAAACCTTCGCCAGAATTTTAACGTCCGTGTTTATGATAGACAACGGGCGATACGAGTTGCATTGTTAAGGCGGCTTGTCAGGTTTCAAAAGGGCAACCACTAGCACCTCTCGCAGAGTCGGCGGCAGACATTGGGCCTCATATGCCTCCTCATAGATTTGGAGTAGACACTGCGCTAATTGTTCAACATACGCTTTATAAAATTCACCCGGCAGCCCGTCGGTGCCCGCAGCTTTCCCACTAGGCAGAGCAGAGATAGTGTCCTGTATCTCCCCCAGCGTGAGTCTATGCATCAGAAACTCTTGTTGCCTCCGTGACAGCCACACCAAGGCGATATCATCCAGATACTGTTCTAACTCAGCCGTGCTAGCTGTGGGGCGGTGGGCATACATCTTATTGTAGTAATCAGCGAATGCCTGCAAAATATTATCGGTGTCGTAATGTGTATCCTCATCTACCCTAATTGCCTGAACAACCTGCGCCCTAGGGTGTGGGTCTAGGATGTGGGCCGCAAGTGTCCTCCCCGGTCGGCCACCTTCCCCAAAATACCGCGCCTTACTCCGTCGGGAGAGATGCCTAATCTCTTGCTCAGCTGTTTCGTTATAAGCTAGGATTTTCACTTTTATCTGCGCTAGTATGGTTGGGCTAGGCCGAACGCTATATTGATGTTCCAGGTCACCTTGCTCCCATTCCAGAGTCGCCATGGTGTGACGGAGAGATTTCAAGATCCCAGCCTGGAGGCCTATACATTTCCCCCAAATGGTCACGTTAAAGGCTTCCCACAATGTTTCCATAGTTTGAACCGACCCTGTATTAAATGAGTTTATTCCACAGAGTATAAAAAAAACCTGGATCGTCCGTGTTTGGGCCGTAGACATTTTTGTTTTATACCCACTTACTGGGTCTCAGCGGCGGGGGAATCGCCCAAGTCTTCCATACATAGTAAAAGGAGACACAGGAGCCTTCGTCTGCAGGAGGAACCCAGATTTATTCAAATAGCCCGGGCTATGGAACAGAGTCCCAAGCTAGTCAGAGACAAAACCCAGGAGGCTGCTGCTTTACTCCGCAGCTTACAAGCCTTTTATACTTTTTCATTCCAGTCTTTTGGCTGTTAGTCCATTGTTCAATCAGGGCAGTGTTTGCAGTTGATAACCAGATCCAGACGATGTTTGTAGGTGGTGACCTGGTCAAGGCTTGGTACACAAATTATTGTTCACTCAGTGTGATCAAAGCTGGTCTTTCAGGTCATTGTTCACTCAGCTTGATCAAAGCCCGGTCTTTCAGGTCATTGTTTAATCACCCTGATCAAGGCCCAGCAGACAGACCATTGTCCAGATAACCTGATCACGGTGTCAAGGATGTTTACCAGGCTGGGAGCAGGAGATGGAAAACAAATCATTTACCCAGGGCTTGAGTGTCTCATGGCTTTCTGTTGAACTGCAAAGGACAAGGGGGTTGGGTGTGTGACAGTTCCTGAGCAGAAATGCAGGCTGCAAGATGGTTTTTGTCGTGTCAGTTAGAATTTTCCCAGGCATCAGCAGAAACGACCAGGTGGGTCGTGTGGAAGTGTTTGACAAGAGATGGCAATGAAAAAAACAATGGAGTCTCGGTACAAATTATGCCGATCAGAAGAACTTTTCCTCAGACCCTCCTTTTGCCATTGAGTGGCAAATACTTTAAGAAATGTCAATGTTCAGAAGGCCATCTGTTTCTTGTTGGAGCATCATCATCATATTGGTGTTGTGAATGTTAGCGGGTGGAGGTGTGATGGTCTGGACACACATTGTACAGAGCACTGGCAAGCACTGAAAGCACAAACAGCAGGAGACTGGGACAGCTACTCCCAAGGCAAGGAAGATGAGGACCTTCCACCGCCACTGGGAAAGGAGGCCCCAGATCCAGCCTGTGAGGGACCAGTTGTCTTCATCCAGATGAATTTCAGAAGAAAGGCGATGCAGACGTTGGATGGCACTGTAGGTGCGTCGTCTGGAATGTACACACAGCAGCTGGAGCCGATCAATTTACACACACCACCACGATCAGCAAGGGTGACGTCAAGGACAATGCGGTTTTGGAGCGTTATAAGGTGGTCCGCCTGTAGCTTTGCAGTGATGTTGGAGAGGGCACCAGCTGTTACTGTGATGGTGGCCTCAAGGACCCTGGTCAGTCCTCGTATAGCCCGACTGTTGGCCATGAGGCCCCAGAATGGAAGGAAACCTTTAAAGAAGTCCCCGGCTTCCTGGCCTGCTGTATCCTCAGCTATGACGCCCCTACGTGAGCGGCGCAGAGCGCCCTTCATCAACAGGTGGTAACCTCCATGGGTAGAATATGTTGGTGGAAGGAGGAAGGCCAAATAGCAGGTACCAGACCAGTTACGGGGGAGCCAAGTGTAGGCGGCTGTGCCACAGATGAAATTGGTGTTGGGGGATGCCACCAGCTTTGGAGGAGATGTAGAGTTTAAAGTTTTTTAGTGATATCACAAGTACTAGTACCAACTTTCTTAGTTCCTAGGCCATGGATACAGAAACGGCCCTGCACTTTTATGACATTCAGAGTGTTTCGTTCATCAGGCAGTATCCTTCTGGTGCGGAATCTAGAAAATGTTCGTCGAGTAGTTGAGTTGAATACTACCATCTCACCGAGTTCATCTGGTGGTAGTAGCAATGTGGATGAGCTGGTCGGGCAAAAAGGAGTATTGGCATTGCCAGATCTGTTACGCCAGAAGTCATCCCGAAATGTCCCAAGGACAGAATTGGCAGTACCATTGACAGTGTAGGCCTCCTGCATCAACATCCACCATGCAAGACAAGACCCAGAGATGGAAAAGGGGTAGGGAAAGAATGGGACAGGGTGTATCTTGGAATGCGGCATCAGTCCACAAACACAGCAGTTGGAAGTGTTCATGATCAGCTGATGGTGATGCAACATTTGGATGAAGGTGTTATTGAAGAATTCTGCATGGTGGGGTAATTCGTGGGCTGGTAGTGTGTAATACTGGTGCTCTGCAGGAGTCGGTGTAGGAGTTGGTGAGGTAACAGAATGGTAGATTAGTAACAGTCAACCAAGGATAGACAGGATGAGGGAGACAAACCGCGTCACCACGGTGGCCATGAAGCATTTACTATGTCGGAGACTGACATATTGTTTCTGGATTCGGGTGTTTTGGACGGCAGCCATTGTGCTAAGCCAGGGACCTCTAGCGGCTGTCTGTGATTGGTGGTTGCTTCACTGGGCGCAGGTGCCAAGGGCCCTATGTCGTACCTTAGTCTGACACACCAGCACTACTCTCAGCCGGGGAAGATCACAGCCCTACAGCCTATAGGCACTTGGCAAAGTCAAGGGCAAGCCTTCCCTCGGGGGCGCAAGTTATATCGGTCGGAAGTAGGGACAGTATGGTCGGGAAACAATTGTTCTTGGTGTTGAGCAGAGTTAAGGGAGAGTTCCACCCTTCCTTTCAGTATGCTGTCACTCTGGCATCGCTGAATGGGACAAACATCGGGACTGTTTCTGTTTATGAGTCTCCTTGTCCTTCCCTCACCTACTGATCATAGGGGAGGGGCAGAGGCACACGCCTGCAGTGAGACGACCTTCTACTTTCACGGCGGTGCGGGTGGCCAGCACCACCTGACGGGGCTGTGTCCAGCGGGGCTCGAGGCTCTTGGTCCGTTGAAAATTTCTCACTAAGACCCAATCACCAGGTTGGATGACGTGTCCTGGGCCCTCGCTTTTGTCAGGTATGGCCTCATGCACCTGGTGATAAAGAGTACGAAAGGTATTAGTTAGATTGTACAGATAATCAGTTAATACAGGGTATTCAACATCAGACAGTTTCTTAGGCCGTGGGACACCCCATACATTGGCAGGCCTCCAAACACAATCTCATGGGGGGATAGCCCTATCCTGGTGTGGGCCGTTCTTCTGGTAGACAGTAGGGCCAAGGGAAGAGCATCAACCCAAGGGACACTCATCTCGGCTACTATTTTGGCCATTTTAGTTTTTAGGATGCCATTGTACACCTCCACTAGACCTACTGACTGGGGGTGGTTAGCTGCATGAAATTTTTGTTTTATACCCAATGCTGTACAGATATATTCCATAATCTGAGCCGTAAAGTGTGTCCCGTTGTCACTCCAGACCAAGCGGGGCAAACCGAATCGTGGGAGGTAATAGCACTTTGGCAGTAGTGATAGCGGTGCAGTCTTTGACGGGGTAGGCCTCCACCCATCGGCTGAAGGTACAGACCACCACCAGGACATATTTCAAATTGTTACATCTGTCCATCTGGATGTAATCCATTTGGAGGACTTCCAAAGAAAAGGTAGGAGAAGAGAATCCTCCCTTAGGGGTAACTGTGCCTTTTCCTGGGTTATACATTAGGCAAATCATGCATGTTTTAACCAGCTTTTCAGCATATGCTGGTATCTTAGATTTGTACCATGTAGGTTCCAACAGTTTACATATCCCTTTTGCACTAATGTGAGCAGGTCCATGGGCCATCGTAACTACTGGTAGCACATGACTGTCAGGTAACATCCATTGTCTTTCCATAGTTGTACGGACCCAGCAACCATCAATTCCCTCCTTTGCTAATTGCTCCTTCCACATCCTTAGTTCCTCAGGAGTAGTATGGGACTGAATATCAATCACACTCTGTACTGTGTTTTCAACCATGCCCTCGTCTGTCACCCACCTAGCGGGACCTCCTACATACATTCCTTCCCTTTTTCTAAGAACTGTTTGTCTGGCCATCTGGTCAGCCAGGGCATTGCCTTTCCCAACATCATCTGTCACTTTCTTATGGGCTTTACATTTTATAATGGCTACCTTTCTGGGGAATGTCAGGGAGTCTAACAATCGGTGAATTAGGGGGCCATGTTGAATCTTGGTCCCATGGGAAGTAAGGAAATTCCTTTATTTCCATAACCTCCCGAAGTTGTGGGCCACCCCGAAGGAATATTGTCTGTCAGTATAAATATTCACCGTCATCCCTTTGCTTAACTCACAGGCTCTAGTGAGGGCCACTAATTCTGCTGCTTGAGCACTGCGGAATCTGAGCTGTTTCTACTACTTGCCCTAATGTCGTGAGGGCGTAGGCGGCTGAGGTGTTACCATCTGGCCCTCTGAGACATGATCCGTCCACATACAGTCTACCTTCTGGTTCTGCTATTGGGGTATCCTGTAAGTCAACCCGTCCCTTCGTCTCCTCCTCTGTCCTTAATATGCAGTCATGAGGGTCTAAGCGGGCATCCTGAGTATCCAGTGGGAGTAATGTGGCGGGGTTTAGTACAGTGCATCTTTTGATGTTAATGTGGCTGGCAAAGAGTGTCAGTTCATATCCTGTGAGTCGTGCGCTAGTGAGTTACTGTGTCTTGGTGTTAATAAGGAGAGTATCTACAGAATGGGGGACCATCAGTGTCATGGGGGAGTTCATGACGATCCCCGCACTCTGACGGACCATGAGGGCGGCCGCAGCGGTCGCCCGTAGGCATCCTGGGAGAGCCCTTGCAACAGGATCCAAGGTAGCTGAAAAATAGGCACATGGCCGATTGTGACCACCGAACATCTGGGTCAAGACAGCGCATGCACAGCCGTCTGTCTCATGTACAAAAAGAAAAAAATGTTTGCTATAATCAGGAGTACCGAGGACTGGAGCAGTACACAGAGCCCTCTTTAAATCTTGGAAGGACTGCTAATGCTCTCTAGTCCATGGAAAGGAACTGTCTGATATGTCTTTAGTGGTGACCATGGCTGAAAAGTTGGAAATCCACTGTCTACAGTATGAGGTTAGGCCTATGAAGGCTCGCACCTGCTTTTGTGTTCGTGGGGCCGTCATAGCATTGACAATGGCTATACGATCAGCGGTGAGCTGCCTTCCCTCCTTCGAGAGGAGATGACCTAAATAGGTCACCTTCTCTTGACAAAACTGAAGCTTTTTCAAAGAGACTTTGTGATTATGGAGGGCAAGGTGGCGTAAGAAACCGAGAGTAGCTTCTTTACATGCTGGGGCAGAATTTGCAGCAATGAGGAGGTCATCTACATATTGTAATAGTGTGGAATTATCAGGGAGTTCCAAGGAATCTAGTTGACTTTTTAGGGCTTGACTATAGATACTGGGGCTCTCGGTGAAACCTTGAGGGGCACGGCAGAATCTAAAGCTCTGCCCACCAAGGGAGAAACCCAAAAAATGTCTGCTGTCAGGATGTATAGGAATGCTGAAAAAAGCATTCTTCAGGTCTATGACAGAAAAGTGCGTGGCGTCAGAAGGGACCATCGTTAAGAGGGCTGTAATATCAGGGACATCAGGATATTGGGAGATTGTTATTTTGTTAAGAGCTCTTAGGTCAATTACGAATCTGTATATTTTAGGGGAGAGAGCATCTCCATTGGTCTTTTTAAGAACAGGAATAATGGGACTGTTACAGATATTGCCACGGGTTTCCTCCAGTACGCCCTTGTCCATCAATTCAGATATTATTGTCAAAAGGGCCATTTCTCCTTCCGCGGGAAGTCGATACTGCCGGAGGCGGGGGAGAAGTGCACCTGGCTGGATGAGTACCACATGAGGGGATATGTTGAGACACCCTGTCTGATGATGCCCAGAGGGAGGAAGGTAAAGACTGCAACTCTGGCAGGAGGGGACCGGACAGGTACATATAGGAAGCTGCGGTGGGAGAAATTGTTAGGGATACACCTTGGGGACTACATGATATAGTCGCATACAGAGCTTTCAGTAAATCCATGCCTAACAAGTTTTCACTGCAACCTGTAGTAAGGACCAAGGGAGCGTCAACATGTGCAGGGCCAATATCGAGAGGGAGAGGTTCAGAGACAGGGCTGGTCACAGGTGTTCCTGCAAAACCCACGGAGACTTTCATATTGCCAGAAAGGGGTGCCTCTGGGACTGACAGACGTGCAATAGAAGACCTGGTGGCCCCAGTATCCAAAAGAAAATTCTGATCGTTCCCCACAACTGACATTTGAACATACGGGACCCTTTGATCCACTGGTATTTGCACTCTAGTAATACCCCTTTCCTGGATGTCCTATGCTTGGTAGGACCCTTTCTCATCAACTTTGTCATACTCATCATTTTAATAAGTGCGTGTGACTTCGTACCCATCAAACCTATTGGCCGGGCGCTGCCGGACGGGAGCATCATCCCTGGGCCTGCGTTCTTTATCCTGTGGATGGGGCGGGCCATGGTCCCTAGTCGGCCTCCCCTCCCTGGGAGCGCAAGGCCGAGTCTTCCCTGTTCGGATGTTTTCAGCTTACACGGGACACTCCTCTATCCAATGGCCGTACCCCTTACAATAAGCACACTGATCTGTTTGGAGGGCTCCCGTACGCTGAGGGCTAGAGGGGGTAGACTGGCGAGCCCTCTGAGGGAGTTGGGGTTGGGGTCTGAAATTCCCACGGGCATTGGGACCTCAGGGAGGGTAAGCCTGCTGCAGAAGTGCCTTAGTCTTAAGATCCCTAACCTTCTTACTTTCCTTGTCTCTATCTTCGTTCTCCCTATTCTTGTGATATTGTGCCATAGCCAAGATACCAGTCATAGTTTGGGCAGACCACGTACTTTCAACTTTCTTAAGCCTGGCAGAGATCTCAGGAAGCAAGTTGCTGACAAACTTATCGACAAACACTGAGCCAGAACCTGGGGTCCGGGGATCCAAACCACTATGTCCCTTGCATTCTGTCTCAAAACGGGTAAAGAAGTCAGCTACATTCTCATCTTTTCGCTGCCTACAGGCGTTTATTTTATCCCAGTTAGACAGTTTCCGGCAAAAGTGTTTTCATAAACGTCATTATTTTACCGGGCAAAGTCAGGATGGCAGCTTCTGGTTTAGTCACTCCTACCCTTGCTTCTTCCATAGCCTCTAGGTCAGCCCATTTGCCTCCCAATGCCACTTCATGGTCAGTATGTCGAATCTTGTCCCAAATTTCAGTGGGGACAACCGTACCAAAAAGTAAATCTATATCCTCAAGAACAAGAGTACCTGCAGATATAAACTGACCTAATTCTCTGTAAAAGGCAGCCGGATTCTTCCGGGGATCTGGTAATTGTCCTTTTAACTGCATTACTTCTAACCTTTTCCAAGGAACATGAACCCAAAGCCTGCGCCAGTGTACCTCAACAGCCCCTCCGCCATTATTTTGGGCATCGGTAGGTGCGTTAACAAAGACAGGGTCCGCCTCTCTCATTGGCATAGCTGTTTCTAGAGGGGTGTTGGGAAAAGCGGTCAGATCACGGTAAGCCATTAAAGTCAACATAGCGCCAAACATCCCCTCTCCCTTAACATCGCCTCTTTTTATTTGTGACCTAAGGCCCATTAATCCGGTGGGTATCTGCATAAGCGCATTCTCAAATTTTTGCATGACCAGGGTACACAAGTATTCAGCCCAGGTGGTTTGTTCCATAATCGTCCACTGGGAAAAGGTGGACCATATTTTTTTAAAGGTATAAATATTCCCGTTATTTATCCAACATTCACACTGTTGCTTCTGCAGGTCATTTTCTCGAAGGGATGAAAAGCTGACTGCAGAGCGCAAGGAGGCCAGTCGGGGGGAATTCAACAATTTATATAGATCCTGCTTAACTGTAGCCCACGGGGAAGTAGGGGAAGGGTGGGTAGGGGTAAAGCCGCAGGGGTTGGGCGGATGGGGACTTATTTTCATTCCCGCAGTGAGGACAGGAATGGCGTGCGTGGTCGATGTCATAGGAAAAATAGGGAGGCTCGGTGTGACAGGGAGAACAGTAGGAGGGGCAGTGGGGGCAAGAGTGGGCTGTGGCGGGGGGACATGCGGGGTGTGAGGTGTCAGGGCAGGGTACATTGGGGCATATGCAGGCGGGCTTTCTAGCATGGTATCAAGTAAGGAATCACCTTCCTCTCCCCCCTTCCATCTGGCCCTTTCCTTTCTCCTCACGAGCTGGATAACATTTTTGTACCCGGGCCCCATGCTCCCTATCGGCTATTTCTACCGATTTTGTCATTCGATTTTGTAAATTTTCTCTGGCGTGGTCGCCCATTGACATACGTTCCTATTTTCTTTCTTGAGTCTTCTGCTTTCTAGCTCTCTGCTCTATCTCTTTCCTCCAAAACCGGACAGATTCAAACATAGACGGGCGCGTCTTTCTGTTCATTAATTGTTCCGCTAAGTTGGCGAGAACTTGGGAATTAAAGGAGCCATAAAGTGGCCACTGTAATTCCGCGTTACTTTGTTTCGTATATTTTACCCAGAATGAAGAAAACATTATGGCAGAAGGACCATGTTTAACATGCATTGTATGGCCAGGGGTCCCTTCTGGAGGAAGCAGACAAGCCGCCTCCAGCTGGGAGTCCTGCGTACACATACAACAACATAATTTCTTGAACTTACTATTGACTGGCATGCTTGTAAACAGATAACAGACACCAGCGGGTTTTAAAAACTCACCTCTATTGCTTGGCTTTTGCAAAAGTCAATAACAGCAGAATCATACAGAACGGACACCAGCGGGTTTTTTAAAATTCACCTCGCTTGCTTGACTTTTGCAAAAGTCAATAACAGCTTGGCTTTTGCAAAAGTCAATAACAGAATCATACGGACTTGGTGGGTGATCAGTGCTCCCTTACTTTACAGGGGTAGTTCTCTTCTGCAGACATAGGGCTGTGTCCTGCTCCAGAAATTATTTGCTAGGGGACTCCAGCGAGAACACGGTCATGTGTCCCAGACCGGGTGGGGAGGAACAGCGGGGCGAGTCATTCGGCTTTACCGGATTACAAGAATCCCTCGGGTAGGGCGCCTCCGTTGGAGTCTCTCCGTGCACCTCCTCACATCCACCGGGCCTGACCTTCGTGCTCGTGGAGTCCCTATTCGGGCGCCATTTGAAGAACCGGAATAACCCACTTACTGGGTCTCAGCGGCGGGGGAATCGCCCAAGTCTTCCATACTCTCCATACGTAGTAAAAGGAGACACAGGAGCCTTCGGCTGCAGGAGGAACCCAGATTTATTCAAATAGCCCGGGCTATGGAACAGAGTCCCAAGCTAGTCAGAGACAAAACTCAGGAGGCTGCTGCTTTACTTCGCAGCTTACAAGCCTTTTATACTTTTTAATTCCAGTCTTTTGGCTGTTAGTCCATTATTCAATCAGGGCAGTGTTTGCAGTTGATAACCAGATCCAGACGATGTTTGTAGGTAGTGACCTGGTCAAGGCATGGGACACAAATCATTGTTCACTCAGTGTGATCAAAGCTGGTCTTTCAGGTCATTGTTCACTCAGCTTGATCAAAGCCCGGTCTTTCAGGTCATTGTTTAATCACCCTGATCAAGGCCCAGCAGACAGACCATTGTCCAGATAACCTGATCACGGTGTCAAGGATGTTTACCAGGCTGGGAGCAGGAGATGGAAAACAAATCATTTACCCAGGGCTTGAGTGTCTCATGGCTTTCTGTTGAACTCCAAAGAACAGGGGGGTTGGGTGTGCGACAGTTCCTGGGCAGAAATGCAGGCTGCAAGATGGATTTTGTTGTGTCAGTTAGAATTTTCCCAGGCATCAGCAGAAACGACCAGGTGGGTCGTGTGGAAGTGTTTGACACGAGATGGCAATGACAAAACAATGGAGTCTCGGTACAAATTATGCCGATCAGAAGAACACTTTTCCTCACTACATAGAGACCAGCAGACGGTCATTCAAGATAACTTTGGCACTGCCATCACGCGATTGGAGGAGCAGGTGCATCGTTGGATCAAATTGCGCCAGTCCTTTGCAGACCGATTAGCCTTAATGAAGATGGTAGTGCTCCCACGCATTTTATCTCTCTTTTTAAATATCCCGGAACGTCTGACCAGACATTTCTTTGATACTCTTCGCTCCCTCCTGATCACATTAGCTTGGGGTGGGAAGAAGTCCCGGCTTAAGTGGTAAACACTCACCTTACCGTATGAAGAGGGCGGGTTCGCAGCCCCAGATTTCCATCTTTATTACCTCTGTGCACAAGCGCATTATGCCTCTTACTGGCAGCACGACCCGGCATACATCCCACACGTGGCAGTAGAGGCGGGTGCTGTGCATCCTATACCCCTTAAGGCCATGATCGTAAATTCACACGGTGTTTGAGAGGGGGGAATTCGATACGATTCAAATTACGTCTCACGCTTGGTGAGAGCTAGGTCAACGGGCGCACAAACTACCGCTATATGCCCCAAACATGCCCCTACTCCACCATTCCGACCTCTCGGTAACCAAAGAATCGGGTGTACTAAGGACACTTGCGGGGATGGGGCACTCCATTATGGCGGACGTGTTCCCTGGAGGCCGGTTCATAACCTCAGTAGAGCTGGCCACCCGGGGTGCGGTCTCTGCCATGCAGATATTTGTGTATACTAGGTTGCGCTCTACCATGCGCGCACTTAATCCGCATTTCCCTTCTGAACCGCCGACTCTCGAAGCGCTGCAACTCCTATACACGGCTACATCCAGAACCAAGCTGGTTGCGAGGCTTTACAGTGCTTCCCAGCGTGACATGGCATCCGTGGCACTGGCTGCCCTGGATAACTGGAATACTGTGCTCCCCGAACCACTCACGGAGGACGACTGGTTAGATAGCTGCCGCTTGAGGGGACAACTGACGTCTAATGGCAACCTACGACGGGTGAATTTTAAATACTTGCATCAGTTGTACTGTACACCGGCACAGCTGATTAAATATGGGCTCCGACAATCCAATACCTGCAGGCGCTGTGGTGCACCTGGGGCGGGGTTCTATCATCTGGCTTGGGAGTGTCCTAAAATACTTGACTATTGGGGCGAAGTTGTACGCATACTTGGTCTGATGATTGCTGAGCCGCTTGTCGGTCATCCGAAGCTGTGTCTGCTGGGAGTGGGGGCAAAAGTATAGTGTTCTAACAGAAAACTTAGGTCTATCGCATTGCTAATAGCTAAACGCAGGATCTCTATCTGTTGGGAAAGTCGAATATCGCCTACAGCTAAATTGTGGCTACAGGACTTGGAGTATTGCCGTGACCAACTCACCTGCTACGCTGAAGAGTTACCATCCACTTCCAAGCCCGAGACATTTGAAGACCGCTCACATCGTATCTGCGGTCACGTACGGATGTCTAATGTCCTGACTGTAATTACCATGCTACCCTGTTCACCCTCACCCGCAAACCATCACCTGTTCTGCCATGTCTGTAATTCTGTGTTTATATGAGCTCAGGTTGTTGTGATGATGTCATCTCACTACTGTGATATTAAGTGATTTTTCAACTGTACTGATGCCATGCATTTGGAATTATGCATTGTTTAGTATTGTACTTGAAAAGCACAAATAAAATATAAAAAATAAATAAAATAAAAAAAGTTTTTTATGAAGTGCAATTTGGGGTGATGAATTAATTGTGCAAATTAGTCATTTTAATGATGCATTTGACCGTAACTGTTGAAATAATGATGTTGCAATTAAAACGATTTAATTATCTTATCTAGAAGTGCTATAAAAAGTGGTATAGTTAAGTCACATTTTAACATGGGACACCATTTAATTAAATGAACGCAGTTTCTGGTGTTTTGCTCATCTTGCTCCTGCTCATGTCACCTTTACCCCCAATCAGCTACCCGCTGCAAGTGTTTCTCCCAATTGTATCCGTGGAGCACAGAAGCGCAATCAAGTCAATGGATCTCAGAGTTAGAAAGCGTGTATTGTGAATGACTCTTTCTATTATGTACCTAAAAAATATTTCATGTAGGTTGTACATCTCAGGAGTGCAGGTCATGAGAAAGCAGGTGGAAGATTTATTTTGCCTTAAGAAATGGATTAGTGTTAAGAACCTTTTGAAATTAAGAAACTGATTTACCATATTAAATTGCAGGACTGTCTAAGGGTCCAAGGCTGAACCACTGTAACTCCAAGGACCTAAAACTGTGAAGTGACCAATATGTTTATGTATGTTAATAAAAAGAATTTTTAAAAAAACTGATTTGCTAGTGTGACCTATTCATGATAATGCCGTGCTGAATTTACAATTTTATTAATTAATATGCATAAAATGTGTATAAAAACCCTTGGTTTTGAGAAATTGAGGGCAAGTTTCCATTTTCCTCCGAGTCTATTAGAATGTTGTCAGTACTCCTTATGAGTGTGACACTTAGGAATACACGTGACCCTTCGCGACATCACTGAGCTCCGAGACGTGGACTCATGGGAGCCCGGTGTCCTGGGCATCTTCAAACACTGGAAGCAGCACAAAGTATGGGCCCATTTCGCCAGCTTGGCCCTCCCGTTGGTGAAGAGAACTCTGATGAGGCACTCAAGAGCACCGGTGGCAGCATGGCATGGGGTGGTTTATAAGTGGGGACGAACAGAGTCAGCCCTCAGACAGGAGAAGGCCCTTCAACTATGCACAGTTCCCCTCTTTGACACCTGGGACAGACTACTAGACCAATTTCATCAACTAGCCCCACATGCAACCCCCTTTCCCGCTTTACTTCATGACCCAGGGGACTCAAGTCACAGGACCTCAGTCCAATCCACAGCCCTCAGATGCTTCCTCCCCCACACCTCGTGGCACTACCTGGGTGCATGCCCTCTACTCACATCAACGTGACCTAGTGGGTCATGTGTTCCCCCTCGAACCATGCAGTTCAGATTGCGAGCCCAGCAAATCCTCATGACTCAGCCAGCTTGCCGCTTCCATCTGGCACACCGATCGTTCCTCTTATTTACCTTACCCCTCTGGTTTATCCTTCCACCCACCTCCTTAGTTCCTTATTAACATTGTTGCATAGTAGACTCCTCCTGGATTTACCCCAATGGTACGCCAGACACAGACATTGAAGAGCATACATGCCTTAAGCGTTATTGTTGTTGGTTGATCAGGGACTCAACACGAACTGTTAACCACTCCTGATATTGCACTATTGCTGTGTCTTTATGTACTCGCTGATTAGAATATGATGTACTCAAAGCAATGTGACCGTATATTTGTTTTCTGAAACATTTCAATAAAACCAGTTATAAACATTTTTTAAAAGGAGCGTGATACTTTGTCTCAGAGGTGAACTTTATTAACTGATTTATGTTCCGTCATGATTTATGGTTCTGCACTTCTGTAATTCCCGAGTCTTTACGACTGAGGTTTGCATACATTGGTATTGCACTATAAATGACACTGTAATAAACCCTTTAAAACTTAATTTTGATCTAGAACTCACTTTTTGAGTGGTCCTAATTTTAAAAATGGATTTACTCTGCTAAATCTGTTTACTCTGTTAAATGTGTTGTATTGAAGGGTGGTCTCTTGGTGCAAGATCAATAAGAAGAGTTGAACTTTCAAAGGTGAATATTGGGGGTCAGAAAATTATTAGGGTCCAGCTCCCACATTACAATGCTTCCCATCGGATAGTTATAAGCCACTTACTGCCTCTCCTAGTTTGGACCTTGCATATAGGGAGGATCTACAAGCTCGGGTATAGTACGCTCAGTTTCAATTCCAATGTGGCAGGTGTCGTGCTATGTGTGCTACTGTCTTACTCCTTCCCTCTAAACCAATAGAAGCAGTAATTAGATGATGGCCGAGCTCTCGTGATGCTCTCTAATGTGAGAACAAACTCCCTGGGGAAACACCCCTGGGTGGGCATATGCATGGCACAGTTTTCTGTGTTGGAGGTCTTCCCAGGTTTGGACACTTTCAGTATTTCCAGGCTGAAGGATGTCAGGCAACCAGCAACGCATGTTTCGTTTTAAGAATTATACTTGGGATTTGAGATCTAAGATGTCCCGTTCATGAATTCCTCAAATTGCAACATATAGCTTCCCAGTCTCTTAAACATAACGATAAGATCCTGGAGCACAACCCTCTGGAGGCTAAGTTAACTATGCATGACTTGGAAGATGAACAAATACAGCAACTGTATGGTCAGTCCATAAAGTAAGATTAACATAGACGTTTCAATTCTGTGGTTTAGTGCAGAAAAAAACAGGTTTTGTAATCTTCTGTAAATTTGTTACTGAATAACAGCCGACACGTGTTTCGTCACATAGTGACTTCTTCAAGGCTGTAAATTATGTATAGATATACAACAGTCATAATTTGTGAAAATACAGAGACAAACTCTCATTATGTATACATACCCCAAGAAGGAGCTACTAGACCTGTGTTGGAAAGGAAAAACGGCGATTATGCTGAATAAAGACCTTATTCCATCTGTATTGCACACTGTGAAATCCTAAAGTGCTCAGCAAAGAAAAGTCAATTGGCCATGCAGACTTCAGACACACAATAGGGTCATGCTTCCTCATTGGCATCCCCACCCCGGTAGGACACAGCCACCTGGGTAGATTCTAACTTCTCGAAGACTGTACTGAAATGAGGGATTTCCTAAATAAAATCTACTGGGCAAAAAAGAAGGGGGATTCGGATTATGCTAAAAATAAATCTGTGTTCCTAGGTTAATACCTTTATTCAGAAAGACACCAGGTAGGTGTAAAAACCGAACTCGGACGGGTATAGTGAGATCAATGGCTCAGACTCATCTCCTATCTGCCAACATGTTTCTGTCCATAGTAGCCTAAATCGGTGACTGAACAGGTCAAGGCAAGATTTCACATGGTCACCAATGAGAATTCCAGAAGTTAGGTAGACCTTGAGAGGTACACTTTGTCAGGTTCATGCAAACATTTGTGGATTCTGGGTAAGAAAGAAGGTAAAAAGCATCTTAATACAGAAAAACTTAAAAAGGTAAATTAAAGCGTAGTCTGCCTAAATGATGGGGTGATGCTATGCACAGACAAATTGGACTTTTTTTTACAGAAGACTGCATCCAAGGTGTGGAACATAACTTTGTTAAACATATTTTCAATAAAGAGCAAAAAATTCTACAATTGATAACCATGAAGAGGCCGCACAGTTATCCACATGCATACCTACAAGGGAGAGAATACCCATACGCCTTGAAATAAATTAGACGTACTGTAATGCTAACATTTATTACTAAGCTAATGAACCTTCAGTTATAAATTAAAGTATTATACTTTCCTTCAAAGTTACAGCAGAGTATGGACATTGTATATACTGCATGCCAGTTTAGTGCTATCTGTACGTAAGCATTCAACCCCGGCACTATATTTCAAGAATAAGCCTTGACTGGTCATCTTCACTATACCCAGAGGACCAAGGCTCATTATTATTAGGTGATTTATAAAAGCACCCAGTTACTCCATCCGGAGTGTCCCAGTGCTATGAATGCAATCTCCAGTACTGACCCTAAAATGGCGCACTTGGCAGGCCCTAAGTTTGCCTAAAGAACCAGATCTTAAGTTTCTTACAAAAGGCTGCTTCTGAGCCTTCCTGTTTCAGATCTAAAGGCTTAGTGTTCTACAATTTAGGAGCCAAAAAGTCAAAGGAACACCCTCCCATACGGGTTTCTTTCACCCAGGGGATAACAGTGAGCGAGGCCCCAGCTGACTTGAGGTTTCTGCTAGGTCGACACAACTTCATCAGGGGATTAAGTATTAGGGTCCTTTCCCATTCAAGATTTTTATGGCAGACACACATAGCTTTAAAGGAAACTCTCTTTCTGACATGTAACCAGTGTAGTTTAGCGAGAGCTGGCCCTTTGGATGACTGCCTCAAAATATTAAGTAGCAACTGCATTTTGCAGGATTCTGAACTCTCTGGAGTTTTGCCAATCTACTTTGTGAGGCTCCTAGATAGAACGCATTACAATAGTCCAGCCTGGACATAACCAGTGTCTGGACTACTTATTTCCTGGCAGCCTTTGGGAGAATGCCCAAGATTTTAATCAGAATTTTCAGGATTCCTAAACACTTTCCCAACAGACAAGAGATCAGGGTATCAAATGATAGATCGCCATCAAACCAGATGCCGAGGTTCTTCACTTTTGGCTTGGGAATCTGTACTGGACCAAGTACATCTGGCTATTAAGCAGAGGACCAAATAGATGTTTATTTCCCTACTAAGAGCACCTCAGTTTTTCCGGCATTTAACCTGATGCAACTATCGTCCATCCACTCTGCTAAATCAGCCAGGCAAACTCTAAGCCGAGCTGCAGAGGCTCCCTTATCCTGAGGCAGGGTGATAAGCTGCATGTCATCAGCGTATGACATCATGATAAAGGCGTGATACTCAATGACATCTGCAAGGGGGTGCATTCAAAGGTTGAACAATGTGGGGCTCAGAGCCCCGAGGCATCCCCTGCCACAGTGAGACAGGCTCAGAAGAAAATGGATGTTAAACCACCTGGAAGGTGCGATTCTGAAGTAAAAAAGCTGCCAGCCCAGAGCAGTTTCACAGACACCGTGGTTTCATAGCTGTTCCAGCAAAAGGTCATGAATATGGTGTTGAAGGCTGTGTTGAAGGCTGCACTTAAGTCTAGCATAATAAATGCAGCAGTTTAGTTCCCATCAGTTATCTGTCGAGGGGATTCGGACGCCAACAATAGTGCTGACTCCGTGCTGAAACCAGATTGGGTCTCAAGCAGTAAATCCTCAGCCTCAACAAAACTCATCAGCTGTTCATTTACATGTTTCTCGGCCAATTCGGCAAAGAATGGAAGCAGAGAGATAGGCCTGAAATGTCACTGCTTTCCAGGGTCCAAAGTAGGTTTTTTCAGTGGTGGCACAACAACGGCCTGCTTCCACCTAGAGAGAACTTGCCCCAATAAAAAAGATTGAGCAGGTCACACTGTGGAACAGATTAATTTAAATCTGCTTGGTGCAGGGTCACCACTCTTGCCACGGGTCCTTATCAAGTAAGGAGGAATCAACAGTGGAGCGAAGTTCAAACCATGGTAATTTATTAAGCTTTCAGAATGGGTCTCCATCCAATGAGCACCATGGGGTTACTCAAGGAAGGAGCACGCTTGAACAATCGCTACATGGGTTTTTATAGGGAAGATCACAAACAAGAAACGCCCAGAGGTAAATAGAACTTTGGAAAGAGCACACAAATGAGCTAAGGCAAGAATCTGACAGCCTTGGTGTCTTGTGCAATTTCTACGTTTTAAGGCTGAACAACAAAATGTGCTATTCTGAGTAGACTTTACTTAAGGATTAACTATTGCCTGAAAACCTTCGAGCAAGCTGACTCTGCAGGTTTACATAGCCTACAATGTCCCAACCTGCAATTCTTTACTCATGTTTATACAGATGCAGTGTCAAAAAGAGAGCAAGGCTAAAAGTAGGGCAGGGGTGAAGATGGATGAAGCATAGCTTAATCAAAAAATGAAAGAATCAGATTTTACATTTTAACAACACAATCCAGATTGGATTGCCTCCCTCCCTCGTTCCAGAATCATGGAGGAGGCAGGACCATTTGGAGAGCCTGATTTCACCCTAACCATCAGAGCACGGAGCTCATCTGTGGTTAGGGTATTAAAACTAGAGAGTACTCCCTTAGCATCCAATGGTTTAGCCCAAGCTTCAAGGCATGGGGCCTCTCTAACAGCCTTTGGAAAGGAATCTTAATTGTTAGAAAGCTTATCCCAAAAGAAATGGGCAATCAAATTGCAACCCTCCACAGATGGCGCAATGGCCGCAGAAACCCGACCCAAGAAGGATAATGATTTTACAATGGTGAATAGCTCCCATGAGGAGTTCGGAGCACGCTCGAACTTATTAGCATAAAAATGGCTCTGGGAAATTCTAATCCGTTTGTGATAATCCTTCAGTGCCTCACAATAATTAGCTTCTTCCAGGCACTGAAGTTTCAACCCCAAAGACGCTCAGGGTATTTAAATCTCTATTTTTGCATCCAGAGATCTTCATTGAATCATTCAGCCGAGGTTTTGAGGCATTTAGCTATACAATTCATAACTGGTGCAATGTGATCAAGTGCATCAGTAATCCAATTCTCCAATTGTAGGTTAGCCGCTTCAACACAATCACATCAAATTAGACTGTTTACAATCAGAGCCTCCGTAAAGGCAGCGGGGTGACCTTCATCCATTTTCGGGACCAGCTGTGCCTACATTCACTTGCAATAGGTATAAGAGTGGTAAGAGGATCTGAAAAGGCATGGCAAAATGGTCAGATCAGAGAAGTAGAGAAATCCACCACTTGTATGAAACTGTAAAAGAAAGAAAAAAAAAAAAAAAAAAAAATAAGATCCAATATATGGCCCAAAATATGCATAGAAGCATGGGCCAGTTAGACGAGCTGGAGAGCTTCCAAGTCCTCAACAAGAGTAGAAGCAGGCTTGCACACTGCAGCTTCAATATGAAGATTAAGATCACCCAAAACTAGAAAATGTGTATAACGCAAAAAAAAAAAGGCAATGTCTGCCCAGACAATTATAAAGTTTGAAGCCAAACCCAGCGGTTGATAAATCAAAATCTTACCTAAGGTGAATGTAGTTGAAAGAGTAAAAAAGGGATGCCTCACAGCCCGCAATATTTATCTCTAACAGTACAAAGAAAATGTCTAAAAATAATAGCAATCCCTCCCCCTCTTTGCATCTGTCAGTCTTCATGTATCACAATTGCATAACCATGTGGAATAGTGGCAAGAATATCCGATGCGGAGTGTTCGTTAACCAAGTTTCAGAAAGCAACAAAGCTTGTGGCTGGTGGTGTACCAGAAAGTCAAAGACCTTAGTTGTATGCTTAACAAGAGAGTAACAATTCAGCATGTAACCGCGTGCCATAGGCAGAGTAGGCTGGCTCTTATTTCCCCTTTGGATCACTGTTCGTGGGGCCAAAAATACAAACTCGCACCTACCACAGCTCCAAGGGAGGTATCCAGAATTTGCCGACAGTCCCCAGAGATGGTAGGGACAAGTGGTCTGATTTTATTCACCAAAGAGTGCCTGGTGTTTGTCTCCAAACAGGCAGGGGTTCTGGCCCCTGGCGCTGTCCAGGCACGAACGGACGCAGGCAGGCTTGCCTTAGGCACACCTTTAATACACCTGCTGTGCACTTCTGCTGCGCAGTCACGCCATCCCCAGTAGTCTCTAAATTAGAAAGGCTAGTATGGCAACCACTGAAAATGGCAGCCGGCACTTGCTTTGACAGGCGAGGTAAATGTGAGCAAACTGGAAATGTTACAGTAAAGGTAAAACAATTTTATAAAATGCAACGTGCCCCTACAAAGTACCCACAACCTGCAATACAAGATCTCACTAGGTGCAGTGCAGTCGTGCCATCCCCGGACTGATGTAGTCCCTAAATGAGAAAGACTAGAACAGTAAATACTGAAAACGGCAGCCAGTACTTGCTCACTCTAAACGGTGAGTCAAATGTGCACAAACTGGAAATGTTACGGCAAACGTAAAACAATTTAAAAAATACAAGGTGACCCCACAAGCTGCAATACAAGATCCGACAAATTCATCCATAAAAAATAAATAAAAAAAGACAAATGTAATCCCCCTCTCCACACGCAGTATGTCTGCTCTGTGGCTTGAACATGTACCTAGTTCGTTTTCATGCAATGTAAATAACAAGCATTGGAAAAGCCAACAGGTCTCACCTATGCGAGAACTATTGGCTTTGCCAATGACATTTAAGCCATGTTGTACAGCAGGGTGGCTGCGCAGCAGGACTAAAGGTTAGGCAAAAATAAAGTGCTAGAACATGGCCAGTACTGGCACCGCACCATAGCACTTTTTGTCAGGGTGAGACAGGCAAGCAAGGATGGGGTCGGGTGGATGGGGGTACATGCAAGCAACGACTACTGGTAAGGGTACGAGGCAACAACGCGGAGAAAGGGTTGGTGGGAGAGGAAGAAGCAACATGGGAAAGGGGTGGACGGGAGGTGGAAGAAGCAATACGGAATAGGGGCGGGCAGTGGAAGAAGCAGCACAGAATAGTGGCGAGCAGGAGGTGGAAGAAGCAACATGGAAAAGGGGCAGGCAGGAGGTGGAAGAAGAAATAGTACCTCAAACACAATAAGCCCAGCAGTGACAGACACTAATCAAGAGGAAACAACCTGTGCTCCACAGAAAGAAAAGGAAGTGATGCCCGGCATATACTGGCCAATTAGGAGGCAGCAAAGAAGAGTGAGAATGAATCTAACAAATGGTAAACAATGGGCGAGGTTCAAGCACTGTATTGTACACAATACCCTTTTCAGCGATATTCACCATCGACAGGAGAGACTTAAAAATCAGGGCTGTTCTAACATGCTTCTTCATTTACTAAGAATTCTTCTGTAAGGAGACCCTCATTTCCTACCATGTGCATCCTTGTACTACCCATATGAAGCAAAATTATCCATTTTTGGGAAAATTTCATCTAAAACCTAGAAATGGTGCACAGTAAAAACTTAGTTTACTGACTCAAATTTAGTTGTAATGTTTGCCTTTCAATGGATGCATACTTTGCGACCATTCTAAATATTGAAACACTAGGAAACAATTGTTTGGGGCTGAGATCCATATTCTAGGTTGGTGTGTGCCAATTAGAGATAAATTCAGAAAGGTGATGTTTCACATAGCAGGTCTGAGATAATCTCTTGTTCTGACACCCAATTCACAAACTTACTTCCCACATTGCTGAATCAAGGAACGAGATTGGCATTTAACAGACTGTATTCTGACAATCTGCATTGTTGAACAATGGAAATGTAGTAGCCTGCTTTAAATTGAATGCAAGGGCCAACTGTAAATACATTGTAAATCTTGGTTAGATACATGGGCTAGGACGATAGAGGCATACCAATCTACCTGGGCTTTTTCTTCCCGCAGGCCTTCACCTACTTTTGCTTTTAAGTGAGCCTTTAAACTTGCCCAATATTAAACACCAAGATCTCATGCAATTTTTCATTTTCCTGCAATTAATCACCCACATCAGGAGTGCTGTGTGCGGTGGTGATGTAGTAAAATGATCAACCCACTTAAAGAACCCTTTTGCCGTTTGTTTTTCAATTTCTCTTAGAAACCATCAAAACATTGCTCCTTTATTTTTTTTTTAACTCACTTGAAAATGTAATTTTAAAAAACATTTCAGGAATTACACTTTGAAAGCCGAGACTTATGCAAGTTTCAAGGCATAACCTGTGAAAGTCTTGAGACTTCCCAAAAGTTGCAGCCCTGCAGCAGCATGAGGTAGTAAACCTGTGGGGTTCGCATTTAACACTTTTTTTGGAGAATCAGGTCTATAGTTCTTAGATTAATTGAAATCCAATGCCTTAAGATTTAGATAACTTTACTGCAAACCTTATGCTTAGATCTACAGCTACATGACATCTTGTTTCATTGAAAAAGTTTCTAATATGTAAAATCTAATATATTGCGCAAGTCGGTACTTGAATGCACATGTCCACTATTCAGAGAATGAACGTCAATTCTGATCTACTAGTTTCTCTGCCAAGGCAGACGCTGGATATGTCCCACTCTCGTCTGCGGATGAATATGATGTGAAGGTATTGGATTCTTGCAACCAATTGCTATGCATCTTCCCAAATTCACCTTCAATTTACCAAGGTTTGCTGCATTGTTTGCATCAGCTACTCGTAATCAATCCTCCGTTTTAGCATCTGTTTCTCTCTCAGTCTAGGTTTACAATTTACGTATTTTAGTTTATTTCCCCTTGTGCTCGTGTGAATGGAGGACACTAAAGGGTTCCATGTAAGAATATGGGTCATATGATTCCTTAATCCCCCAATGAGCCGTTGACATTTCCAGAATCATTCTGGTACTTCCGGTAACTTAGCAAATTACCTTGATACAATCACCCATCTTTCTCTAGGTGCGCCACCCATCTACGAACATCTCATAGTCCTTCATATAGCATGGTACCCTTGTCCCTGAAAAAGCAATTGATAAACGTTCTGATTAATTGTATCTTTTCTTTCTTGGGCTCCTAATACATTTACCAGTAAATCAGTTAAGGAGGTCACCGATAGAAACAGGAAGAAACAAGCATTTGCAATGCAATAAGTCTCGCATTTACGCAAGTTTGAGCTATTGGCATTGTAAATAACAATGCCTTTTATTTATGTTTTACAAACAGACACAAAAATAAAAGGCATTGTCATTTATAATGCCAATAGCTCAAACTCGCGTAATTACGAGACCTATTTCATTGCAAATGCTTGTTATTTTATTCGTCCTTCACCAGCAGGATTTACCTTTAATAAGGAGAGGGGTAGAAAGTCTTTCCTCTAATGGCCCCTTCTCCATCAGGCCGTCGGCGGAAGCTTTCCATCGATTGAGCCTACAGCGGCTCCGTCAACGGAAGCTGATAGTCTACCCAAGTCTAAATAAGGTGGAAGGGGCAAGGCTTTGGGGGACAGGGTATTCCGCCACATCTGTGACAGAGTACGCTGTCTGCACAATTGTAAATCAGCACCTTAGTAATAAGTTTGTTTCTCTGCAAAGCGTTATGCCTATTCATCCTTTCATTCTTCCAGTGCTGATATCAAGACTACTGACTTAAACAAAAGAGAGCTTTTTTAACACAATATACACCTGTTGTGATGTGTAGTGTGTCTGTAATATTGCAATGGGTTGCATTACAACAGTTACAGGTGACTCACAGAGCGGTGCAAAGTCAAACTATCAGGGGAGAGGATGTGGTCCGTCGGCTAGACTGCCAACTTTGGTGCTGGAAACAAGGGTTCCAGCCTCGGGGTTGCGTCCACATCCTGCGATTCTGGGCAAAACACTTAATCTCCCTGTGCCAGTGTAAATACGGTGCTCGTGTAAAGCGCTCCGATACCTTTGGGTCGAGTTCGCGCTATATAAATATGCAAAAAAACAAAAGGCCTAGATTGCTTGGTGGGTCGATGATTTTTTCGGAATAGCATTTAAAACGGCTTCCATACAGCGCTACACACAACACATAATTGCGCGAATCCCATTGACATCTGCTTCATTACAGTTCGGCTCAGCAGCTTATTTGTATTAACAAACACCACAAGACGCGCGTAGCACTGCCACCCTCGAGTGCGGAGAGATCACCTGTTGCACGGGTCCTGTCGCTGGCACGAGCTTGGCCGGAGCCTGCAAAAAAGCACTTCCTATCCTTCCCTTTAACGTTCGCCCTTGCGTGCGTAAACAGATAAAACGTGGCAGTCGCCGGGGCCTCTTCACTGCCAAAAAAAAAAAGCAAAACAGAAAGCAGCTCCGGGCTGGGGAGGAGACCTGGGAGGCGAGGGCTGCCCGCGCATGCGCAGTACCTGTTACTTTCGCGTGCAGCCGGTGTGGGAGCTGAAGTCCCGGGTCCCAGGAGGGGGCCCGGGTGAAGAGCGGCAGATAGCAGTGCGGGGCTCCCATGCATAAGGAGAGAGCCCCGCGTCGTGCTGGCAGTAGTGTAGCTGGAGTGCTCCGGAAGCCGCCGTTCAGAAGGATTCCCCCCGCAGACCGGGTGAGTGGGATTCTCCATATGTAGAAAGTGAAACTAAATGCTGGCTTGCGAGGGAAGAGGGACAGGAGATGTGCACGCCGCGTGGCTGGAGGCGCGTACACCAACTCAAATCCGCCAAAAGCCTGCGCGTGCACATCTCCTGTCCCACTTCCGAGGCAAGTCAGCAACAATAGATCTCGCCGAAAGCAGCGCTTCGCGCTGCATTCGCAGGCGAGACCTAAAAAAATATAGACTCAAGAACGATTGCTAACATTAGTGCTCAGAATTATCATAGGAGGGTCAATAATGCCTGAGGGCTGGAAGGAGGCGAAACGGGCGCTTACTGGCCATTTTAATCCAAATTGTACCCTGGACCATAGTTTATTCAAGGGTCTTGCTACGACATTCTGCACAGGTGAATGTGAGCTTCCCTAGCTCCCCTCTCTCCCTTGCCACCACCCCTTGCTTGTATTCAGTTCTTAAAGGGTGCAGGGATAGTCTCATTAAAGTGACTTCTTGCTTCAGATAAGACAGATACATTATTTCCCTTATATCCATCAACTGAGTAGCAAGTCCATCAACCCATTATCACGCAAAAAGCCTTCTGGACAACAGTCTGGGGCCTAATATTGTATGTTCAATATGGTTATTAGCTACTGAGCTATCTATTCTTCCAGCTTCTTTACAGCCCCTTTGTTCCAAGGAGTCAAAACTTTCTGATACCATGATCACTGCGCTACTATCCCAGGCGTCCTCTTTCTCACTGAGCGCTTATGGGTTGGCATGTTGTGTCGCGTTTGAGGCGAGTCATGTTCTTTCTACTCTCCAAATTTCATGACAATTGTGTATATGATTAACAAATTAAACACTTGAACACGTCACTAAGAAATGGTTTAGTTTCACATTTTAGTTTAATTCTAACATATATCATTTTCATTCATTTTATACATTTCAAGAAAAATAGAACTTTTCACTACTTAAAAGCCAAATGTAAAATGGATACATGAGTTCAGTGGAATGAGCGTTGGTAACCGAAGTATGCAACCAGGCTTTAGAGCCAAAATACAGATTCCCTGGTGTACATTAACTACACAGAAAGCATCACAGTTTAAATGCTTGCATTTTAACATTGGTGACCAATAAACAGCATGTGATGCTCACATTTTGTATTCTTGACCTCAAGAAAACGCTTGTTCCTATTCAAAGAGCACTATCAAAATGTTTTCAAATGCAAATATAGTCATCCTCCCCCAAAGTGCTCACCTGGCAAAACTAAGAAGGTCCTTATGCTTCTTGATGAATTTATAAGTGCCAGGCAGATCCCATACATTAAAGGATTGGAGGTGAATTGCCTCCAAGTGTAAGTGTTTAGGCCCGCAAGACCCAGGGGGACCGGTACAGTGGTCAAGGTTGCAGGATTCAAGCGACCAGGTAGTGGAAACTTAATCCAATAATTTTAATGCTTTAATTCAGTCATCACAAGATAACCGAGAAAAGAGACGAATGTCCTGAGAAGCGCAGCGCAAGACTAAAAAGACAAAGGAACTCAAAACCCTGCTACATATGAAGAATTTATAATTTTATGTGACAAAGACGCAGACACATGGATTTGCACATTAGTGTACTCGTGGACTAGAAATGGTCCAATCAACACGCAAACTATTAAACATGGTCTGTTTTAACCACCAGCACAGCCAGCAACACTGCACACTATTCGTGATTTAGAACGCTGCTAAATGTCAATGCTTTATTTTGTTACAAACGACATGCATTTTATTGGTGAAATTTACCATGAAGCAACATCATACAGTGATCCCTTACACACTATATTTCGAATTTTCTTACTCTACAAAGAGAAAAACCTTTAGTAAAATAATTGAAACATCTCTTCAGATTCATGGTTGCTTTTCCCATTCAGTACTTTGATAGGTGGAACTATACCGTTCACGTAGTTCACAAATTATTAATAGCCAGCAGGCCCGACCCAAACATTGTTTACCTTGAAGGCCAATGGCATTTTCACCAAATGATATAACAGAGGTCATTTCTACTGACAGGAATGGGGGGGAAAAATAGTGGGGCTTACATTATTCATTGGACTACTGACGCCTGGCGAACAGGTACTATCAACTACCTAATAAAACTGTTGCAGGTTAAAAAATAATACCCACAAGTGACGCAAACTATGATTAACCAGCACAAAAACAGCTTTTTCATACCTTCCCGAGGCCTCCTCCTTTAGAACGTCTACTAAGATATTGCTTTGAAACATGTACAGATGGAAAAAAAATCATTGAATAGATGACTGCCCTGTACTACGCTATTACCATATGATCTCAAAGTGCTACTGGGCTAAAGGGCAGATTACTACTTAATAAATCAACACCAATAAAGACACATTTACATTGAACTGTAGAGGCACAAGAGTGTTACACACAAATGGCAAATTAACTTAACTGTGCATTACCCACCACCAGGGTGGGCTTCAAATGGAACCATGTAGTTAAGAGAGGTGATTCACAGACGTAATTGAGGTTTATCAGACTTTGAATGTTTACTTCTCGGATGAAACGTCCTATTGTTTAATAAATACAACAAAGAGTGTGGTGCTCTAGAAAGAATTCAAACACCATGGATTGCATCACGTGGTACGAAAGACAGACTTTTGGCCTAAAAAATAAATTGTAAGGTCTTCCTCCTATTTTTCCCCGTTACATGGATGTGCATTTAAGTGAATATTGTTAAAAAACGAAAGAAAAAAAAAGCAGTCCTTGTACGAATGAGTGACATACACAAGAGTTATGTAAACTTAGAACAAGAAACATTCAAGAATCCTTTCAAAACAGACAACCAACAACTGGAAGGACACCCGCCACAGTTTCTGGCTTCGGGAAGCAGCAACCAAGTTCCAGTTCATTAAAGGGTAGTCATTTTGAGTGAAACTGAAATAAATCCCTTTTATATAACCACGTACATTTTGAAAAAATATATATTCTTAGAAAAATAAATAGATACACTTCTTTAAAAAAAATGCCAGATTCTTGCCAGCATGGAGGTTTCAGTTTAAAAGCTGCCTGTGTTTTGTCAATCAACACAGCAGTCTCCCAACATATTTCTTCAAGATGTTTTCCAGATGTGTTTTTGGCTCTCCGCACCAGCCCTGCTCCTAACGGGGACTGTGATGGCAACCAGAAGCAGACAGAAAGCTGTTGCGAGCTCCTTCGCCAAGTGAGCTGCTGCGTCTCCATTTTCCCCCTCAAGGAGCTGAAATTGTAATGCTCGATCTGCTGTAAGCGACACATATGTAGGTTACTTACCTATGGCAAACACATCAGGCAGTTGAGCGTTCTGCACTGAAATGACCAGCAATACGGCCAAACCTGTCTCGGATATATCCCAGTCAGTAAAAATGTACGTGCGAGAACACAGCCTTTCAGAATAACAGTTGACCCAAATCACTTGATAAAGCATACCAAATGTGTTCCGTCTGCTAACAAAACACACCTAACAAGCCCTAACCCTGGCAATATTAGATTTAGCAAAGCAAATTCATTATGCCTTTATTCATTCTGTAAAGAAAATTCATTGTGTTTTAAGAACATTATAAAAGATGCCTGCAGATTATTTTTTTAGTCTCTGACAGGAGTTAATTTGAAGGCAGACTGGTCAACGGCCCTCTTTTCACCAGCATTTCACTGCTCTTGAGTTTCCCCCTCTCTTTTAGGTACTTCATAAACTCACGGCGTCTCCTCCAGGTTATCCTCAAGCCGTACTCGTGCTCTGGAGTGTCCTGAACAAGCACAGGAAGTGACGTCAGCCCGTCTGGAGTTCCACAGGAACTGTCCAAATCATCAGTCTCACAACACAGTGTCATTGCTCTTCTTGGAAGTTCTATTGGGCTTCCTCCCTCGGAGGTGTGCTTAGGAGGGAGCAACACCCTGCGTATCTGTACGCTACTACGTCTCAGCACGGGAGTAGGTTCTGGTGTATCCACTTCCGGTGGGCTGAGCGTATCCGCAGAAAAGCCGTTGTCGATTTCGAGGAGCGATGGAAGGGGAACAGCTTGTACCAGATGATTTCTTTGCCTTGTTTTTGTGACAAGTGCAGGGTCATTCCCGAGCGCGGAGTCGCGTGTTCCTAGTTCCCTGTTACGCCTTAAAGGCCTCCGATCTAAAAGAGAGTCCGTCGGATCAGGTGTAATACCTGAAATGTCCTTAAAGTCTAACGGGGGAAACTTGCAGACACTTGGCTTTCGACATCCTTTACTTGCATTCAACAAAGTCTGATTAGTTCTCCGTGTTCGGCCCGGCGCATCTAAAGTGCTGTTTGAGATATGTCTACGTCGGCGCCCTGGGAAATGCAAGTCGACTGTATGTTCAAACTGTGGAGACACCTGAGGGTAAATGAGAAAAAAACCCATGTAAGTTCTTAAGCATCGTCATTAGTGGCTTTTGTATGTTAAAAAAGGCTAGAAAAAAAATTGGGTTAACGGAGAAGTGCTTACAACCAAAAGAGACAAACATTTTTAAGAGCAGGCAGTGGTCCATTATTTTGGTCAACATTCACAAAGGGAAAGGAGTCCATTGGGGGAAGTCCATTGGGGGAAGTCAGTAAAGTATTAATGTTTTGCGATTGGAATTAGGTCAAAAACATTACTACGTTCTATTCCGATTCGGTATTTGGATGGGATGTCCCAAACGTGCGCAAACTCGATTTGGTAACAGGTTTCATACATGACAAAGTGTTTTTGCGCTAGCAAACAGCCAAATTCTGTGATCTAACTGATGCGAAAGGTTTTATAAATCTGGCATAAAGCAAATTTCCTAAAATAACAACTATCAGTATGGAATAAGATGTTGTGCCCCAACGAAATCTGGTTCCAAATACAACCTACCTAACCTTTAAGAGACCTCTCATCACAAGTCTGCAAAGTACATTTGTACATTTCTTAGGAAACCAAATTAATCTCTGCCACCATGCATGGTAAAAAAAACTGAATAATAATGCAGAGGGCAAAGTGTTGTGACTGTTCTGGTTTCCCGCATTACCTTAAAAAAAAAAAACGAGGAGACCCATTTTGCCTAACACCCACTGTACATCTCACATTCTCCTATTCAATTATAGTTGTGTGCCGTCGTTAACCCACTAAGTTCCCGACCTGGTGTGTTCTTCTTTGCATCTATTCTTCTACCCATATTCTACACTGAACCCAGCCACAGTTTTTTTGTTTGCATGTTCTTTCACATTTTTTCAATGGCTTTATTATTTTCACTATATTACACACAAGCCTTGTAGCGTAGCAACGAAGGACGTTGGGCACAGCCTGCACCTGTCTGTTCTACAAGTACTAGACCCAGTGCTTTAGGACGGTTTTCACCGTGGGTTTATGTCTGCAGGTTTGTCGCACTGGGGAATGGTTTTTATCAATACAGAAATCCAGCATTTGCATTTCGGATCATTGTAAAATGAAATTCATGTGGCTTACTAGCAAATGGGATGGAAGACTGAAATATAGATTTAAAGTAAAAGATGTGAGAGCACCACATAAATGCAGGCTATAACTACACGTTGAGTGGGTAAGATACAACCTAAGCCAGAATACTGTATTCAACAAAAACTCGTGTTTATTAAGGTCACTACATTAAGTAATGGGTGCCTGCATTTTCGTATTAACACAACACTCACAACTTTACTTGGTTTGGTTGCATGCACAGCATCATCAAGTCTCTGTCGTGGTAGTCAGGAAAGATGGCAGTTTCAATCAGGCAGGAATTGGTCATGCTACCAGCAGCTGGGACATAAGCTGGGGCTGAGGTTGTGATGAAGGTGTGGGCCATAGGGCAGCCCTTGGTGAGGTCTCAGAGCCCAGCAGCGGTATCCGACAGATGCACACAGTTGTCCTCTGCACAGTGCAATGCGCACTGCTGCATCAGCTGCCCTACTCTACCAATTGAAATAAAGAGGTCCAAGCCAGATGTATCTCCGTCAGAGAAGAACTGGGCTTGCTTAGCTTTACGTCTTGGCATCCATCGGTTTTGCGTGTCATGTCGATTTAACAACTGGAAACAACAAGTTCAGTTTCGCAATATCAGTCTTATTTATAGGTCTGTTATCTATTGGATCAAGGTAGTAGAACAGACTAAAGGAGGTAGAAAGGCTACTCATATTTGGGGTTAAAAGGAGTGCTGACGGATCGGATAATAGTGCAACACAAATGATTTGCCAACAAACACATGCACAAATTTGCCGAGGGCTGAAGCAGATACATTGGCACAGGGCAGGAAGAGGATCGTTGCCAAAGTGCAGAAGTGGTCCTTGAGTTTGCCTTGATGGCAGGAGGAGAGGATTCTGCTCTTAGTTCACAGGGGAGGGAGTTTCAGTGGAACAGTGTAAGAAATATAATTCGACACAGAAAGCTGATCAGTGTTTCATAGTGCAGAGCTCAGGACAAGACACACCAGATGTGGTTCTGGGTGGAAGGGAAAGAAAATGAACTGCTCTTAATACAAGCATTGGCAAAACCAGCAGCTCTTTGTTGGCTGGCTGATTTTTGGCTATGCCCCTTGTGAGGTTTTTTTGCCGTGGTTTAGGCCTTTTCTTTGGTCTTAAAAAAACACAATGTCCTAGTAATTCAGTAAAGGGAATTATTTTTTGTGTAGATGTACTCCTCATAAAAGGGTAGAATGATGTCACCGACAGTAAAATTAGAGGCAGGAGGAGTGATGCCTGAGCTTGACTAGGAGAACATCACTGCACTAGATGAACTTTTACATACGGATGGTGTTGATTTGGTATTTGGTTGTGTCGAAAGTAAGCTGTAGGCAAGGAGCAGCAGTGGAGGTGAATAAAGATGCTGACCGCATCCTAGAGTCTGTTTGCATTCAGATTTGTTAATCATGAGTTTAGTATGAAGGAGGGGAGGACCATGACGTGTCTGACAGTTCTGGGAAAGTCATTCACAAGAGAATGGAGGAGCAACATTCAGGTACAATACCAGTAATGTTCCAGGGGGGTAAGTGTAGCTAGTATGGTAGGAGGTTTGACTATATTAAACAATGCAGAGATATTAAACGTAGGAATAGTTCTAATGGGCTGTGATATGGATGTTAAGAGACATTTAGATGAAAGTAGATTGGTTAGGGGGAGTTAGTAATATCCAGATTATACGGGTCTGAAGTGGTCATCGAAGGTGCATTATAGGGCGTGCTAAATGAAGAGCATACTAATTTCAAGAGGGGTGAATAGAGGGAATGGGACTGAGGTGACGGAAAGGGAAAGATCAAGCGAAGAAGAAAGAGGAGGTTAGGGCATGGATAAGAAAGACGCCAATTGACTAAGACAAAGATTGAGAGAGGTGCTTGATGATTTGAAGGCTGAAGGTATTGAAGGGAGCACACAAGAATATTGGAATAGGACTGGCTGAGGATTTGCATCGAGAAGGAAGTAAAGTGGACACATTGAAGCAGAGGAAGAAAGTAAAAGGATGCAGAAAGGATCATACCATACCTACGGTTCTGAGTGTTCATAATTGAGATGATTTTAGAGGAGAAATCGAAAGAAAAACACATACTGATTAGTTAGACTATTCAGGAAAGATCTGAATGTGGGACTGGCGTATGGTTATGTGGGCTTGGCATTTGGTCGATATAGCAGCTGAGGTGTGCATTAGAGTATGGAGGGCCAGTTTTGAGATTTCTATGAGCTTGTGTTAGGGCTCTCCTCCATTTATGGAGATGTATCTGAATTTGTGTCTTGATGGTGGATGTGATTCAACATTAAGGGAGCAGGGTGGAGGTTGTGAAGTACCACAAGTCAAAGGCAACTACAGTGCGTTGTGCAGGGCGTCCTGGGCTTGAGAATAGAAGCAGTAACCCTGTGATAGATTTGTTCAAGACAGAGGCAATAGAATTAGTTGAGAATTTACACTTGGACTCAGTAGTTCATGTGAATGGAAAAGAGCAGGAAATGTGCACATCACATGGATTAGGACATAGTCTTACAAAAGGGAGGGTAGTGGGTCAGTGAGTTTGAGACAAGGATGTGTGCCAAGGATTAGTCATGAGTGTGTGTGAGGTAAATGTGGGTGATGGATCTGACAGTAGTTGGGAAAGGAGGATTTCTTTTATGTTTAGATTGTAGTCCCCAAAGACAACGATGGATGTAGCGGAGGCAGAATATTCAGGATCCAATACTTCTGGTGAACCATACATTGAAACAATTTTTTTTCTAAGAAGGTAGAAATGGTGATTACGATTTGATTCACGTATAACGGTGTGATGTCCAGGGAGCAGCATGGTCCTTATTGATGGCAGTTTGCATGGAGTTTTTTTTTGGGATCAATCCAAGATTTGATGAGGGCAGTGAAGTGGACCTGAGTGAGGTGGCAGAAAATGAGGTAAGCAGCTGCTAAGTTTTCTAACTGGGCAAACTGACTGAAAGAGCAGCGTTTGTGATAATCACTCAAGGGTAACTGTTCCTAAAGAAAAGGAGAAGCTGGCCAATGTGATCGCTAGACGAAGTAGTGAAAAACGTTTGGAAATGAAACACTGTGGAGGTGGGGGAATTTCTCTCCCCCCACACGCCCACACTCACAACTGCGGTGTTACTCCAAAAAGAACTCCGACAAAGAGCCCTCTCGAGGTGCCCGTGGGGGGCTGCAGCACACACCACGAGGAGCAACGCCCGATGATGAAGCATGACACCCGCATGGGTGTGTGAGGGCACTTTTACCAAAAGGAGAAATTTCCCCACCTCCACAGCGTTTCGTTTCCAACCTTTTTTGTGAGCAAAGTTTCACTCACTACTACTACTAGCGACCACATTGGCCAGCTTCTACTTTTGAGGAACAGTTGCCCTTGAGTGTTATCACGTTAGCCCTGTGAGTGTGGGTACTGGACCTGTTTTTTCCTTTAGCTCCCCGTCCCCCATCTTTGTAATTAATTAAAAGCAGCGTTCGCCCAGATGTCACAATTCATTGAAGAGAATGCCATTGTTTCAGACTTGCAACCAGGATTCCGTCCGGGAAGACGCACAGAATCGCAAAGCTATTGATGAATGCCCAAGCGGACGAACGAGCAAGATCAAGCTTAGTTACTATAAAAACTCTGCGACACATCTTCACTTATTTGGGATTTACACACAAGATCCAGCCTACCATCTCCCTTGTTCTGTCCAAACTCGATTACGCCAATAGCCTCTACCACAGATCACATTTAACATCCATGAAAAGACTTCAACGGATTCAGGACTCGGCTGCCAGACTACTCTTACATATCAAACCACAAGATCACATCTCCCCTGCCTTGAAAGCCCTGCATTTGTTACCGGCTGCCAGAAAAACCAAGTTCTAGCTGCTTTGTATCACCCACAAAGCAATACATGGAATGGGACCACTCTTTATCAGGAATAAAATCATCAAACACATTCAACAAAGGAACGTCCGCTCTAGAGAGGGACCTCACCTACAAATCCCAAAATACAGGAAATAAACCATGGGTAGCACATCCTTCTCTGTTCAAGCAGTCAAACTATGGAAGTCTCTCCACCCTCCCACCTTTCCCCCCCCCCCCAACACGGACAACCACCTTATCTTCAGAAAACTACTCAAGAGTTGGCTCTTCCCCACATAAGCACCATACACAAACCGAAACATACAGCATATCCCTCTGTATATAAGCATGTATTTGCACTATAGATACGTACCTATATATGTGTATTGCTTTGTATAAACATGTAGAATAATTATGTTAAAAAAAAACAATATATTTTTTAAGTACAACACTTGAAAACCAGAGTTTATCTAATGCATCTTTAATCTACATATACTTGCTTCCTTTATGTATCGATATACCTTCCATGTACTTGGATCTATATATTTATTAATTTTCTCCTAAAAAAGCATATTCAATGCACTACCCTATTTCTCATCCTATACCTCTATCAATATCTTTAGTCTACATATACTTACTTTATGCATCTATATACATTCCATTTACTTATGGATCTATAAATTTATTACTTTCTTCCAATTCAGCATATCCAATGCACTACCCCATCTCTCACCCTATGCCTCTCTCAATATATCTTCTATCTCAACTTCGACTCATCTGAACCCTCTTTCTACTACTCTTTCCAGCTCACTACCCCATTTCTCACCCTATACCTCTATCAATGTTTCCTCTAAATCCACTCTTATTCATCCCAACCCCCATACCACTACTATGATCCCCAAAATTACCCTTTCTAGTCTCTCCCCTATTCTAGACTTCATTGCATCATCTGACACCTTTTTTACTATACCGATCCCCCAAAACAAGAATTTCTAAACTCTTCCCTCTGACTCTTCCACTCCACATCCCTTTTTACTCATCCCAAGCCTCCTCTTACTGCTATGACCTCCAAAACAAACAAACAAAAAGTCTAAATCCTTTACTCTTCTATCCCTCCACTATCCTTTCCAATCAAAATAACAGACCAACATGTCCACTTCTCAAATTTCACTATGCTAATTCAACACTAATCCTTTATGGGTTCAAGAGTAGCGTACTACTCAATGAAAAAGCGCTTCAGCACCTCATCAGGGGAAGCAAGCACTATATAAATTAAACCTTTTTTCCTCTTCTATCCCTCCGCTACCTTTCTCTGTCCAAATAACTGAATAACACATCCACCACTCAAATTACTTTCATATTTCACTATGCTAATTCAAAACTAATCCTTTATGGGTTCCGGAGTATTGTGCTACTCGCTGAAAAGGCGCTTTGCAGTAAGTGCTATATAAATCCAATAACAATACAATAAAAAAAGCATTTGCACAGCCAATAGATCTTGCCTATGCTAGAGCTATTGGCTTTGCCAATGTGTTTAGCCATGTTGTGCATCAGCATAGTTAAAAGTCAGTGGCATAGAGAAGAGTGTGGCCAGCTCCCCCCCCCCACGCTACTGTAAGTGCCCCCTTCTTCCACACTGCTGCTAAGGCGGTTACTGCTCTGGTCAGTCATTGGCAGCCTGCATCGTCAGTGAGCTTCTACTCATTCTTAATTTATTCCTCTGCAATACTTTAGTTTGTGGCTCCTGCCAGCCCTTGGCATTTCGGCAGTTTTCACGCCACCCGCCTCCCCAGTGCCATCCCCATCCCAGGACCTACTTAACGGAGGCCGCAGCGTGGCCCTATTGAGCAGGCCCTCAACAGCTCCCCCCTCGCTCAGTCAGTGCCTACTTCCTCCGCACTACTGCGAAGGTTGTTCCTGACCTCTGCGGGTCAGTCCTAGGCAGCCTGCACAGTCAATGAGCTTCTGCTCCTCTGCAATTCTTTTCAGGTCGAGCCTAGGCAGCACATGCGCTCCTCTGTGAGGCATGCTGTATCCAGAATATGTGCTTAAAGCACCTCCCATCTTTTCTATTGGCTTGTTAGTGCCCTTTGTAAATACTGTCTTTTGTTTGGTGGATATGTTTAATTAGTTTGGTGTTTCAGACCCTCCCAGCCAACTGCTGCTGTTACGCGTGGTCTTACTCTTTTTTCTATGTATGTGTGTTTATTCCTAATCACTTTTTTTGTTGCTTTCCTTTGGCTCATGGATCAGCCCGGCGCCTGCTTCATGGACGCCATGCTTTATGTTTTGGACGGTAATGCGATTCCGTGCTTACCTGGTGGCATTAGGTTTGCTCCTTAGCTCATTTTTGGTCCACTCGCAATAAATCCAACCGATCGCATGGCTTTATATACCCCACCACGGTATAGGGGCCCCCTTCTGAATATGAAGAGCCCCGCCTCCCTCCCCCTCACCACATTGATCTCACACTGCCCACCTCCCTACAGTGTTCATGTCTCCTGCTCCGACGCTGGCACCGGCTTCTCCCCTCTCTTTCCTCTTATTCCTTCTCTTTCTGTCTCGCTCTCTCACTTCTCCTTACTTGCTGAAAAACGGCTCTTAAACTCTCTTTCTGCTTCTTTTTTTTTATTTGTTCCTGTGTGAAATGTATCCAAAAACAGAAAACACTCTGGCCGCACAGGTAGTCTTTTTCTGATATTTTTCTATTCCAAAGTGCAGCCTTGGAACGGAGAAAAAAAAATAATTTCAAAATACAGGAAAAAACCAAATAAAGCAAGACAAATGTGGTTGCAAAGTGGCCAGATTGGTTTTATTGACAACCACACACATTGGCACCACTTTACAGAGTATGCCAGTGAAGCAGTACTCTAGTTTTCTCGTCTTTCTTTGAACAACATGGTTTTCCCCAGGTGGGTAGGTAACCATTACTGGATGTACTTCAATACCTGGTTCATGTGCGTTGCGGAAAATGTTAAATGTGATCTCAATCAGCTGGTTTTCTTATTTTAGTTTATAAAATGCGTACTGTGGCTCTGAGTTCAGGGATGTTGCCTTTTTAAACCATACTACTTATGTTTTGTAAGGCTATAAGCAATGGACATTGAAACTGGATTTTTTTGGGCCCTGTAGTCATGTCCTTAACTTTTCAGGCAAAAACACTCATTGATTTCTGAATAATAATTGTAAAAGTGTGTGGTTCCTGCTTACATTTCACATGCTGCCCTTAATTTTGCATTCCCTATGAGTGTTTGTTTTTTCCAGGATATTGTTACTTTTTTCCCCCTTTTCCAGCCAGCATATTACTCTCGTCTCCCCTCCCTCACAAATTATTTCCAATTTTCTGGTTCTCCAGCACTGCGACATGCAACGAATGGCAATAGCGCTATCAAATATCACTCCACTGCATACAAAAAACAAAAGTAAAAAACACTGTCATTTTCAAAGCAAGAGCTAACTTTCACAAATGCAAGACCAATTGCATTGCAAATGCTTGTTAGTTTTGTGCTCCTGCTAGCTCTTGGCATTTCAGCTCTGTTTTCCCGACACCTGCTTCACACCACCCACCTCCCCAGCACCCCTCCCCATCCCAGGACCTACTGAATGGAGGCCACAGCAAGGCCCTATGATGCCGGCCCTCACCAGCTCTCCCCTCGCAGCAGTCTGTGCCGCCTTCCTTTGCATTACTGCTAAGGCTGCACAATAGAGTGTTGCAGAGTAGAGTGCAATGGCAAAGAGTGGGTGATAGAGGAGTGGAGTTGAGTGGCGTAGAGTGTTGCAGAGTATAGTGCCACATAATTCAGCAGTGCACAATGCAGCAGCTGCTTGAGATTAGAGTGGTGCACAGTAGAGTGCAGTAGTGTGGAATGCACTGGTGCGGAGTGGTGCAGCGTAGAGTTGCAGAGTGCAGTGGTGTAGAATACAATGGCAGAGTGCATTGGCATAAAGTAGCGTACAATGGCTGGTGCAGAGTGTTGTAGCATATAGTGATGTAGACTGCAGCGTTGTAGAATGCAGTGACGTAGATTAGAGTGGTACACAGCAGAGTGCAGTGGCTTAGAGTGCAGTAGGGTAGAGTGTAGTAACGTGGAGTGGCATAGAGTGAGGTGATAAAGAGTGGCGAAGAGCGCAGTGGTGTAGAGTAGAGCGGCAAAGAGTGCAGTGGTGTAGAGTAAAATAGCATAGAAAACAGTGGCAGAGAGCAGTGGCAGAGAGCAGTGGCAGAGAGTGGAATGCTACAGAGTGAAGTGGTGTAGACTGGAGTGATGCAGAATAGAGTGGCAGAGTAGAGTGCAAGGGCAAAATGTGGGTGATGGTGGAGTTGAGTTGCGTAGAGTAGGCTGGCGTAGAGGGCATTGGCGTAGAGTGTTGCAGAGTATAGTGGAGTAGAATTCAGCAGCGTTCAATGCAGCTGCGTAAATTAGAGTGGTGCATAGAAGAGTACAGTGGTATAGAAAGCACTGGTGCAGAGCTGAGTGGTGCAGAGTAGAGTGGCACAGAGTGCAGTGGTGTAGAATACAATGGCATGGAGTGCAGTGGTGGGGAGTGCAGTGGCGTAGAGTGCATTGGCATAGAATGCGGTAGTGTAGAGTGGCGCAGAGTGCAATGCTGCAGAGTAGAATGTCGTAGAGTGCAGTGGTGTCGAGTGGCGCTGAGCGCATTGTGTTAAAGTGGTGTCGAGCAGAGTGGCATTAGGAATAGTGGGGCTGAGTAGAGTGCTGTAGAGTTTAGTGGCATACAGTCCTCGTGTGGAGTGTATTGCGGTAGAGTGTTGCAGCATATATTGAGAGAGTGCAGCATTGTAGAATGAGTGGCATAGATTAGAGTGGTGCATAGTAGAGTGCAGTGGCTTAGAGTGCAATAGGGTAGAGTGTAACAGAGTGGAGTGCTGCAGAGTGCTGTGGCATAGTGTGTGGTGGTAGAGAGTGGCGAAGAGTGCAGTTGTGTAGAGTAGAGTGGTGAAGAGTGCAGCGACATGAAGAGCAGCTGCATGGAGTGCCTTTTCGGAGAGTGCCATGGGCGGAGAGTAGATTCTTTCAGAGTACAGTGAATTGGTGAAGAGTGAGGTGGCATAGAATGGAGTGGTGCAGGGCAGAAGCATAGAGTGGCATAGAATAATGGCGTAGTGTAGTGTGCATTGGCATAGAGTACAGTTAGGCAGAGTCAATTAGAGTGGCGTACAGTGGATTGGCATGGAGTGCAGGGGCATAGAGTGGAGGAATACAGAGCAGGGTGCAGTGGTGTGGTGCAGAGTGCAGTGGCGTGGCATGGAGTGCCATAGAGTGGAATGTGTATGGTGTGGTAGCACACTTCAATTACAGACAAGACCTCTTCAGTTGAAATCACCATTACATTTGCACAGACATACAGTTTCACTGATAAAAGTATACAGCGCGCAAACAATGTGTGGAAATGTCATGACCGAGTGTAATGATTTGTTTTGATCGTTTTAAAATATTTGTTTCCACCACACCTCAGAATTCCCAAAAAGTTGCTTCATTTGGGATTTCTAATTCTCAAATATCTGCACAGTTTATTTACAGGCATTTAAATTATGTTGTATGCTAGAAAACAAATAGCATAGTACAGCCTTCCTCCAGCACTCCCCATAGCCAGCATGATTGTCACATAACTTTCACTTTAAAGTCAGAGAAAAAACGTAAACAGGAAGCTCACTGGAAGTCAGAGCCTGACATTTGTCCTCCGTCTTTGAATGCACAGAAAATGTGACAAGATAAGAACAAGATTTAAAGACTTGCCTACAAAAATCGAGCACTGGTGAACGAATACAGTAAATCGGGTTTGGACAAGGGAGTGGACGTGGAATGCATTTCCAGGGAAGCTTTCTGAATGTCCCCAAGATGTCGTTAGCAAACCAGACAGCTTCGACCTAAAAATGTGTATCAAACAGACGGGAAAGTATGCGACCACAGCTGGGGAAAATTTAGTATTTCGTTGTATTACATATTCCAAGACTGTAGAAATCAGTAACCTGCCAGAGGGGACAGCTTCTAGTTGTCTTTAGAAATATTGCTTACTGGAGCATACCTAGAAAATGACCACAACTTACACTGCTGTCCTTGGGTGCATAAATACTGCATATGCTTAATCTGTTCCTGCTAGGTACTGTCACTTGCACAGAACAGCAGTGGGATTTCAAGTGACATGGACGGAGAGTACAGTACCATAATTGTCAAGGTAATGATTATATGGGAGTGGGGTGGGGGACAGACTAGCCATGCAGCACAGATATTCCTGAAATATTTGTGCATCGTAAGAATAAAGTAAGGAATGCCACACATAATCTAACCTCTGTTCTGCCTCAGTTTCTCCCCTCAAGAGTTATGGCCTAGCCATAATTTGATGAAGAGGGTATTCTTAGGAGTACTATCTGAAGTCCACAAAGCAGAAAATCCTCTTTTAGGGCTCCCAGATATCACTTCCAACCTGCACAGATCTACAGGCTTTACAGGACTGACCAATTCAGCACTTGCTTTTGAACGCCCTATTTTTGCTTTTCTAGCGATTCCCCTTCCACATGTGACTGCAGGAGGCTAGATAATATAACAGAGAAATGTGACAATCTTGTGCCAATTTCAGATCTGCATAGTTATCTTGTCGATGGAACTTAAGCGTTGCTCTGCATTCCTTGATGGCACGGCCGAAGAAGACAATCTCAAATATATCCTTGCCCAGATCGAACAGAACATACGCAGTAGTTAAAGGTTTGCAGTGTAGTCATTGAGTTTATGGTAAATTGTGGTCCCCCTCACCCATCCCATGGGTGCTGTTAAATCTCAACTTTAAGGATGAAGGTCAGAAGAGAAGGCATTTGAGACTGTGGCGTTACACGCGTCAGATTATGCATTATAATCTCCGAATGGCAATCCAGAGGCAAATTTTACAGCGGCCAGCTTTAAAACAAGATCATTATCTTCTTCCATTAGAAATACATCCTATCGTGGTCCAAGTAGACCACTTCATAGCATTTCAGGTTAACAGTTGTTATTCCTTGCAGCAGAGTATGGAGGCTTGCAAGGAGGTTGCTTTTCTCCCATAGGATTGAACAGAAAATGGGCCACATGGCAAGAAAACTGCACATATTGGTGTAAGGTGAATCTCTGAGCAGGGATGCCCAATGCGCTCCAAAGGGTGCCTCTTTATCCATGCCCATACCGGTCAACTTAAACAATCTCAAAGTGAGGAGGGAGTGGGGCTTTGAAGGGGGCCGGTCCTCATGCCAAGAAGTACCTAGGAGACACTTGACATCCATGTGGTAAAAGTCTGCTGGAGCATGGCTGCAACGCGCGCAGGCTGGGAAGGGTCGCATGTGAGCACTGTACAGGCGTGCTGGGGGTGAGGTATGCCACATGGAGGTAATGGAGTTGAACAAGACGCAATTTGGAGGAGGTTGTCAGGGTCTTGGGGGCCATAAGGGAGTCTCTCCAATCCGCCTCCTCCAGGGGACCCAGCCATCCCTCCCAACGGGTACGGAGTCGGTCGAGGTACGCGGGACCATTGTTCACCAGGGATCGGTAAATCCTTGACACCCCACCTCTGCCAAGGTTCCCCATCATGACCTGGGCCTCCAAGGGGCTAAATTCCGGAAAGACAGTGGGAGACGGGATGTGTGTGTGGAGGGCATGTCGAAGCTGTAGGTACTTTTAAAATTGGGAGGGAAGGAGGGAGTAACGTTGTTGTAGGTCTGCAAAAGATCGGATATGGTTCCCCCGCCCAAACGTCCCCCAATAGCGAGATCCCGACAAGATCCCATCGACAGAAATCCTGGAGAGATGAGACCTCCCTCACCCATTCTCCGCTCCACAGGGGCGTCTGTCTGGTGAGTTTCCGGTCCCACTTTCCATGGCATAAGGCTGTGAGCCAGGCCATCAGCACCGTCCTAGTGACAGGATGAAGAGCCTGTGGCACTGGGCTCCCGTACAGATATGCTTGAATCTGTGCAAAATCCATTGACCTGAGTTCCACCCGGAACGCCGGGTCGGACCAGCCGCCGGCGAACCAGTCGTGGATCACGATGAGCCTCGTGGCCAAGTAGTAGAGGTGAAGATTAGTGACCCCCATGCCCCCGAAGGGAGGAATGCAGCAATATGCATGGGACAGTCATGGTCTCCCGCTACCCCATAGAAATAGAGTGAAGACACCGTCCAGTTGCCGAAACCAACTGCCTGGGAGGTGGGTGGTAATATTTTGTAGGATGTACAGGAAACGGGGGGGGGGGGGGGGGGGGGGGGAGGACAATCTTCTCTTACAAGGGTGCGCCTGCCCAGGGGGTTGAGAGGGAGGGATTGACATTTCCTGAGGTCTGCCTTGGCTCTGGCGACCAAGGGCGTGATGTTCAGGGCCCACTCGAGCTCCGGGAGGAGGGCGACCCACACACCCATGTACTTGATTGATTGCCTGCGTAAGGGAATAGTCGTTTGCCAGTCGAAGCACACCAGAGATGGGTGAAGGGGGACCAGCGTGAATTTCGCCGGGTTGAACTTGAGGCCGGAGACCCGTTCAAAAGGCAGAAAGGGCGTCCAAGCATCGTGGGCCAGAGTTCTCTGGGTCCGCCAAGAACAGAAGGAAGTCATCGGTGTACAGGGCTATCTTGTCAGTGTGACTCCGATCCAATGCCCAGCCGTGGATGAGGGAGTCTTGACGGATGAGGGAGGCCAGGGGCTCCATCGCCAAAGCGAATAGAAGCGGCAAGAGCAGGCATCCCTGGCGAGTGCCCCTCTGGATGGGGAATGCCTTGGATAACACGCCATTAATGAGGACCCGTGCCTTGGGTTTAGAGTAGAGGACCCGGATAAGGCGCCGGAACGGGGGGCCGAAACCCATCCTCTCCAGCACATCATCGAGATAACTCCAATCCACCGTATCAAATGCTTTTTCAAAATCTATAAATAGCAACGCCAGGTACGGGGTGAGGTGATGGCGGTGGCAAGAGCGAGGTGAAGGCGGCGCATGCAGTGCCGGGTACCCCGGGCAGGCATAAAACCGCATTGGTCCGGGTGAACCAGGTCTTGTAGATGGGGACGGAGCCGTTGGGCCACCGCAGTGGCGAAGATTTTGACTTCTGTATTGATGAGGGAAATAGGGCGGTAATCCGCACAATCAAGGGAGGGCAGCTGTGTCTTTGGGATGACTACAATAGTGGCCACATCAGTCTCAAAGAACCCCCCTTCCACCACGTGCTGAAACAGGGCCGTTAAGTGTGGGACCAATGTGTTGCGATAGGCCGCATAATATTCTTGGGGGTAGCAGTCAGGCCCGGGCGTCTTGCCGGAGTGCAACAGTGAGATAGCCCCATGTATCCCTTCCGGGGTGAAGGGAAGTTCCAGAGCCTCGGAGGCAGTCTTGGAAAGGCAGGGCAAGTGAGTTCCGGTCTCAGCCAACAAATCCGCCAAGGAGGTCTGAAGAGGTCGGGCCGTACAAAGGGCTGCATAGTATCTAGCGAAGGTTCGGGTGATGGCTTGGGACGTGACATGGTGAGCCCCGGTCTCAGCCCGAATCTCGGGAATAATTCGGTTGGCTTTGGGATAGGACACTAACTTATGAAGTAGTTTGCCGTTTTTAATCGCTCCAGCCATATACGCACGCCACCGAGGAGCGCCATAGCATTTTAGCAGACTCCAGCGAGATCTGGCAAATCTCTTCGCGGAGCAGCGCGAGCGGAGTCGTCGCAGTCGCTGGTAGCTTGGGCCTCTTCCAGCTGCGCTGCTTGGGCCTCCAGCTGCACGAGTCGGGCAGATTGTTACATACGTTTTGTGTGGACCACGCCTCGTAGTACAGCCTTGCCGGCCTCCCAGAACGTTTCCCGTATTGGTTGAGAAATAAAGCTTCAGTTCCTGCCCGAGGGATGCAACAAATTCGGCGTCTTGCAGGAACCACGCGTTCATCCGCCATGCCGTACGGGTGCCACTAGAGGAGGTCCGGAGACGGAGAGTGATCAGAGATACCCCTGGGCAAAACAGTGACCCCCGACAGCAGTTGACAATCCGTGGCAGGCAGTAGGAACAGGTCGATACGGGAGTGGGTGTGGTGGGCCGCAAAGTGTGGGTGTAGTGTTCCTTACAGGGGTTCCACACGCTCCAGGCACCGCAAAGACCCAGGGCAGAGGACCAATCAGAAGACGTTTGGCAGAGGCAAGGCGGGAAGCCGTTGGAGTACCTGTTGTGTCACGCGAAGGTTGTAGGATGGCATTAAAGTCGCCCCCTATAACAGTCAGGCCCGATGGGAAGGAAGAAATTATCGGCGTGAGGCAGCGGAGGGCAGAGGCCATAGTGGCGGGGGAAATGTATGTACACAAGAGATTAAGGAGTTGTACCTCGATCGTACCCATCAGGGCCACATAGCGACCTTGTGTCCGTCTCGGCATGTGCCAGGGTAAAGGGAAGCCCTCGCCGAAGTAGTATGGCAAACCCCCAGGAACCCAGTGTAAAACCAGATTGCCAGACCCTGTCGAACCCGTATCGAGCGAGGAAGTTGCAGTGTGAGCCCAGGAGGTGTGTTTCTTGCAGAAACAGGATGTCTGGCGCGTGGCGGTAGGCGCTACGAAGGACAGCAGTACGCTTGATGCGGTCAAGTAGGTCGTTGATATTCCAGAAGAGGATGTGGAGGGCCCTATTTAAGGTGGATGCCATGAAGGTGAGCTGTGTGTGGATGGGCGGATGCAAATACAAAGAAGAAGCCTGGGTCCACTGGGAAACGACGTTGCAGGGTCTGGGATGTTGGGTAGAAGGTGTGTGATCCGGTGAGTCTTGTGTTGGTGAGTCTTGTGTTGGTATCAAAGGTGAACAGGTGTGTGTAGCTACCGAGGAGAACTGGGAACAGCAGCCTGTAGGCGGCTAAAAACAACAAACTGTTGGGAGACAATGGTCTCCTCCCCCCTCCCCCTCCCCCAACTCCCCCCACCCTATACTTCTGAAGAGGAAGCATCCGTCGCCCTGAAAAAGGAAAACAAATCAAACCAACAATCCCACAGTGAGCATGGCAGAGATGGACCCCCCTCCATGTAGCCGGATAAAGATTAGTCAACAGCTGCCAGTACAGGCAGGACAACTGTGTAATCGTTACTATGAGCAAGTCCTGAAATTGAGGTGGAATGTAAGTCACCAGACTCAGGGCAACATTAAAGCAGAACACCCCTCCCCCCCGTTGCGGGAACTTTGAGAACAGTCTCGCTGAAGATGCTGCCGGGAAGCAAGAAACAGAGTTCCTGTTGCGTGGCCCCGCTCAAGTGTCCTAGGGGCTCCGAGACAGGTCAGAGTCTGACACAGCGTGTCGCAGGGGCCAGGGATACTGCGCAAGTCAATCAATGAGGTGGTTGGGCTGGGGGAGGCGGACCTCAGAGTCGGAGCTTGGGAGGGAGGGTGCAGAGAGGATGCACCCGGCGATTGGGATTCCACCCCCGACGGTCTTCGGTTTTCTTGCGGGACTTGGTCTGGCGTCTCCGGGGCCTAGGCAAGGCTGGGATGACTGCGAGGGGGCCCACCGGGCGGGAGAAGGAACCGGCCTAGTCAGGAGGGGCTGCTCCTCCGTGAGCCAGGTCCAGGCCGCCTGGGGACTGACGAAGAAGAATGTCTTGTCCTGGAAGATAACCTTGAGCCGGGTCGGGAAGAGAAGACCATAGCGGAGGTCCATAGCACGGAGCTTCTGTTCGACTACGACGTAGGATCAGCGGTGGGTCTGCACCCCCTTGGAGTAATCCGGGAAGACCATGATTTTATTGTTTTGGAACTGCAGTGGGCCTGAGAATAGCGTCTCGGAAGGTAAAGACCCTCAGGATTATGGGGCGGGTGGGAGCTCCAGGCGGTGGTTTGGGAGCCAAGGAGCGGTGGGCCCGCTCAACAGCAAACCAGGGCGAAAGGCCCTCCTTAGGCATCCAGGAGCATACTCAGGTCTCCACAAACTTGTCGGCATGGCCCTGCTCCACTCCCTCAGGAAATCCCAGAAGGCACAGGCTGTTCCTCCTTGACCTATTTTCGGCATCCTCTGCCCTTCGGTGGAGCTCCAAGGTCTGGGTTTGGAGGTGTGCCACCTGGATCTTAAGTTGGCCAATGTCATCTTCTGCAGTGGAAATACAGAAATCCGCCTCTGTGATGCGTGCCGTAGCAATGCGCAGGTCTTGGCGCAACATCCACCCTCACCTCGCCGATCTTGCTTTCCACAGATGCCTGCGATGTGCTTATCGCCTGAAGGATGGTAGAGAGATCGCCCCCAATGGCTCCTGTGCGGCAGGTGCTCCCCCGCCAGGATCCCGATCCGCCATGGTGAACTGATCCATATTAGTTTGAGTTGGGGGAACAGGGGTCTGGGGGGCGCGAGTTCTGTCCATCGCCGCCAAGGGTATAGTTCAATCCAGCATAGGCAAATACGAGCAACGGGCCCGCAGGGGAAGGGGGGGGTCTTCCGACACCCAGGCCGTCAGTGCTCAGGTCCGGGCGTCTACCTCCATAGAGGTGGCGGCCAGGCCGGTCAGGGCGTCAGTTGCAATAGCAGTCTCCCAGCGTGGACCCCAAACAGGAATGAAGGGGGGGGGGGGGGTGGAGGCACCATTTCACCCCCGCACTGCCACCCGATGCGGTGGCCGATCCCCCACCCCCGGACCCCACTCCCTGAAGTAGACCCTGCTGAGGCGAAAAGGGAGCCACGCACGGCCCCAGGTCCAAGCGTCCCGGCGGAGGCAGGTGGGCCGCCGCTCCCACGTAGGGCCGCAGCGACCTGCAGGAGCAAGCCCAGGACAGGACAGTCCAGTCCACTGTGGTAGGGAAGGCATCACGCGGGACCCCAAGCAGGCCCACGGCCGGACACGATGCAGAGGTGCAGGCCCAGGATCACCAGGGGAGGGAAATGTTGGGGGATTGACAGAGAGGGGGCGGGGGCACTAGGTCACCTCCTCGCGTGATGTGATGGCTGGTCCCCAACCTCAAGACCCACTCGCCAGCGCTGGGGGAGGGGGGGGGGGGGGGGGGGGGAAACAAGCGGCACCTCCACCAATACGTCACCAGCAGGAGGCTGGTCTCACCTCCACGTCAGAACCACCCCAGCTGCGGGCGTGGTGCAGGCCGCCGAGCAGAGCGAAGCCGGGCCGAAGTGGGGTACGCCGCCCCACCCACCAGCCCCAGCCAGACCAGAGGCCTACCTCCGCTGGAGTGCCACAGGTAGGGGGCAGGCCCCTCAGGGCAATGGCAATCAGCCCGCGTAGGCCCGACCTGGAGACAGAAGGCCTCACCCCCAGCAGGCTCGTGCACCCACACGGGGGGCAGGGAAGTCCAGGCCGCAGGCAGTCCAAACGCTCCGTGGAAACCCAAGAACTCCGGGCTTGCCCCACCTCAGTTCGCCGCCATCCGGCCACAGCAGCCCGCCCGGCCGAGCAGGGTCACCACGTCAGCGCCCAGGGGGCCCACGGGGCAGAGTAGGTCACAAGTGCGGAGGCAGGCCCAGTCACAATCCCCCACTCCACACCGCTGCCAGACAGCGGCAGCCGAGCTCGGTGGTGCCCCTGGGATGGTGCATGTGAGCCGATCCTCCTCCAGAAGCAGCGCCCGGAGCCAGCAGCCGAGCGGGATCTCCGCCCTGCAATGTGTACTGCAAACGGCAGGGCTCACCTCACAGCCTGGATCCGTAGCCAGCGCCCCCTCGCCCCACTCCGATCTCCGGTCGCACCACTGGGCTGCAGGTGGGTTTGGCCACTCTTTGCACCACAGAGGGGGTCTCGGGTGAAAAGATCAGTGGCGCCCAGGTCCCTCAGCTCCGGAGCGACCCTCCAACGGGGCCACCAGTTTCAGCACACGCCTGCGGTAAGGGGCCGAACCAGGCCGGAAAGGGTTCAAATCTGATCAAAAACGGCCCAAGTGCAGCCAAAGAGGGCAGCGGGTCTCCTTCAGCGTTATTTGATGTTGGATGGCAGCTATCAGCGGCAGATACAAGGCGGATGACGGAGGGGGTCCGGAGCACTCTTAGAGCGCGGCCGCCATCTTGACGCCTCAGGCCACGCTCCCACCCAGTTTTTAATATACCAAACAGGAGCCAGAATAAAGTTACTTCGCCCACTAGTTAGGTACTTTTTAACTCCTCCACTGCACTACACATAGTTCCTCACCATACAGTGCTCCTACGTAACTTCGCAAGTCGCAGCACGCCTCAACTAGCAGCAGGTTGAGATAGCCCCTATGATGAAGCATGTCACTGTGGGGAAACCCTGGTAAGTGTGGGGACTCAAGAAAGGACATTTTTCCTTTATGCATGTGACAACATACATAATTGCTTCTTTGATGCAGCATATTTCAAAGCATGCATAGATCAAACATTTCAAAACGCAGGAAAATAACCAGCTGCCACAGAATGATAATACTGGCTCATCTGCATTTGCTTGTGAACCAACCACCCCTTCTGGCTAGGATCTGAGCCTCACCAAATTTTCAATGTAGGGGAGGGGCTGACCGGGAAATAAGAGACAAAAAGTAGCCCGCTGCTGACCCAACTAAGACATAGGGAGAACAAGATGGCACCTTTGTGCACCCATGAGGGGAGCAGTGCAGAGACGTTTGCTGCTCCACCTGAACTCACGGGATAGACAGAGCCCAAGGAAGATAGGGGCCAGAGAAAAAGGCTAGATCTTTGCATGGCCATTCTGCCACTTGCTACCCCACTGGACCACAGAAAAAAAAAACAGTACAATGGACCTTGGCCGGAGGAGGGATCCTTCGAACTAGAGGACATGGCAAAAGACTGCATCCGGCATGGAGGAGGAGATCCCAAATGGAACTTCCCCTACATGCATGAATGCATAAAAAGATGGCTATGCCATGTTAGGGAGAAACCAGTAGAGCTGCCCAAAGTAAGAATATACCTGCTACTACAGAAGGGCACGTCTGGGACTGTCTATGTGCCGTGGGCTCAAATGGGTAAAGAAGGGCCAAGGACAAAGTTTCTGCCATTGCTGGATGGAGCGAGGAAACGGATCTTATGTTTTGGGAAGAACACTGTGGGAATAAACCTAGTGATAGGAGATATCAAAAGCCCGCAAAGTAGTCTTATCAGAGAGTAGACTAACACGACGTTTGCCCGAGCTGGCATCCAAGCAATTACGCTGACCAACACCCGGCATGACGGGCGGCAGTCAATTCATACAGGCATTAAATAATGGGCAGACCAGATGGAGATGTTCCCCGACGTAGGATGGTTATTTGCGCCAGGGGAGACTATAACTAATTTTCTGGACAGGATGAGGGAACGATGGGGACAAGAGACAGGACAGCCATGGGGCCAACAGGGACCAGAGCCACAGCCTCAGCAGTAACTGTCTGTGGAGGTATTGCCTTCACAAAAACACAGTCTAAATGTGTAGTAAGATAAACCCCCAGAGTAAATACCACCCATTCACCCACATCCTAAGAATTAACTGTACCAAAACCAAAAGAACCACCAGTGAGGCAACTTGGGATTATGAAATGTACTTGTATCTGGGGACTCAGGGCTGCTGTACGTGCTCTGTCGATCAGGTTTCCTCACTAAAATTCACCATTAAGGGTGCCTACGGAAGCCATGGTCTGACTTGGCGGGCCACACCCCAGGGGGAGGGCAGTCTGACGAGGGGGCGGGGCACCTCACAGACAAAGTACCTAATAAACAGGCATCCAAAATCAAATAAGGACGAGTTCCAATGACTAAGTCAAAAGGTCCCCAATTTGGGGCATCCGGTCTGGGACCAAAATTTCTTCATGGAGTGTAGGCCAAAGGCACCTCCAAAAACTAGAAGTCTCCTGCCGAATGGAGGCCAGCTTTTAATTCTAAAGCAAGTGACGGGAGCCAGGATTGCCATACACTTGGGACAGTGAAGATCCCATAACCTCCACAGTACATGCACAAGAACCAATAAGATGCGAGGCGCCCACATTGCATTGAGTAAGTCGGGAGGTTCGCCAGGTCAGCCACATCTCCCAGATTTCAAGGCAGTCCTTGTCCAGTTATCCCTGGGCAAAGTTCGGCAAAGGTTTGTGGCCCTGGCCCCATGTTACCCAACTTCTTATGATTAAGGCAGTGTTTTCTTTTTTTTTTCTTCTTATCTATAAAGTCCAGTCAGCATGCGGTACCCCTTCAAAATAGCGGCAGGAGCATGCCTGCTAGTTAGGAGTCCCTAGCCACAAGCCAGGAACCACAGATCCAAATGCACTGAAAAGACGTGGTCTGAGGGAGAGGAGGTGCCTGGAAGAGAGGAGTCCACAAAGTCCATCACATCAACAGGCGATAGTAGAATGCAGAATGCACTTACCCCCGTATAAGGTCTAGCAATTAACCAACGCACCAGCCCTCACATACACCATCCGGAGAAAGCAGTAAGGCCCGACCTCAGACACCACAAGGCGGCACGATGAGTGTCACATGGGGGCCACGGAAAAACTTACCGACCCCCTCTGCCCCATAAAGAGTGAAATAGCAAATCGCACAAGATCTAGGAAAGTACTCACAAACCAACAAAAGGAGCCCTAAGTTAGCCCAAAAAGAAATCTCTACAGAAAAGGGTGGAGTCGAGATGTCTGGCACCACAGGGGAGGGCCATGTTGCAGTGAACGGAGAAAAATATACACACGTGATTTCGGGCAATGTTGCAACCACCACCAACACCACTTAGCAGCGACACGACCCCTCCTTACACAGTCCCGCACACATGTAGGTTGAAAGCAGTCCGCACTGATGGCACCCCCATGCACACACCAGGAGAGCCATGGTCTTGGAAAACTGGCAGCGCCCATAAAACCCAATTAAAAACGGACATGATCCATCGCGGTGATCACAAGACCACTCCATAAACATTTCATGCTAATACAAGCACCCGGTTAGGTACGAAGAAGAGGGCGGGGGGTTGGGTCTCAATGGCTCATAAAATAGATTAATTCGCCTGACTACCAGTAAGCCACCTTCAAGTTTTAACTATCAAAAAGAGACCACAACTGGGGCAACCTTCCAGTGCCTCACTAAAAATGTAGTAAATGGAGTGTGGAGAACACACTCCTAAAGAAGTACAGGAGCCCGTAGAAAAATCATTGACAATAGCACATGCAATGTTTTCAGAATTAAAACAAACCCACTTCTTATCCAACAAGTCTGTAATTGAACCTCCAAGTGCACCACCTTTCAGTGGCATCAACACCCCACCGCGGATCCAACTGCACCGTGAACTTTTTTTGAACTGTTAAACGAGAAACCCCACTCACCAGAAGACCACCGACACCTCCATTGGATCCATACCAAAGTGCAATAACAAGTTATGTATTGTTGCACTTCTATGTATCCTCTGTCTATGTTGGGTGCTGCCACACCTATTCACTGTTCAAGAACTGCCTGGCCAAATGGAGTCTATTAAAAAACCATCACAGTGCTTGTATAGGGATCCCTCCCATGTCACGTATAATTACACCAACACTAGCATTCCACATGCACTACACAGTGCTCTTTTAGACAACACATGGTATCAGCACATGACCGCCATGGGCTCTAAGAAATCAGCCAGGTCGCGTTATGTCTGTTCACTGGTACTGCATGCAGTAGGGGCAGACGGACTTCAACGGTCCTAAAAGGTGGCCCCCGAGAAGCAAAATGCCTTCTCCTCTTATACCATTGCGGAATAAGGGCCAAAATCCAACCCAACAAGGTAGAGCCCCAGAGTGTGGTAGAGAATCTGACCCGATACAAGACCAACCAATGGCTCTATATCTTTTCACCAAGCCAAACGATATTCAAACTGAGCTTACAGGATGCGCAGGAAGGGCACCATAGGGGAGGATACTGTAAGGCGCTAGCAAAATCCCCAACTCAGTGCATAAACACATCCGCTCCAGTCTCCATTTATGGTCCAAGGGTGGCCACTAGCATACCTGGGGCAGCTTGAACAACAAAAGGACCCCAGATATGGAGTTCCAGTGTAGGGCCGTCCAGCTCGATGATACAAAGGGAAATGAGTTACATAGGGTAGAGTTGAACATAAGCATAGACATCCCATGTCAGGAAATCTGGGATACCAAGGTGGGTGGATACATTTTACTAGAAGAGATGGGGCAACTCCAAATAGTAAATAAACTTACACTGTATTCCTTCTGTTTCAGAGGTAAAAGAACACTTCTACTGGGCATGAATGAAAAGTGCGGCACGATCCTCTACATTCCGAATATGGAATAGGGCACCTTCACACCGATGGATATGTACTGGCAGTGCAGCGAGTTTGCCTACACTCAGCTCGTCCCAGAGTGGCGTGAAATCGGTTCCCAGGTCACCCTACAAACCCTTACCCTGGTCATTCCTGGAGAAGAACTGTCGGACCTGTACCAGCACCCACTAAGGAAGAAGAAAACCTTGCTGCTCATGAACTCATGAAAAAAGACCTGCACGTTATTTTGGCTGGACTCAGAACAAGGACATTCCAGAAGAATTCAGACAGTTCTTGGACTCACAAGAATCGGCGGGACGGTCCATAACCTTGTCTCCATGCAGATGAAAGCTAATGCCCGCTGGCTCCAAATAACCAGGTGGGAAAGGCTTAAAATGATGAACAGCACTGAGCTCAACCAAAATCAGATCAAGGAAGAACAAAGAACAATCCGCCTTGTGGTGATGCAGCATCAGTATGTGTTCGACTCAATGACCGCAATGGAAGTAGGGGTATGTGCTTGCCTCGTCCTGCTGCACGTTCATCCCACGGAACAACATGTTTAATGGGACAGAGACTCTTGTCATCCAAGCACTGCACTGTTTACAAAGAAGCATGCATGAGGAGGGAGGTGCCCTGAGCAGTAGTAGTTCTTGAATTGGTTCTCCAGGCTCCTCCGGTGGCTTTCTGGTCTGTGCTCATCGTTGTTGTCAGTTTTTATTGTGTTGTTCTTTGTGTGTGGTTCTATACAATTAGGGATTTGTTGCTGTTAAAACATAGCCCTCCAATTGGGTAGAATGCAAGTAACTAGTAAAAGTCAAAACCGAAGAACAACAGGCCCCCTATAAAGTAACTGACATGAAGCATGGGTTAGATAGTGTAGTTGAAAATTCAACTCGAAGGGTGAATGTTAATATTGAAAAAGTCGCTGTCAACATGAATAATAAATTATGTATAAAAACAAAGTTGCATCTTTATTGACAAATTTGCCTGTTATGAACTCCACGTAAACCCAGACTCATAAATACATAGTCAGGCAGGTACTGAGACCTAGGCCAGAGGTCATTGATTGACAAGCCACAGGTGGGGTGGCATGCAGCCGGCAGACAAACAAGTAAACAGGAAACCCCAGTTCAATCCCATAGATAGGCGCAGCGACACCACAATAGTCCAGGGAGATTGGCCCTAATAAAGCACACATGGCTGGAGGGATACACGTGTTTCCAAAACCCCACAAAGTCAGTTGCCACATGAAGTTAGGAACAGATAGGCAATCAAAACACAGCACACACAGTGATCACGCGCTCCCCCTGACAGACATCTGGACATGATATGCGCTGGCTGTATTGTGTCCACGCATGGTTGAGGCCCACCTGGATTCCTCATCGAAAACATTAATTTATGGCTCAAAAAGACTGAGGTTCGCAGTCCTTACCGAAAAAGGATCACCGGAACCATTTAAATGATTTGTATAAAAACCCATGTCAGATCGATTATAAGTTGACAGTCCTCAGACCCTATGCCTGTAACTGGTTTCCCGGCTGCACTGTGCAATTAAACAAACTGTTCCTGTTTTGCCAAACGCATCTTGTTTTTTCAACAGTAGTGATGCGAGCCCATCACGGTCATAATGGTCAGCTGCCCCTGGCGCAAAAGCTCCTGCAGGGACAGCGGAGGTGCTGTCTGTGTTGTGTTTCCTAGAGGGTAGCATCACAGCAGATACTGCATGACCACATGTTTGCAGCAACACGAAGCCCCGGGAGCAGGGGGCCCCCTGCCTCTTCAGAGTTCCCACGTAGGGAGGAGTGGCTGAAGCGACTTCCTAGGCCGCAGCCAACCGCTTGGTTGCTTCTCACTCCCACTACCTCCGCACTAGTGACATCTCCTGCAGCACCATCAGTTGGGGCATGTTAGCAAGCCCATTATGAAGTGTCTGGCGCCCTGGCATCGCAGATTTGTGATGTCGTCTGGCAGAGCCTCGCTATGTGGTGGCCATCTTGCTGCTGGGCTCTCTAAACAGAGTTATTACGGGAATAGCCACCCGGAAGGCCCCTGAAGTGGATGGCTTTTTCATCAACTTGTATAAAATAGACATGTCGCAGTGATCCTCTCCGCCACTCGCAAGCATCATTCCCAATTCAAGAGGGCCATAATTTAACCCATACCCAAACCTGGAAAACGACTAATTTCAACAAGCCAGCTACCACACAACATCTTTCCTCAATGCAGATGTGAAGATATTGGCCCGCCATCTGCACTGCTGAAAAATCTAAACCTCCAAATAAAACTGGTATGGTGATTGAGATATAGAGATAGATATATAGATATAGATAAATATATATATATTATTTTTTTTCCTCCCTCCAAAACTATAGCCCAACTTGGTGTAGATTTTGCACTACTAACGCCAATGATTTGATTATATAGATATAATACCAATATTCAGTCTATATTTCTGTCAAGAACATATACTTGGCATATATATGGCTGCGATTTGTACATTAAGAGGTTTAATGCTGAAATCAGTTAACCAAATTATATACTCAATACTAGACTCAGAACAAACTGAAAGTACACACATTTCATTTGGATTCTGTGGATTAATGCTAGAAGATTCATTGGTGGGACTCTCATCCACTATTCTCGGGCATTAATCGGTGCTTTGTAACTGGGCAGATTCAAATAGTTTGTTAATCTCAGGCCTCAACCGTTCATCTCAAATTAAATAGACATAAGAAGTGCAGAAGGACGGTGTTGAAAACTGCAGATGGACTCTTCATGCTGCTTCTAATACCATCCTCATCTAGAAACTGTTCAATACAATATTAAGGTAGCAGGTGGTTACGTTCAAGAATTATTTGCTAATTACCAACAGGCTTAGCTAGTTACAATGGTTTCAAATTGGTCTTTAGCTCTGGGGATCACCAGAGTCACATGGCAGTGTTTTTATTGTTATTTTACAATTTATTGAAATATTGCTTCCTATAAATCCTCCTTTTGCTAACTCCAAGTATTCAAATACATGCTAGTTATACACCAGACCGTAATCCACCTGCAACATCCAGCCTTCAGGAGTCCATGTTTAACATATTAGAGTCGCTTTCACACCTGCTTACTAGGATACAAATAGGTAAACAGTCAAAGCCCTTAGTTTTTGGCCCCAAGGGTCACATGTAAACTATTTACCAGGTGGTCCTGAGGTTTCCTATCTCTCTGCATCCATACTCCACAAATTATTTTGCTACTTCTAAATATCATTATATACCATCATTCCTACGTGTCTTTACTATTTGACATTGTTAAAAGGAAGACAAGAAAAATATTTTTATTATGTAAAAGGTTCTTCTGCTAAGCTTCTCTGTCACAGGAGTAGATCAGAAATATATTTTTATCATAATAAGGTCATTTTTTCAGGAGACATTCTCTCATCTCTTGAAACTTTGAAATAAAGAAATCTAATCTTCATCGTCTTTAATCTGTCAGTAGGTGGAGAGAAACACAATCAATTTGATAGACACTCATGCTGTACAGATTTTGCACACAAAAAAAAGCAAATCGAGAAGGTCTTCAATCTACAGTCTCGAAAATAGGTAAAACTTGGATCTTGCCTGCTTGGCACTCATGGTCTACGTAAAGGGAACCCTGTACGTCTACTTTCTTTCATATATAGGCCTCAGATATTAAAATCTTACCAGACCGGCAGGCCTAGTGACTAGAATAATCTATTCTAAGTATCATTTATGCGCTTGGTCCATAACCTGGTACTAAATTATGTGTCCTAGACAAATATTTGATATAACCGAGCTGCCTTTTTCTTTATTATCACATACGAGAGGACCTTCAAAATACAGGAGTTTGGCATGCCTACTGGATAAACAAAACCTCATGTTTGATTTAATACACCAAACCTTTGCTCCAGGTATAATAAGAATCTAGCCCATATATAAGGTACATAAGACTCCCCAATTAGATTCCTATTTCACTAATAGCATTGTCATCAGGGTGAGGCAGGAATATTTCTCAGGCCAGGTTTCAAAACCTCTCACTTTTAATAAACAGATTACTAAAGAATGATATGGCAGCACACTGCCATTTACGAACATCACTTTTCCCATTGAAATGTCCACAAATGTTCTCACCGTTGTGCAGTTTTACTGATAAAATTACACAGCTTACAAATGTAAATGTGTGGACATTTGGTTTACACATGTATTTATCATTTGCATATCACCAACTAAAATGTTCTGATTTGTTTGGATTCCATTAAAATCTTTCTATCATACTTCAGAATTACAAAAAAAGTGTTTCTAACTGCTGACATATTCTGAAATGTATCCATTTAATTTACAAGCTAATTAAATGTTGTGCGAGAAAAGAAAACTGCACACTCTACAGCCTTTCATTTTACACCCCAAGTACGATTGTCAGACAGTTTACTTGACTAAGACCTAACTTTGCGTTCAGAGAAGGAAAAGTATATGTTTGTCCCCAGAGTCTATTGGCCCTCTTGGATATGTTATTACTAACACAGGTTGAAATCAAGGCAAGATATGGTCAGAAATGAAGGTCCTCCGTCAAATTATTCTTTTAAAAAATGATAATCATTTATTGTTCATCATATAGCGCCTAAAACAGTCATACTCAAACTATGGCTCGAGTGCCGCATGCGGCCAACCGGACCTTCACATGCGGCCCCCATCTGAACGGCTGCACTGGGCTGCCGAGAGCACTAATGTTCATAAAGATGCTAATAAAACGGGCAAGTCTTTATTTACACTAACTGAAATTGAAAACAAACATTTGCAATGCAATACGTCTCGCATTTACGCGAGTTTGAGCCATTAGCATTGTAAATGACAATACCTTTTATTAAGATTTAAAAAAAATAAAACAAATAAAAGGCATTGTCATTAACAAATTAATAGCTCAAACTCGCGCAAATGCGAGAGGTATTGCATTGCAAATGCTGGTTGTTAGAAGAACACTCCCACACTGGAAGGGTGGTGGTGTTCTCCCAGACATACACTGTGGTAGCTTGGCTCGAGTGGTCAGGAATCAGGCTCCGTGCTAAGCATACGACATACCCAAACAATAACCATGCGTGCATCCGTTCCAAAAACGACTCTACACCGTAAAAATTATGAAAATATCTTTCTTTATCTTCTTTTTCTCTTAGTTGCTGATTAGATAAATAAATAACAATCACAATATACAAACTTTTTAAATAGTGCAGGTCAAATAAATACTGGCTTAATGATTCGATAAATAGGGGTGATCATAAATAATGAAGGTATAAATATAAGTGCAATACATACAGGCAATTAAATATTCTGAGGCAATAAATACTGTAAACCAATAAATATTGTGCATCAATAAATACTGTGGACCAATAAATACAGTGAAGCAATAAATAGGTTAAATACAATAAATACAGTGCCCCTAATAAATAATTAAAAGCTGACCGTGACACTCATAGAATCAGATCACATTTGAATTCCTAAGGGCTGATTTGGCCCAGGCACAGCTTGTGGGGATGTGGAAGGCTTGAGGGTGTCTACTCCCTGGCTTGGACAAGGCTGAGGCCTAAACTGAGGTAGATCAAGGGGGGAATACCAGAGACCTGGCTCTCTCACTCCACACAACCCCTCCAAATTAGTCTCAGCTCACCCCTGGCACAGTCCAGCTGGTTCCAGCACCTCTCTAACCCCCTAGAGTAGTCTCTTAGGATTCCACAGGGCCTTTGGCGCCCTCTATTCCACTTACTGCCCTTTTTCTGATGTTCCGACGCCGCTGGAGTCGTGTCGACGCCGTGAGGCGGATCCGGTTCGACGTCGGCGGCCTCGACGCAATGTCAGTTTTTGACGACGCCGGTAGGCGGTTCCGGTTCCGATGTCGGCGGCCTCGGTTCGATCTCGACCTCCGATTCGATGACGTCGGGCAGTCTTGGCTCGGTGTCGACGTCGGGCGGCTCCGGTCCGATGGCGACCTCGGATTCGATGACGTCGGCCGGCCTTGGCTCGATGTCGACTTCCGGCGGCTCCGGAGTGCGATCTCCACTCCCGACCTCCGGTGCTCCTCTCCTCAGGTTTCCGGCGACTCCGGAGTGCGATCTCCACTCCCGACCTCCGGCACGATTCTCAGGTTCCGGCGACTCCGGAGTGCGATCTCCACTCCCGACCTCCGGCACGATTCTCCTCAGGTTCCGGCGACTCCGGAGTGCGATCTCCACTCCCGACCTCCGGCACGCTTCACCTCGGTCTCCGACGACTCCGGAGGGCGGACCTCACTCCTCCGATGACGCCGCTCACTCGACCTCGGGTGACTTCCTCCTCGACCTCTGGTACTCTCTACGACCTCTGACGGCGCCCTCTCTCGACCTCTGGCGGCTCCGGGTATGACGTCCGCTTTCCAGTCGGCGCCGCTTCTCCACCTCGGGCTCCAGGTCTCAGGCTACTCGACGTCGGACTCCAGGGAAACCAGTATCCAGGTCAGGATCTTGCTGTTCTCTGTTTCTAAGGCCTGTTCCTGCTGTCCAGGTCCTTAGGATGGTTTTTCTTGCTTCTTCCCACACAGGGCTCCAGGCTGGGCTCAGTCAGTAGGGACTAGTATCAAGGGTGGGTTTATGGACCCCACTCCAGGCACAAGTTTCCACCCCTGCTGCTTCACTCCTTCCTCCTTCAAGTTTCTGCTGCTCACTCTTCACCAGTCAGGTGCCAACTGCCAGCTCCAACTGCCAACTCTCTGTCTTAGCTTCCCAACATTCTAAACCGCCTCCAACTGTCACAGGGTTCTGGAATGTTCTGGAAGGTGCTAGTAGGTTCCAGTGGGTGCTGGTGATGTCACAGGTGGCCACCATTTTGTGCTCCAGGCCCTCAGACAGAAGTTTCAGGGGTAGATAAAATGGCTCCCTGAATCTGCAGCAACACTAAAAAGTCTGGTGGTTCCCAAAAAGGAAAAATTCAAACAGGGTTTGAGGCAAAAGTGGGACAAAATAAATAATGATGAGGAGGGACCACCCAAAGGGCTGACAGGTCTAACACGCGTCCCCCCCAGCTGAAAGTGGGGAGAGCTACCCAACCCCTTGGGAGTTCTCATCACTAAGGCGGAAATACCTTGAGAGACCGTCTGCATTGGCGTGGTCCACTCCAGGCCGATGTTCCACCTGAAAGTCCATTCCCTGTAGGGAAATAGACCACCTCAACAACTTGGGATTCTCCCCCTTCATCTGCATCAGCCAACGAAGGGGTCTGTGGTCGGTCTGAACCAGGAAGTGCGAGCCAAACAGGTAACGCCGCAACTTCTTCAGAGCCCATACCACTGCAAAGGCTTCACGCTCTATTGCACTCCACTTCTGTTCCCTGGGAAGTAGTCTCCGGGATAGGAAGACCACGGGTTGATCCAGACCCTCTTCGTTGAGTTGCGATAACACTGCCCCAATGCCATGTTCTGATGCATCTGTCTGGACAATGAACTCCTTGGAAAAGTCTGGGGCCCTTAAGACCGGGGCCTCGCACATGGCTTTCTTCAATCTCACAAAGGCCTGCTGAGAAGCCTCCGTCCAGACTACCCGTCGAGGTTGTTTCTTGGACGTGAGCTCCGTGAGGGGGGCTACGATGGTACCGTACCCCTTCACGAAGCGGCGGTAGTATCCCGTGAGGCCCAGAAAAGCTCGGACCTCAGTCTGTGTCTTGGGGGGTTCCCAGGCCATGATGGCCTCGATCTTCGCCTGGAGGGGTTGCACCGCTCCCCTACCCACCAGGTGTTCAAGGTACACCACCGACCCCTGCCCGATCTGGCACTTGCTGGCCTTGATCGTCAATCCAGCTTGTCTCAGGGCCTGGAGAACAGCTTGCAGGTGACGCAAGTGATCCTCCCAGCTGTTACTGAAGACGGCTATGTCATCCAGATAAGCAGCAGAGAAACTCTCCATTCCGGTGAGGATCTGGTTTACCAGGCGCTGAAACGTGGCAGGTGCGTTCTTGAGCCCAAAGGGCATCAAACAGAACTGGTAGTGGCCATTGGGCGTGGAGAAGGCTGACCTTTCCCTTGCTCCATCAGTCAAAGAGATCTGCCAGTACCCAGAAGTAAGGTCAAAGGTACTTAGATATTGGGCAGCTCCCAGCCGGTCAATCAATTCATCCGCCCTAGGGATCGGATGAGCATCAGTTTTGGTCACTGAATTCAGTCCCCGATAGTCCACACAGAACCTCAGTTCTGGTTGGGCACCCGGTGGTGCAGCTTTTGGTACTAACACCACCGGACTGGACCAGGCGCTGCTAGAAGGTTCGATTACTCCTAGCTCCAGCATCTTAGTGACTTCACTATGAATGCTGGCCTTCACCTTGTCTGACATCCGGTAGATCTTGGACTTCACAGGTGGGCTGTCTCCTGTGTCCACGTCATGGACGCACAGGTGAGTCCTACCCGGGACAAGGGAGAACAACGAAGAGTACTGCCCCAGGACCTGGCGACAGTCCTCCTGCTGTTCAGGAGTTAGAGATGGGGAGAGAATCACTCCCTCCACCGACCCATCCTTCTCTTGAGACGCAAGCAAATCAGGGAGAGGCTCGCTTTCCACGTCCTCTCCTCCGTCAGTCACCATCATCAAGATGACTTCGGGCCTCTCGTGGTGGGGTTTGAGGCGGTTGGCATGCAGCACCCGCAGGGGCTGACGAGGGGTCTTCAGGTCCACCAAGTAGGTAGCCTTACCCTTCTTCTCCAACACCTCAAAGGGTCCTGACCAGCGATCCTGGAGGGCACTAAGCTCTCCTGGTTCGATCACCCACACCTTCTGGCCAGGCTCCAACTCCACCGGGTGAGCATTGTGGTCATACCACGCCTTCATCACTGCTTGGCTGGCTTCCAAGTTGTCAGAAGCTTGCTTCCACAACTTAGCCATTTGGCTCCGGAAGGCCAGCATGTAGCTCACCACATCCTGGGGAAGCTTTCTGGGAGTTCTTTCCCATCCGTCTCTCACCAGGCTGAGAGGTCCACGTACAGGGTGCCCATACAGAAGCTCGAAGGGGCTGAAGCCCACTCCCTTCTGTGGCACTTCCCTGTAGGAAAAGAGTAAACGGGGTAGGAGGACGTCCCATTTCCTCCGCAGGCTTTCAGGCAGACTTCTGATCATGCCCTTCAAGGTTTTGTTAAACCTCTCCACCAGACCATTTGTCTGGGGGTGGTAAGGAGTGGTGAACCGGTATGTCACTCCACACTCCTTCCACATCGCCCGCATGTACGCTGACATGAAGTTGGTCCCCCTGTCGGACACAACTTCCTTGGGAAAACCCACTCGGGTAAAGATTCCCATCAGGGCCCTAGCCACAACAGGTGCTGTTATGGTCCTCAGAGGTATTGCCTCTGGGTACCGTGTGGCATGATCCACCAGAACCAGGATAAACCTGTGACCAGCTGTCGTCGGTGGATCTAACGGACCCACAATGTCGATGCCCACCCTTTCAAAGGGGGTGCTAACGACAGGAAGTGGTTCCAGGGGAGCTTTCAGCTTCACCCCTGTTTTCCCACTGGCTTGGCAAGACACACATGTCCGGCAGTAGGTATCGGACGACACTTTCATCTGAGGCCAATAAAAGTGTGGGACAAGACGGGCGAAGGTCTTGTCTTGCCCCAGGTGTCCTGCCAATGGTATCTCGTGAGCCAACTCCAGAAGGAAGGCTCGATAACGTTGAGGGACTACCAAGGCTCGTGACGATCCATGTAGGGGTGCCTTGGGTTCACTGTAGAGGAGGCCATCCTCCCAGTAAACACTGTAGTTCCCTTCAACGTTCCCTGCTGCCTGGGCTTCGGCCTGTCGCCTCAGCCCCTCAAGGGTAGGGCACTCCCTCTGGCCCTGGCAGAATTCCTCCCTGGACGGGCCTCCCTCCACGTGCCACTCGGCCGGGATGGGTAGGTCCTCCAGGTTGGTAACGTCCCCCACCGCAGACTCCTGGTCCACCACCTCCGGTGGCCTATCCGTCCTACGGGGTGTGGACGCCGAGGCAGGCTCCTCCTGTCCTCGGTTTTTCCCTTGACTGGCAGCTGGCTGGGCTTTTGTTCCAGGCTCCAGCCGAAACGAACTCCCTCTTCGGGTAGTCGCGGACCTTGTGCTCACACAGGCCCAATCAGGTGTACCCAGCATCTCAGTGTGAGTCCGGTATTCCACCTCCTTCCAAGCGTTGTGCTCCATGTCATTCCCCAGCAGACAATCGACTGGCACGGCAGGGCTTACGGCAACTCGAAGTGAACCTGCAACCCCCCCCCATTCAAAGGGAACCTCGGCCACTGGATAGTGGCCTGTTCTGCCGTCAGCCATCGCGGCTGGGTGGAGTACATCGGGAATTACCTGCTCTGGAGACACCAGTTGGCTACGCACCATAGTCATACTGGCTCCTGTGTCTCTCAGAGCCTCCCCTCTTTGGCCGTTGATGGTGACCCACTGCCCATACTTTGCGGTATTTGCGGGCACCTGTATCTTAGGAACCATCTCCCGTTCTCCCAGGGACACTAAAGTGACACCCGCCCACTCCCTTCCCTTAGTTAAGGGCATCTCCTCCCCGAGCACTACACTAGCTACTCCGGGGGTCTTTCCTCCAATGGGAGGGGGTGGTCGTTTCAGGCACTTCGGATCTCCTTTATAGTGTCCAACGCCACCGCACTCGTAGCAATGGACAACCCTTGGCTGCTGACTCTGGCCAGGATTAGGGTTTCGGGGTGGGTTAGCCCTAGGGGTGAATCCTGTTCCCTTCCCTTGGAAGTTATTTTGGGGGCCTTTGGAGAACTCCTTTTTCTTTTCCCCTCCCTCTTTCTTCTGGGGGGCGCCCTGTCCGGCCTTTTGAGTATCCCCTCCAGTCCCCCTTGTGGACACCCGGGTACTAGCCCAAATGTCCGCCTCCTCAGCAAGCTTCCGGGGACTGGTCAGCTTGCTATCCACCAGGTGTTGCCGCAGTTCAGGGAAACATTTCTCAAGCAGGTGTTCCTTCAGTACAAGGTCAAACAACCCCTCGTAGTTCCTCACTTCACTGCCCTGAATCCAACCCTCTAGTGCCTTCTTTGCATAGTCCAGGAAGTCCACCCAATTCTGTGTGCCCAGTTTGTGACTACCCCTGAACTTCTGTCTGTACTTTTCGGGTGTTAGTCCAAACTTTCTTATGAGCGCCAGTTTCATGGTGGGGTAGTGGGTCTGCTCATCCTCTTCGAGGGCCAATAAAGCATCCCTACCAGCTGGAGGCATGTACTTGTACAATCCCCCTCCCCAGTACTTCTCTGGAACCCCATGGGCCCTTAACGAGACCTCATAGGCCGCTAGCCACTTGGCGATATCGTCACCCACCCCATAGCTAGCTACTATGTCCTTTGGCACGTAGGGTTTGGGTTCCCTGGTGTACTCTCGTTCTTCGCTGCCACCGTTAGGTACAGGGTGTGCCCCGATTCTCAGGATCTGAAGATCTATTTCTTTCAGCCTTATCTCATGAGCCATCCTCTGTTCCTCCTTCTCTTTCTCCAGCCTTGCTAAGTCCCATGTGAGCTGTCTTTTCTCCCTCCGGTCTGTTAACTCCACTTCAGACAAGCCACCGCTAGAGGCACTGCTGCCCTTCCTGGAAAGTGTCCTGGGCCCCGCTGACAGGTTCCCCACCTCCGGTTGGTACAAACCAGCTCCCTCACTGTCGGGCTCTCTATCCCTGTCCTCCTCCTCAGCCTTGCTTTCTCGGCGTGCCTCCCCCCCAAGCCCTTAAGCTGGTTTGGAGTGCACCCTTCTTTGCTCCTGGGGGACAATACACCCCCTCCCGCTGGCAAAACTCCCTGAGTTGGGCCACAGTGTACGTTTCTAAATTCTCCAGTACAAACTCCATCTTGCCCACTCAGGTCAGAGGACAGTTATTTGCAGTAACAATGCAGGGGGGTACCTTTAATAATACCTCCTCCCACCACCAGAGTAAATTTGGAAAAAACAAAAACCCACAATTAGGAAGGCCGCTTTGAGAAAACTCCCGGTGTAGGCCTATGGACTACCCACAGTTATTGTTGAGTATACGTAGGCACAGCTCTATCCCACCGCTGAACACCAATTATGTTAGAAGAACACTCCCACACTGGAAGGGTGGTGGTGTTCTCCCAGACATACACTGTGGTAGCTTGGCTCGAGTGGTCAGGAATCAGGCTCCGTGCTAAGCATACGACATACCCAAACAATAACCATGCGTGCATCCGTTCCAAAAACGACTCTACACCGTAAAAATTATGAAAATATCTTTCTTTATCTTCTTTTTCTCTTAGTTGCTGATTAGATAAATAAATAACAATCACAATATACAAACTTTTTAAATAGTGCAGGTCAAATAAATACTGGCTTAATGATTCAATAAATAGGGGTGATCATAAATAATGAAGGTATAAATATAAGTGCAATACATACAGGCAATTAAATATTCTGAGGCAATAAATACTGTAAACCAATAAATATTGTGCATCAATAAATACTGTGGACCAATAAATACAGTGAAGCAATAAATAGGTTAAATACAATAAATACAGTGCCCCTAATAAATAATTAAAAGCTGACAGTGACACTCATAGACTCAGATCACATTTGAATTCCTAAGGGCTGATTTGGCCCAGGCACAGCTTGTGGGGATGTGGAAGGCTTGAGGGTGTCTACTCCCTGGCTTGGACAAGGCTGAGGCCTAAACTGAGGTAGATCAAGGGGGGAATACCAGAGACCTGGCTCTCTCACTCCACACAACCCCTCCAAATTAGTCTCAGCTCACCCCTGGCACAGTCCAGCTGGTTCCAGCACCTCTCTAACCCCTAGAGTAGTCTCTTAGGATTCCACAGGGCCTTTGGCGCCCTCTATTCCACTTACTGCCCTTTTTCTGATGTTCCGACGCCGCTGGAGTCGTGTCGACGCCGTGAGGCGGATCCGGTTCGACGTCGGCGGCCTCGGCGCAATGTCAGTTCTTGACGACGCCGGTAGGCGGTTCCGGTTCCGATGTCGGCGGCCTCGGTTCGATCTCAACCTCCGATTCGATGACGTCGGGCAGTCTTGGCTCGGTGTCGACGTCGGGCGGCTCCGGTCCGATGGCGACCTCGGATTCGATGACGTCGGCCGGCCTTGGCTCGATGTCGACTTCCGGCGGCTCCGGAGTGCGATCTCCACTCCCGACCTCCGGTGCTCCTCTCCTCAGGTTTCCGGCGACTCCGGAGTGCGATCTCCACTCCCGACCTCTGGCACGATTCTCCTCAGGTTCCGGCGACTCCGGAGTGCGATCTCCACTCCCGACCTCCGGCACGCTTCACCTCGGTCTCCGACGACTCCGGAGGGCGGACCTCACTCCTCCGATGACGCCGCTCACTCGACCTCGGGTGACTTCCTCCTCAACCTCTGGTACTCTCTACGACCTCTGACGGCGCCCTCTCTCGACCTCTGGCGGCTCCGGGTATGACGTCCGCTTTCCAGTCGGCGCCGCTTCTCCACCTCGGGCTCCAGGTCTCCGGCTACTCGACGTCGGACTCCAGGGAAACCAGTTTCCAGGTCAGGATCTTGCTGTTCTCTGTTTCTAAGGCCTGTTCCTGCTGTCCAGGTCCTTAGGATGGTTTTTCTTGCTTCTTCCCACACAGGGCTCCAGGCTGGGCTCAGTCAGTAGGGACTAGTATCAAGGGTGGGTTTATGGACCCCACTCCAGGCACAAGTTTCCACCCCTGCTGCTTCACTCCTTCCTCCTTCAAGTTTCTGCTGCTCACTCTTCACCAGTCAGGTGCCAACTGCCAGCTCCAACTGCCAACTCTCTGTCTTAGCTTCCCAACATTCTAAACCGCCTCCAACTGTCACAGGGTTCTGGAATGTTCTGGAAGGTGCTAGTAGGTTCCAGTGGGTGCTGGTGATGTCACAGGTGGCCACCATTTTGTGCTCCAGGCCCTCAGACAGAAGTTTCAGGGGTAGATAAAATGGCTCCCTGAATCTGCAGCAACACTAAAAAGTCTGGTGGTTCCCAAAAAGGAAAAATTCAAACAGGGTTTGAGGCAAAAGTGGGACAAAATAAATAATGATGAGGAGGGACCACCCAAAGGGCTGACAGGTCTAACACTGGTTCTTTCAAGTAGGCCTGCTGGAAAGGGAACAGCAGGTGTCTTGGTTTCAAAAAGCTTTTTAGGTCTCGCCTGGCTATCGCGTAAGCAATCGCTCAGCGAGACTTATGTAGGGGCTTCAGAAAATGCTCCCAAAGGCTTCCCAGGCGGATCGGTTGGCGGTTACGCACACAACCACGTGCATTCCATTTGCCACCAGCTACTTCCTGCACGTGCGCCGCCTCACGCATTCAGAGAGATTTAGTAAGGGGCACAAGACCTTAGGAATGCGGTTTATGGCCAGTGCATGCGAGGCATTCAAGTGCGAAGCTGGCATCTGGCATCGGACTTGAAAGCAGCAGACTGCTTTCGCCAGCGTGCGCTCGACCTCACTTCCTGCATCCCCTCTTACAACAATTAACTTTCGTTATAACTCACACCCCATATGCTCGTTCCCTCCCACCCTTCCTTTGATGTCCGCTTTTCTTGTTGTTTACAAACCACGCCACTGCGCGCCGCACACTGCTGCGCGCCGCACACTGCTGCGCGCCGCACACTGCTGCGCGCCGCACACTGCTGCGCGCCACATATTGCTGCCTGCCGCTGCACGCCGCACACTGCTGCACGCCGCACACTGCTGCATTACTCACTGCTGCATGCTGCACGACACTGCTGCACGCAGCACACTGCTGCACACTGCTGCACACGCCGCTGCACGCCACAGTGCTGCATGCCTCACACGGCTACACGAAACACTGCTGCACGCCACACACACTGCTGCACGCCACACACACACTGCTGCACGCCACACACACACACTGCTGCACGCCACACACACACACTGCTGCACGCCACACACACACACTGCTGCACGCCACACACACACACTGCTGAACGCCACACACACTGCAGCACGCCACACACACACTGCAGCACGCCGCTGCACGCCTCACACTGCTGCACACTGCTGCACTCCACACACTGCTGCACTCCACACACTGCTGCACTCCACACACTGCTTTTATGCGAGTTTATGCTACTGGCATTGTAAATGACAATGCCTTTTATTTGTTTTAAAACCAAAACATAAATGAAAGGCATTGTAATTTTACAATGCCAATAGCTCAAACTCTTATAAATGCGAGACCTATTGCATTGCAAATGCTTGTTTATTCTAGCCTTCTACTGGACCACCGAGGTAAACCCACTAACAACCACGCGCCGCGAGTCTGAGAGCGAGAGGCACGCTGTGACTGGGAGGTACCAGAGATGGCTAAGGGGGAAGGGGGGGTCGTCGTCTGTGCTGCACTTGAACTGGGGTCAGGCGCCTGCTATCCCACCCATCGTGCCCGCGGGCACTGAAGGGTTAACCCTGTTGCAGGGCTGCTCCTCCTTTCACTTTTGTTGCATGGTGAACGGATCCAGTCGCAGGGGTCAAGAGCTTGTCCCACGGTTTTTGCGGTGGGGAGTCACCATCTTCGGGGTTCGCCATCCCGCCTCTAACATCTGAAATAATGTAAGTAATTTTTCTGTGGGAGGAGAAGAAGAAATGGAAAAGAAGAAATAAGCAGAAACAGGGAGAGGAGGAAGAACAAGCTTTCACCATTGTGCAAAGGCAGCCGTTTGTTAATATTTGCATCGCGCTTTCACTTTACCATAGCTGCCGCCCCACACAGCACTCACCGGCAGCTATTGTTAAAGTGAAAGCGCGATGCACAAATAAACACGAGTCTGTCATTGCCAAAGCCGGAAGAAAAAAAAAAAAAAAAAAAAAAAATAGGAGTGCTTATGGACTATTACAGGAGACAGTGTAACGCCGCAAATAAAAGAACCAGTCCACAAAAGGAGACAGGGCGGTAACAAGGAGGGACTAAGAAGCCTCATTATCAAATCGGAAGCCAGCATTTATCATGGCCAATGACACCAGCCAATGAAAAATATGGGTGGGGCTTCGACACCACTTCTAAAACATACCCTACTACAGCATGCCTCGCAGAGCGAGCAGCACATGTGCTGCAACGCTAGGCTCGACCTAAAAAAAGAGGCAAATAAGGTGTCCTACACCATTTAACTTTAGGAACACATTTATTTTTAAGACCTCTTTCAACAAATGTTTAGAAAATAAAGCCTCTTCAAAATAAAAAAAAAAGTGTATTTCATTAACATGCGTTTCACCTTAGTACATCAGATTACATCAGTGTTTTGAGATGTATTTTTTTTTTTTTAAAGTGACAGTTTTCAAAATAAATATAGAAACAGTCATGCCTCCTCCCAACCTGGCAAAAATGCCAATACTGAACTAAGAATCATGAGGAACCCTCTGCATGGTCAGGGTTGTTATAATAAGTGGACAACATTATAGTTTAAAAAAATCAAACACAAGAGAAAGTTATGTGCTGCATATATCTTGCCCACATGTATTTCAAATTGCTCTTTTATCTCAAAATGAAGAAAAAGGAGGCTAAGGCAAATTAGACAATTGCCTAGGATCACACAATTTGGTCAAGTGGGGAAGTCATGATTAATCCCAGGTTTTATGGTATCACGTTGTGAAATTCTATTTCATTTCAATAATTAAGTTACTTCATTTTTACGCTGGACATTCCCAAGGTAGTGAGACCAAGCACAGAAGGCTTAACCCAAGGTGCGGCAATGGGATTGTGACTCAGATACAGAATAAACAAAAAGCCCCACTGCCACCGTGCTGGAATCACTGCGGCCCCTGGGCTCACCACAGACCTTACTTTGTGGCCCCTGGGAAAATTTTTGCAAGTACCCATGGCCTAAATGATGTTCTGTAAATTATCCAAGAAAATCGCATATGGATGAATCACTGGTGTAAGCTTTGAAGTTCTTTGTTACATCATGGTGTTAAATCTTGCCACAGGGTCCTAAAAATTAATCTCAAAATAGCCAACACATGTTTCGTCCCTATGAAGGAATAAGTTATAAGAATCAAACAGACTACAAACTAGGGAGAGTCAACACCTTTGCTAAAAATAATATGACAACATCAATCCTGGGAATACCCCACCTGAAGCTACAAATATATATCAGAAACTTCTCTATCTTCAGACTTAGAATCTCCAGGGACATAATTATTAGAACCAACCAGAAACATTGGTTTACATTTTTACAAGGAAGTTCGCAGACATTGACTAAGAAATGAAACCACTCAAGATACCAGAACAAGACCGCCAAAGTACCAAAATGGACTAGCGCTCAACCTCAGCAATACAGACACAAGCATGAGGGAAGGAGCAGTTCAAGGGAAAAATTACACCGACCAACTAGTGATTAATCTATCCTGGACTCCTATTACAGACACCCAAATGGAAATATCAAAGGTTTATCCATTTGCCCAACAGCCAGATGAATCATTTTAACTCATTCCTTACAGAATATTGTACAAGTCTAAGCCTTAGCCTTGAGAAAGCCTTAGGCTGGAGTGCCTTCATAGGGTGAACCAAGTGTTGGCTATTTTGAGATCAAACTTTTTTGCAACATGTGGCAAGATACAAAACCATGACATAACAAAGAACTGCACAGCTTACACCTCTGATTCATCCATATGCGATATTCTTGGATAATTTACAGAGAGCATCATTTAGGCACTATGTGATAAAACAATTAGGGGCCTATTAGGATGGCGTCCGCCCGCCACCCTTGCGGTGCTGGGACCGGCTGCTAGTGGTGCGGCGGTCCCGCCCCGGCAATTAGGATGCCACCGCCACAGTGGCATCCCCCATCCACATCATTGTGGCGGGCGGTGCACACAGCACCGCCCGCCACAATGCTGTGGCTGTACACTGTGCATTGGCATGCACAACGTGGCAGGTGCCTGCCATGTTGTGCATGCAAATGCAGGGGGGGGGGGGGGGGGGGGACCATAAGTACCCCCCATGTGCCACCCCCACCCTCCCCAACATCCTGGGGGCCCGCAACAGGCCCCTTAACTGCGAAATCGGCATGCCTTTCCATGGCGGCGTAAGAGGCTGATCCCCGCATGCATAGTAGTATGGATGGCGGTGTCTAACAGACACCGCCACCATATTCAAACCTTTTCCGCCCGGTTGACTCCAAGACCGGGCTGAAAAGCGGCGGACCTCCAGCCAACATAATCAGGCGGGGGGTATATTGCATGCAGGCGGTGGATAATGGCGATCCGCCCACCATTATAACAGACCCCAACATGTAATTTGATGGATCTAATTTGATGGAGGACCTTCATCTCTGATATCTTGACTCAATTTCAACCCGAGTTTGTAATAACCTATCCAATAGGACTATAAACCTCCGGGGACAAACATACACTCATCTCGGTAAAGATTTGAATCACAGAGAAGTTGTTGGCCCAACCCTTGTATGATTATAAAATGTCCCCAAAATTCAATCATCATGTGGCTAAATGAACAGGTTACTTACCTTCGGTAACATTATCTGGTAGAGAAAATATCTAGCTGGAAATTCCTTACATTTTAATTTCCCAGGCGTCAGAATGGATCCGGAAACTTTTACGTGAGAAGTACCCCTGTGTGCTGTTGGATGGCTCCATTCAGCTTCACGTGGCAGTGCCTTATGCGACGTCGCGGTCACCTATATGGGCGCCACTCCGGCGCGCAGACGTCAGTTACTTTTTACCTTTTCCATGCCAGAAGCGCAGTGCCATGAAGTGAACTCACTAGTGTGTGTCAATTTGGGGCCCTGTAAAGGGGGCAACCCTAGCCCTATAAAGGAGTCCACAGAGTGGGAAGGCATGGGTGGGTCTATAATGAATCTGCATCTAGATATTGTCTCCGACAGATAGTGCGTTTTCCAAAGGCAAGTGACTTATTCACTCGATAAGAGACTTCTAGCTGCAGATTCCTTACCTTTGAGTAGATACCCAAGCCATACTTCCTGGCAGTGGGCTGCGGACAAATTACTAGGCTAGAAAGTTCTGCTGGATCGAACTGGCAAAATGCTCATCCCTGCAGACTTGACTGTCCAGGCGGTAGTGTTTCATGGACATGTGCAGAGAGGCCCACGTTGCAGCCTGGCAGATTCCAAGGACTGGCACTTCACGAGTCACTGCTGTGGTTTCAGCCTCCCCCCTGGTGGAATGGGCTCATAAGCCCTCAGGAGGTTGCCTCCTAGCAAGCGTAGCGACTCTTGATACAGATAGCGACCCAGTGCGAAATGGTTCATTTCTGCACTGCCCAACCTTTTTTTAGCTCCCACATATCCCACAAAGAGTTGGTCGTCCACCCGGAACTCACTTGTGTGGTCAAGGTAGAGCAACACTACTCTTTTTGGGTCCAGACAATGGAGACGCTCCTCTTCCTTAGAGAGATGTGGAGGAGCAAAAAAGGTGGGCAGTGTGACCGACTGATCCAGATGGAATGGGGTCACCACTATAGAAAGGAATGAGGCTTGGGTGCGAAACACCACCTTATCTGGGAATGTCACGAGCTAGGGAGGCTTGGATGATAAAGCCTGCAGCTCATTCACCCTCCTGGTAGATGAAATAGCCACTAGAAATGCTGTTTTGATGGTAAGCAACTGGAGGGGACAATTATGTAGCAGCTCAAAGGGAGCGCACGCGAGAACTAGGTTGAGATCCCACTGGGGAATAATGAAGGGCGTAGAGGGAAACATATGTACAAGCCATTTCAGGAACCTATTTACAATAGGGAACTTGAACAACGAGGGTTGGTCAGGGAGCTGCAGGAGAGTGGACAGAGCAGAAAGATAACCCTTGAGAGCGCCCAAAGCAGAGCCCTGCTGAGCAAGGTTAAGAATAAAGAGAAGAAGATCAGAAAGATGATCAATAGACCTTTGTGTACAATATTTTTAAAAATGTGTCAACGGCAGGCGAATTGCATTTTGGTAGAGAGCAGCCGAAATATTTTTACAGACTTGGGGAGGAAGGTCAAAAGCTATCTACTGTCAATGCTCAATCTCCACGCAAGTAGGCTGAGAGTTGACAGGTTTGGGTGGAGGACCCTCCCCTGCTGCTGCAACAGAAAATCCTCCCACAGGGACAGCCTGATTGGAGGATCGATGCTCATTCGAAGAAGCTGGGATACCAGACTCTCCATGCCCAGTCCAGAGCCATAAGAATGACTTGGGCCCGGTCATTCTTGAGACTCTAGGCAGGAGTGGTATGAGTGGAAAGGCGTACAGGAGATCTGAGCTTCCCTTGGGACGAAAAGCGTCGCCGAGCGATAGCCAACTTGAATACTCCAACATGCAATAGTGCTGACATTGCATGTTCTCTTCGTAGGCAAACAGATCTTACCAAGGTTCTCCATACTGTTGAAAGACCATGCGCCATCTCCGGCTGGAGACACCATTCATGATATGCTAGGCATCGACGGCTGAGTTAGTCAGCCCTGGCATTCAGCGAACCTGCCAAGTTTTGAACCACCAGGGTTATATCCTGCTGTTTCAGCCATGTCCAGCAGCGAAGGGCCTCCTGACAAGGGGTCCACGACCCGATACTGCCCTGCTTATTGCAGTAGCACATGGCGGTAGGCCGTGTTATCTGTGAACACCTGCACTATCTTCCCCGTGATAGAGGCCCGACTCCACAGGAGACCAGAGTCCTCTTATCTCCACATCTTCCAGATGGCCCCTCATCCCAGGAGTGATGCACTGGTCACCACTGTGAGATCTAGTTGATGATGGGAGGGGTCTGCCTCTGATCCAATCACGGTTCATTAGCCACCACTGCAGGTCCTTTGCAGTGCCTTTCCAGATCTGGACCATGTCGGAAAGGTTACACTGATGCTGGGCCCACTGGAACTTCAGGTCCCACTGCAGAGCCTGCATACACCATCTGGCGTGATTTACCAACAGGATGCAGAAGGCCATGAGCCCAAGCAGCCACAGTCATGCTAATGGAAATCTAGGATAGAGGCTGAAATATAGGTATTATAACCTGAATATCCTGGATTCGCTACTAGGGAAAATAAGCCCCAAACTGCACTGTGTCCAGAACAGCTCCTATGAATGGAAGCATCTGAGAAGGAATCACGTTTATAGCAGTGGCATAAAAGAAAAACTTGTGGGGCCTCCCTCCAGACTCACTCAAGAGCTCTCAGGCAAGGGTACTGTTCAGGGGGAGGAGGGCCTTAGTTATGCTACTACTTTATAATGAACCCCTGTGAATGCAGGAGGTCCACTGTAGTCTGGAGGTGGGAAATTACAGTCTGGTGCGAGGACGCCTCAAACAGCCAGTCGTCAAGGTAGGGGGAAGACTGGAATTCCCAGCCTGTACAGATGAGCTGCAACCACCGCCATCACCTTGGTGAATACCCAAGGTGCGCTGGTAAGACCAAAAAGGTAGCACAGTGAAATGAAAGTGCTTGTGGCTTACCTTGAACTACAGAAGTGCCTGTGGGCTGGCAGGATGGGGGTGGGGGGGGGCGAGTTTGTGAAAAAATGCATCCTACAAGTCCAAAGCTACCATCCAGTCTCCTTGGTCTAGGGCAGACAAGACCTGAGCCACAGTGAGCATCTTGAATTTCTCCTTTTTGAGGAAGTGATTGACAGTCGAAAGGTTTTGAACAGGACAAAGACCTTTGTTCTTTTTGGGCGTCAGAAAGTAATGGAAATAACCACTGCCTGCTTCTGAAATCGGAACCCTATCTAAAGCCTCCTTGGCCAGGAGAGCTGCAACTTCCTCTCTGAGAAAAACAAGATGAGGAAAAGATAGAAAAGGGAGGGAGTAACCATCTAGAATAATCTACTAGACCCATTGTCCAATTTTATGGACAGCCAGCGGAGGAGATGATGTTGAATTCTTCCTCCAACTGGACACCCATGGTCTTACAGAATCAAATTAGGAAGGCTTAGAGCCTGCTACTGCAGGAGGGGGGTGGGTGGTGGACAACTTTTGACTACCCTTCCCACAAGGTCAGAATGCACAGTGTCCACGTCCTAGCACAACTTGGGAAGTCTGTGCAGGACAGTGGCTGGCATACAACTGACAGTTAAAAACCCCTTCCATTGCCAAAAAAGGCAGCCTGCGGGCGAGGAGTTACGGAGAGACCAAAGGACCTGACTGTAGCACGAGAATCCTTAAAGCTCTCCAGTGCACAATCTGTCTTTTCTCCAAAGAGACTAGTCCCATTGAAGGGCATGTCCAAGAGGTGGGCCTGGACCCCCCCCCCCTACCCGCCCGCTCTACCCAGCGAGTCTGTCGTATCCAAACCACACCTAATGCTGAACTTTGCTGCATCGCTCCCATTTTCACTGCCTGAGAGAGCACAGCCCGGGCCTCCTCTGGGACCTATGGCAGCACTTGTGCAACAGTTTCCCAAAGGGTGTACAAGAAACCGCCCAATAGGCATGCAGTGTTTACTGACAGCAATGCCAGGCTTCCCTGTCGGAGGGACACGCCGTGGGATGTCGCGGCTTGGCCCACCAGGCTCTCAGGAGTAGGATGTTAACTGATGAAACTTGGATTACCCAGTACACGGCGATGGCGACTTGCTATAGTCTGTTCGCAGGAGTCCCTGTGCTAGGCTTGGGCCATGAACCTAGAAGGGCATCAGTTAGTGCCTCATTAAAGGGCAAAAGGGGTTCAGATGAGGAAGCCCCAGCCCGAAGGACATCAGTAAAGCGAATAGTCTTGGCTTGCACCGAGGGCAGCTCCAGGACAGGGACCTTTACCTCCCTCTTTACCACCATAGCATAAGAAGCCCCCTCCTTCATAACCACAGTAGGGGGAGAGAGTATCTGGTGGTGTCCAGACCACTGGCCTCAGCAAGCTTCTAATTCCAGTCTAAATCCTCACCAGGATTGTCCAACTGTTATTCATAAGGGTGCAAAGACACCTCCCACTCTTCACCCATGCCAGAAATCTCTTCAAAATGTACAGGCAATGGCCCAGAGTTTCTGCGCCATGGCCTGGCAGTCCGAAAACAACTTCGAGTCGGGATTGTGTGCTTGTGGTGTCTTGAGCATAAAGTGTGGGTCGATGAACGACATGGCGTGGTGACAGGCACCACATGGTTTAAAAGCAAACACAAGGAGATGATGGAGGGAGCGCCAAAACTTTTCATACACTCACCCCCTGTCACAGGTCTGGGTTGAATCCATCATCGTTCTTTATCTCACTTCTCCACCCCGGTTCAGATCCAGCGATATGCAAATCAGTCTTGACTGGGTTCCTTACGGGAACAGTCCAGTCTGAACTGCCAAGCCAGGTCTTCCCTGGACTGAAAACAAGCATCCTGGGACCGGTTTCGGGGTAACACCCCTCATCAGCCAGGCTAGCTTGAATCCAGTGTCAAAGTGAGCAACGGACCAACGACAGGGCTTACCCTGCCAACTTAGGGCGAAGAAAGCAAACACAAGGAGATGATGGACGGAGGGCTGAAACTTTTCAGACACTCACCCCCAGTCACAGATCTGAGTTGAATCCATCATCCACTTGGTTTAAAACCTACCATTCTAGAGATAGTCCCTCGACACAAAGAAAAATTCTTCGAAAAAAATGTCGAAAAAAGTCTGTCAAAAAGAGACGGGGTAGCTCTGCTCTGTATCAGGGCTAAGTGGTTCGGAAAGAAAAGAACTGAAGTCTGCGCAGCTGGATTGCGCTTTTTAGGTGACCACAACGTCACACTGGGCACCAACTATGCTACATGGAGCCACCCGACGGCACATAGGGGTACTGCTCACGCAAATGTTTCCAGATCCAGTGTGACACCTAGGAAATGCAACGGTAAGGAATCTGCAGCTAGAAGTCTCTATCAGATATGGTTACTAGCAGGCAAGTCACGAGTGCGTCGGGCCTATAAACAGGAATTGCAGGGAAAGAAAAGTAAACACCAATCTCCAGGATAAAATAAGCAACAATTTTTAAAAAGACAAGCTGGCATTTGACCTCTGTCTTTGAACAAACAGCAAATGTGACAAGACAGAAAAACAAGATCTGAAGGAATCTTTATTGCTCTTTCACTTTCTGAAGTAACAGAATACCTGTTCATTTTCAGCTCGAGCTCTCGTCGGAAGGGACCAGTGGGCCCTAAAAATAGCTTGCCTTGATAAAACTCTGACAGGGAGTAGATTTTTAGAGGTCTGATATAAGAAGTTCCATTAATGAATGTCCGGGACAGGGTTTGTGAGAATTCACAGACAAATTCTTTGACATGAGACCCATTGAACAGACAATACATGACAAGGTTCAATCACTTAGAAGTGAATTGTGCACTTTAGCTAGTAAATAATTTAACTAGGTCTGAAGGCTGTAAACACTTTGCTGGTGACCGGATATTCAACACTTAACACTGTGCATTCCTGACTGATTTTTCTACAGTTCACTGGGGAAGGAATGAACTTACTTTCTTCCTCAATCTTTGAAATCTCCTGACAAATTATTCCTGCTCTTTTACTACCAGAAAATAGAAGTCTGTCTGATCACATTATATTTAGGGTAGGCAATCTCCTGTATGATCAACCTCTGTTGTTTACCGCATTTGACAATTGTCACTTTTGAAGCTCCAGGGCACCAAATGCCTGGAGGAACATCCTTCTAAACAAGCATTTGCAATGCAATAGGTCTCGCATTTATAAGAGTTTGAGCTATTAGCATTGTAAACAACAACGCCCTTTATTTAGGTGGTGTTTTAAAACCGATAAATAAAAGGCATAGTCATTTGCAATGCCAATAGCTTAAACTCTCGCAAATAGTGCTTTGAGGCTGTAATTAAAACCGCAACCGCGCAACAACACTAAAGGGGTGTGGCCATGAGAGGTTACAAAATGAAACAAAGCTGTAATAAGGAGGGATTACTGAGCCTTTTGACAAGTGAACTTCCACAGTGGACAATGACACAAGCCAATGGATTATGTAGGCGGGGAGTTGGCGGAGCTTCAAGTCCCTACCTCAACGCAGCATGCCTCGCAGAACAGAGCATGCGCTGCCCAGGCTCGACCTAAAAACAGCCAAAAGGATTTGCTTGTTGATTTCGGTTTACATTTGGAGGCTTTATCTGGTTTCTATAGATTCCAGCCAGACCATATGAAGTATCCAAGATTCCCTCAGCGTGTACTTGAAACCGCTATTGTTATTTTGGAAACATAATTGTTTACCGAGTTGTACAATTGAAATGTGCCAGTCAGTGACTAAAGTCTATATAGCCCATTTCTAATGCACTAATTGTATTTGTTTGATCGCTACTCTACAACTTGTTGTGTAATGGAAGATAGTGTGAGCTTTTGATTCAGTCCCAATTGCTTTCCCTTTAAAATGTTCCTTTCTATAGCCATTTATCTGGTTCATACACTTTGAAGTGAGCAATAATCGTATGCAAGCACAGTTTTTACAATGACCAGAGGCACATCAAGTGCCACAAATGAGGGGGATCCAGCCGGATCCTGGATGTGATAAGTATTATTGAATCAGAACCGAGACAGCCCAAGTGAAATATCACGACTTTCCCCCCCAAACATGCCAAAACTGTTACACGTTCATCAGTGCCTGAACCTTGACCCTCATTTTCAGTTGCCCAGAATAATGTGTGTTAATTCCTTGCCCCAGAATTACCATTACTTAGGGTCCTGGTCGGTGAAATAATGAGGATTGCAAGTTTTTTGTGAGCAACATGCTGAAATCCGTGTTTCTGTGCCAATTCCTGCATGTTTCCCCCTAATATTTCACACGGATATTTCACCTGCTCTTAACACCACTGATAATTTAACTGGTCCTTGTAACTAGCCTTACGGGGCCCATCAGATATCGTGCCACTGGTAAGAGGACCTTTGTGTGCTTTCATTCAGAACAGTTGCAGGGGGTGAAGGAGTTCTCTTCTTTTCAGTTCCAACACAAATGCCTCACGTAAACGGCCATCACTACACATTTAGTTTGAGTCTCATGTGGCTAGGAACTAGCTAAAGCTCAACACCTTAATGCAAATACCATCCAGGAAACAAAGACACCGAGCCTGTCACCTCTCAAGTTCGTAGGAGCTAAACAACTTCCAATAAGTCATTATTACTTCACAAAAGAATCATATTTAGCAATCTTAGAACAGAGAAAGATAGAAAAATGCTGTAAGGTTCTACACCTATGCATTGCAATTTACATGCATTTCCTTGATGCCGGTTCACAACTCAATGAGCTAGATTACAAAAATTGTATCTTGTGTCCTGCAGGTAACAAAAGAACTTTGCAAAAACAAGTAACCTACTGAGCTGACTACAGAATATACAAATCTGTGGTCTGCATGTTATATGTTGTGCTTTGCAACAAGCTCATTGACTCTGTATCCCATTTTCTGATGAGTCAAATGTGTGACTAGATTGCACGCAGCATTTCTTTTTGTTAGGCACAGAGAGATTAAGTGATTTGCCCAGAATCACGTGATGCTGAACCGACAACGAGACTATAACATGGTTCCCCAGTTCCAATGTCGGCAGCTCTGGTCGTTATGCTACATCCTATACGTTTCCACATCCTGGAAAGCGCTGGGCACAAAAATATCTCTAGAGCAGGTGTCTTATGTATAAAATGCAGCCTGTTCGGGTCCATTTAAGTAGGTAAGTACGACCGACTGCTGCCAAATTCCTTGCTGTAGACTATTTAGAAAAATGCTTTATACCAAAAGGTAATCGCGGCACCCGAGCTTTACTTTTAATGTTATAAGTAAAGCGCGGGTGCCGCGATTATACCAAAAGTAAAAAAAAAAATGTTTTTTTCTATTCCTTTAGGTATAATCGCGGCACCCGCGCTTTACTTATAACATTAAAAGTAAAGCGCGGGTACCACGCTTATACCAAAAGTAAAGAAAAACAAGCATTGGCATAGCCAATAGGTCTCGCCTTTGGGACCTTATAAGTGTTTAGCCATGCAACAGTTGCATAACTAAATATTTAAAAGGTCCCAAAAGCGAGACCTATTGGCTATGCCAAGCGGCCTTGCGGCCGCGAAAGTGATCGGATTGTGATTGCGATCCAACATCAAAGCGGCCTTGCGGCCGCTAAAGTGAAAGTGATCACGGTAAAAAGCGGCGCGCGCCCGCGCACATGCACGGTAGCTCTAGGCTGGCCTGGTAGCACTTTTTGGAGCCCTCTCAATAAGTCTCGCCAGACCAGCGCATGCGCTGGGTCAGGCGAGACCTAACAAGTGGCGCGCGTGTCACGCCTGACTCCGGGCACGAACATTGCTCCTCCCATGGCCTATTGGTGTCTATTACGCGCTTGGTGCGCGTAATAGACACCAATAGGCCATGGGAGGAGCTATGCACGAGCCTCGGGCCAATTGCGTGCAGTCTTTTAGAATAAGCCGCACGCACGCAAAGGCCAATGGGGGAGCTGAAAAGGAAACGCACACGCACGAGCATGTGCGATTCCTAGGTCAGCTTGATTTCCCCGTTTTTTCACCTACAAAATCTTATGACCTGCGCGAGCACAGCTGCGCAGTGCAACGCAGGTCGCAAGACCTAAAAAGGACATGGGAAGGGTACTTACATTTTGTCTTAGTTTAAGGCACTTTACAAAAGGGTGTCATTGTTCCAGTTGAATAGGAGAGCCTGCATCTTGAGATCTTCTGCTTTAAAGTCAATTTTTGTTTCACATCTGGGCCTATCGCCTTCCTTTGTTGAGGTGTCGTTGGTGTAATCTTGTGCCCATCTTCATCATCATTCGCAGCGACTTTGTCTCTCATTAGAAAGATTAAAAAGACTTTTAAAACAGTGACCAAGGGAAGGATGAAGAGTCAATTAAGCCTCGAGGCAGCTCTCAAAGGCTGATAGTAAAAAGACATCAATTCTCAAATGATTTCCCATCAAATAGTGGAGCTTAACTTCTGTACTTTAGAGATGTACCTTATACTGATCACAGCCACCCTCTCTTTCTCACAAAAGAGAACCTTGAAAATTTGGTTTGGCAGTCCCGCCAAACCATGCTCACTTATATAGGTATGGGAACATTCACTTCAAATCTTTTGCGAGTCGGTGCTTTTCAACAAAGGTTTACACTACAAATTGTCTTGAAAGTTGTACATTTAATTATCTGCTATAAGAAAAGCAAGTGGGACTTGCACTCCTTAAAGTTAGTGTACCAGTATTTTGTGTATCAGTATCAAATTTAATATTGTGCTCCTCTGCATCAGGTCAGCTGTTGTAACAGATAACTTTTTTAAGTGTAAAACAGCATTCGTCCTTTGAGTTTTCCCTTCAGCAACCATGCCTGCAAGGTACTCCATTCTATTCTGCCCTAATCAGCATGGAGTAACACCACTCCTCCTCCTTTTCCACGCATGACTCTCCTGGTTCAGGATCTAAGCTAAAACCTCCAAGCACCGCCAGTACTACTGAAGACTGGGACAACTTATTTTTACTTTCTTAATACTCAAAAGATTGCACACAGGAGCTAGGGTAACATGTTCAGGCACCCAGCCAAGGACTTCTCTTTGTTAAGGTGTAAAAAAATCAGCAGGCCACACATGTTGCAATCCCATCTATGTAACATAGTTCACATTAGTTAAATGTTTTCTGAATGCTCACATGCTCTGAAGCCGCTTATGGGTTATTTAGAAGGTAGTGCCTTCCTGAAATATTTGAACCACAATCAGACTCAAAACCCATCACAAAATTCAATGAGGACAGGCCCCCAACCCTATTGAAAGTAAAGTGTGGGAACAGCATGTGCTTGAACACTACAGTTGGAGTTAGTTGCAAGTGGATCCTCAGCTTTTGGTCAAAACTAAACCCATTAACATGGTACCAGTTCTTATCACTGGCATAATGGAACCTGGCCAAACAACGTTGAACAATTTCAGATATGGCAGTCATCCAGTAATGAAGATACTTGATCAATAAAACACTGGGCTAGAAAAGAGTTAGGTATCTAAAGATGGAAAACTCTCCAGTCACATAAAACTTCTAATCCGTCAGGCAAGCTTACACCACAAAGATCAAATGAAATGCAATAAAAGCAGACACGAGTACAAAGCAATCCCAAGTCCTGAAACACCATTTTCTGTATTCCTTAAATTAGCACAGTACAGAAATACTCTTTTACGTACCCAGGATGTTGAAGTGCTTTGGTCAAGAGGTTTGGCAGGAACATACCGAGGGTTCTCTGCTTTCTGTAAAGGCGATCCATACTGATGAATGGGACCATGCAATGGGTTTTCGAGGAATGGTAGCTGTGGTTTACGTGGGTTGCAAATAGATTTCTTCCTACGAGGCATCAGCACTCAAAAGACCAGCAGACGTAACCCACATGATGCCTGCTAGCAAATCCTGTACAAGATGGCATTCCAGATCGTAAAGAATGAAAGAGGAATGAGTTAATTTTTCATCCACAAAGCTACCAACTGGCAAAAAAAGTATTCTGAGTTTTCACACTGCACATACATTAAGCCTATTTCAACAATACTGAAGATGACGATACCAACCAAGGCTCCTTGACCCCGTCTGAGTTTCTGAGCTTGTCATTTACCCATTTTTAAAAAAACCTCCAAAAAGAGCACTAATGGCCCTTAAAGATCGCATAAGCGATAGTCACACAATCACAAAAGATGTAGCTCTTCACCTCTTAGTGTTCTACTGCCCATGAACCCTGTACATACAACTCAATCCCCACCACCATAGGACGCGCTTTCGTGTGTCACAAAAGTAATTAATAGTTCATTGTATATATCTAGCATTTCACACACAGTTCATCCACTCGGATGATTCTTCTTTCAGTCCATTAAAACACTGGAGCCATAATGTTGAATCCTAAACATTTTGTTTTATTCTCCAAACATCAAAATACAGCCTGGCTAACGCGTTTCGTCCCTAAAATTAGGCTAGGTGGCAGATACTTCCCATGTGTGCCCTTGGCTGTGGACTATAGTATCTGTCACCTGGTCCTCAATTTGTGTTGGTCAACATACACCCTGTAGGAAGAAAAAGGAGATAGGTTGATGAAAATATTTATCCATATATTTATCCCTGCTGGAGTCCTCTTAAGGACGAAACGCGCTGATCGGGCTGGATTTTAATGTTTGGCGAATAAAACTAAATCTTTGGAAGTCAACATTATGGCTAGAGTGTTTTAATGGACTGAAAGAAGAATCATCCAGATCTTAAACCATTTTTGTTGAGTTGTGCACATTTATTCATCGCGTGTAAGAAACTATCTCTGGCTGCATAGATCTATGGGCACTGTTTATGTCGCATTGGCACTCTAGCAGTGGCACTCCTGTCAATCATAAGATCCTTTTGAGGCGGCTTGCAGAAATTGGGGTGGAGGGCATGGCACTGAAATGTTTCCAGTCCTACCTTGGGAATAGGCAGTAAGCAGTGGCCCTTCCCCCTTTTCTATCGAAATTTGGTACCATTCAGCATGGTGCTCGCCAAGGTTCGGCAATTAGCCCAATCCTTTTTAATATCTATATGAGTCCGTTGATTCCAATCATCAAATCTTATAAAATCAATTTGGTGAACTATGCGGAAGACACGCAACTCATTCTGTCCCTAGAGGGGAATCAGTCAATACTACGGAATAGTTTTCATGAATGCACGCAAAAAACTGCCAGATGGCTTACGGACAATTCTCTGCAGTTCAACGGGGAAAAAACAGAAATTGTGTACTGCATGGCCAAGAAAGTTCCTTGTCCGCTCCAAGCTAATTTTTGAGCCACCCTTTGGATAAGCCCCCACATACCCTCCGAGGCAGTGCGCAACCTGGGGGTAGTTTTTGACGACAACCTGAGTCTAGAAACCCACGTAAACAAAACGGTTGGAACATGCTTCTCCCTCATTAGAGCACTGCGGAAAATGCTCCCTATGCTGACAGCCAGGTCTCTAGTGGTAAAAAGGGTCACTCTGAGTCGATTGGACTATTGTAATGCTTTGAATTTGGGCGCTCCTAACTTTCTGATCATGAAACTTCAAAGAATTCAGATGATAGCTGCAAAGCTAGCCCTAAAGAAGCCACGTAGAACTTCTGCCACTGTGTCCCTTAAAGAGCTCCACTGGCTTCCAATACCACAGAGAATACAGTTCAAATAACTTTGTATTGTTATCAAGGCTCTGCATGGACTAGGGCTGGCGTCACTGCAGGAAAAATGTGTCTGGTATGCCCCCACAAGTCGTCGTAGATCCTCTGCAGCCCATCTGGTTAGCACACCCAGAATTAGAACCTCTAGGTCTGGAGATTGGCCACTCGTTTATGTAACGAACTGCCTCCCAATCTTAGACAAATAGAATAATTCCTACACTTTAGGAAGAAGCTTAAAACCTGGCTCTTCCCTAAGGTGTAATGAGGAACAGTCATCCTCATTGTAATACGTGCATTTAGGGCAGCTAATGTAACCTCAGCGCCAGGATACCCGTGGGGTGATAGTGCGTTTTATAAAACAACATTACATTAGATTACAAAGCCCCCTTTAAACAGTTGCAATGCATAAGCAATTACATACACCAAATACTTTTTTCTCCTTACAGCAAAACATCACACACTGAAATATTACAAGTTGACAACTGCCAAGATAAAATTGTTACACATAAGCGAACTGAAAACTTGTCAGCTACGTGACAGCTTGGGGGTGAAAGTGGCACGTCAGCTGAAAAATCAATTATCTCGAAAGTGAAGCACTCTTTGCTGAGTTAACTGGTGTTACATTGTTCTTCATATTTGCGAGCTATTTTCAGATATACTCTTAGAATAGTTCTTCCGGGCTTTAAAATAACCAGATTTGGCTCTACAGCGTGACAAAAAAGAGCGAAAGCAATGATATGTTATCCCCTTTTTACTCGCATCAGTGTAACATTCTGCTTAGTCTTTTCTTATTTTCTCTTCATCCCTCCAGGTCGAGCAACAAACTTCCTGCGCTCTCCCATTAACTGCGGGACATTGTTCCACTTACCGATGCACCCAGAGCCGCCCGCGTCACCTAGGTTTCCCGGTACGGGGTACCCATTGGATAATCTGCATCTTCTGAAACAGGAATTTGAGATACGTCATAGACATAGAAAGAACTCTTTTCAAAGCCCCCTCCTCTATGTAGTAAAAGAAACTACCATATCTGAAAGAACCACGTGTCTTTGATAACAACGAAAGACACATTTACACAATATATTGTGTTTTCCAGCACACTTTAGGAGCTTATGCTTAAGCAAAAAATTCATCATAGTATTTATAAAGCTCTCTCGTGTGAGGCAGTGCTTTTATTCAATCGGTAAATAAAATGCTTTTACAGAAGACTGAGTGAAGTGGTTCCACGTAAACGACAGATTAATGTAATCTAATTTTAAAATGTCTTAAAATCGTTTAATTTAAGGACCAATAATTAGGTGCACAACGTAAAATGGCCATTCCAAGATGGCCGCAATCCCTCATCGCGACGCTACAGGCCGGTCAGTTACTAAACGTGCTGCTTGTGTGTCATTTATTGTTACTATCCTTTGTATAGGCTCGTGATTGGCCAAGACTTGACACGTGACCGGTACGAGTCGGGCGGGCGCCAAAATTCAAACTGCGGAAGAAAACGGAAAGAGAGAGAGAAGAAAACAGGGCCAAAGGAGGTGACACTGAGATACGGTAGTGGCGGATTAGGTGGGTGAGGAGGGGGGTCAGTATCAGTGATGGACACCTTTAGGCAGACGCGCAACACCCATTAGACTCAAAGGGCTTCAGCTCTCCCCGTCGTGTGTGTCAGCCCGGGATGAGACAGCTTCCCGGGAGCACACACAGCCGCACCCGAGCACTTCACAGGTCTTTAAAATACCATGTGCATGTTAATGAGGCCTTGCTGTTGTTTCACCCCTTCTAAGAGCCCCTGCAGCCCTACTCTGCCTATTGCTTAAGGATTCAGCCCCCCCCCCGAAAAAAATGTGGCTCTAGTTGCGCCTCTGCCTTTAGGTAAATCGCGGGAGGGCTGTAATTATAACTATCACGCATAGAAAAGGTGGACTCCTCCTTTGCGTTGACTCTGTATTGGGGGGCGGGTTTGTTATGGCTTGATTTATGTGTTCGTGTAGGCTGCTCCTTTTGGACTAGAGGGTGGTAGATTTCTTTACGGACGTGCCACGCGCTGTGCAGGACCCCTTGATCTCATGAGACATCGCTGCTTCGTGTGCTGAATCTGTGCACGCTTATTACTGTACCATTCACAGTCGATAATTGGGAGTGGAGAGCGTTGTATTATCCCATTCCTACTTTGAAGATGGTGTTCCAGTTTAGCGCTGTCAAATATGACCTGTCATCAGCTGGCTTCTTCGATCAAATAGATTATTATGGAGCTGGGCATGGCATAGACATTTTCCCCAAGTACCCTGTCTGCTATTGAGATTGGGAGGACTGCGTTGCCCATTTAAAGCACTCTTATCACATATGCCGTCGTAGGCAGAATGTCACGCGCAGTTGTACCGTGCCTCACCGTGGGCTACTTGTCAGGTTCCACCCTGGATCGTTATAAACGGCCTTTGGTTCCACCTAGGCCTGTGCGTGCTTTGAAACGTTTTCCGTGTTGTAGGCGCCGCTTCGGGGACCACAGGCTGGAGGCCCATCTTTGATGCCCTAACATCCAGGGTGCCACGGTCACCCAGAGCGACCTCCTCTCTTCCTTCCGGTTTAGAAACTGTCACTTGGGTTCCTCTTACTCGGCCGAGAGGTGGATCTATGTTTATCATCGAAAAATGACCGTAGAATCCCTTTTATTTTACTACTGACCCGAAACTATGCTGATGCTCGCTGGGAGTGAAAGAATAGGGATCGAGATGACGGGTCTAATATTTAGCACCGCTCTACCTCACAAATGGCCTTATTGAGGAAGAACAGAAACCGTATCCTACATGAAGTCTCCTACCTAGAGAAATACGTGCAACACATCAGCGAACTGGGTTTAATGCAACTTTTTTTTTTAAGGGACATTAATGTGTACTAATTGAACTACTATTTTGTTGCAAGTTATCTAAAATAAACATATTGGATTGCTGAAATAGATATTTGTAACGCTGCAAAACGACACAAATGTTGGTATATAGAAAAAACAAGGTGTAATTTGTGGATTGAGGGTAATCCTCCAGCGCACGAACTATTAAAAAAAAATACAAAATAAAAATGTATTGCATATTTTTGAAGGCTGTTTAAAAGAAGATACGACTCATGACATAAAACGTTCTGCTCTGTACACGAATATTTCAAAGGTGATTTAAAGTTTGTGAAAATTGGACCGTTGGGTTCCCTGTGACCCTCATTGCCCCCAAAACACAACTCGGAAATCTACAACAGCTGAATGTCGGCTTTTCATTTTTTCCCCTCTTCTTTCCAGGTCTTTTGTTTGGGGCTCAATGGAGAGCGACTGCACTAATACACAATGAGGACTAGTCCTCGCAGGCCTCTAATTCTCAAGAGGCGGAAACTGTCATTGCCCGTGGAAGATGCAGCTGCTTCACAGGACGCCGTTACAAAGAATGAGACAGATGGCAGATGTGACTCTGTACCCAGTGGTAGACATGGTATTGAAGCAGACTCTGACCCTCAGAACTTTCCAGCTGGAATTAAGATTGTGAACCACCCCAGCATGCCCAACACACAAGTGGTGTTCATACCTAAGCATGCCAACGTCCAAAACATCATTGCTGCTCTAACTGCCAAGGGCAAGGAATGTGGCAGTACTGGACCCAACAAGTTCATACTGATTAGCGGAGGTGGTGCTCTGCGACAGGCATGCCCACCTGGAGTCCAGGAGCAGGCAGCTAAGGAAACCAGTGTTGTTGATGGAGCTTTTGGGAAAGCTGTCAGTGATGGCAATGTGTGTGTGTCACGGAACCATGTGGAAACGGAAGACGCTATGTTACTTCATACAGCAACAAATTTAACGCCTAACCAGAATCCAAAATCGGAGGAGGAGAACAGTAAGTAAAATTGATAATTTTGCTTAAAGCCTGTAATATTGTGAATTCGTTGTTTTATCTCGAACAACACAGAGGTGGTGGTATGTGCAACATCTGCCTGGTTTGAAATGCTGTTAGCGTGTAATGATTGGTATTAAACACATAGATGGCCTTTCTTAGTGTATGGTTACCTTGTGTGAATTACCGTTTTATGTTGTGGTTTGGGTGCACACTTCATGTTGCGACGAGCATCATTTTTGTGTATGTTTGAATAGGAAGGTTGAAAGCATAAAACTCCATTTGAACCTCGCCCTATAACATTGATAAATGCTGATAGCAAGATTTACTCCAAAATCCTTGCCACTCGATTAGCCTTTGTAATCCACAAGGTAGTCTCGATCCGGCAACATGGATTCATACCAGGGCGTGGCACGACAGACCATATAAGGGTCATTTCATTATTTGATGCCGCTAACATCTCTAAGGACCCGATTGCACTAATTTTGCTGGACGCTGAAGGGTCAGGGTCTCCTGGTATTTCTTATGGGAGACCCTGGTAAGGGTCGTAATAGGCAAGGGACTTATAAAGGCATTTAAAATGCTCTATTTTCAGCCTAGTGCAAGACTCTTTTTAAATGGTGCACTCACAGACACATTTAAAATAACCAGAGGTACCCGATAGGGTTGCCCGAGCTCGCCGCTTTTGTTCGCAATATATATAGACCCTTTTCTACAACAATTGGAATCCAATACGATTATTCGGCCTATCGTATCTCATGGCTGGGAAACCAAAGTTTTGGCATATGCCGATTGATATTGCTCTAATGACCCCCAGTCCTGAATCAGCTATAGTTGAGATTGAGACAGAGGCGGCGAGATTTGGGCAGCTCTCGGGTTATTCCCTCAATCCCACTAAAACCCAAATTGTATGCAATAATATCAGCATAATTAATGACATTAGGCAGGTAGAAAAGGCAACATATCTCGGAGTCAATATCATGGCCAACATGGATAGCAATGTTGATAATATCTATCCTTTGATCTCCAAATCAAAAATGGAACTAGTGAGATTAAATAATCTACATCTGTCGATTATTGGCAGATGTAATATTATTAAAATGTTATTTTTCCCTAAGTTTTTGTATTTATTAAGAGCAATCCCGTTGGAATTTACCACATACTGCTTAAAAAGAATTGAAGACTTATTTTCCCGCTTTATCTGGGCCTATGAGAAACACAGAAGGGCATATAAATATTTATCTCTACCAAGGGAAAGTGGTGGTTTGGCCTTACCAAATATAAGACTATACTATTGGGGCACTACTTTATTATTTAATTTAGTCCTTATACGAGATAAGCCAAGACATAGCATTATGGAAGAAGTACCAACACCAATAGAACTTATAATGCGCGTAGATGCGTGGAGATGGGTCTGGAGATTTTTGAATGACAGTCATTACAAAAAGGTCAGTTTCAAAACCTTGATAGGTGGGCATAGAATTATGAGATAAGTTCGGAAATTGTTAGGTCTCAGTCGCCTGACTTACTATGCACCACTCTGTAATAGTCCTAATCTACCGGAAATTTTTAAAGACCCTACCATCAAAAGATGGCATGATGCGGGTTTGTCCAAGCTCAGTGATTTTTATTCTCTAACAGGTATAGTCTCTTTCGAAAATCTTAAAGAGCTGTATGAATTAGATCGGAGGGATTTCTACAAATACCTCCAAATCAGGGATTTTCTGTATAAGAAAGGTGGTGGTCCAATTTGGCTTTGCCAATAATAATAATATAATAACTTAAGAAAGAATAGACCGCTATCTATCGTAGCCGTGTAACTTTTTCAACAAATTAATGCCAGATGACATGGAGGCACAAGCTTTAAAATGGAAAACGGAGATTGGAATTCTGGAAAATGTATTCCTTTGCTCAGCGGAGCTAGCACAGAGAATTTTAATTCCGGCCCGGCTCAATATTATAAATCCTTTTTTTTTTTGCTTTATTACACCCCAAAAAAGATTGTTAAATGGGGGACTGGAAGAGGAACTCGATGCCCCTGGTGTGCATTATTTCAGGCAGATCTAAATCACATCTTTGCTTCCTGTGATGCTCTAAGTAAATTAAAACAAGAAATCTCTAACTTTTTCAAGGAGGTGCTAGAGGTTGACTTTCTCCTTTCCCCATCCCTGATCGGACTTAGGGTGGACCAGAAACTGCAAGGGAAGCCAGGAGAAGAATTGTGTTTATGGGCATGGCGATACTTCGCTTATGCCGTACCTCTGCCTGGCTGGATCCAACCCCTCCTGGATTTCATCAGTGGCTTTCTCGTCTACTGGCAAATTATAATTTCGAAAAAGGGGATTGCAGTCTCGAATTAAAGGCTTACAAATGTGGGCACCACTGACCAGAGGGCTTGATAAGGATAAGTAAATTCCAAATGTCCATATCATTTATTTAGTCTTTGTTTTTGAGAAGAAAAAAAAATAACTGAGTCCAACTCCTTGTGGTGGGTTGGGAGGGAGGGGTGAGATTTAATTGGGGGAGGGGGGACAATTTTCTTTTCTCAATTTTTTCAAATTTTTTGTCTGCTTTCCGGTTTGTGTGATAACGATTTGTAATTATTGCATATATTATTGTCAAAATTATGCACTAAAAAAAAAGGGGGGGGGGGTGGTGAGACAGCTCATCGAATGGTACAATGGGTACTGGACGTAAGTTTACCTGAGGAGCTGAGACTATTTCTTGTTATCAAAACGGCTTGAATAGGTAGTGCAAAATTAGAAATGAGACATCACAGTTAAATACTAGTTTCAAAAGATACCTTCATTTTGAAAACGGGGCCTGTAATAAATGATACTCTTTGACAGAATAATTTCAATAGTACTTGAAGTACCATACGTCAAGCACCTCAAGCTTCAGCGCAAGTGCACACCCCATTTTGACACTAGCAGCTGCCTGTTGGTTGACCTAACGTGAAGGTGGTTTGATCTCATAAGATGGCAGTTTGTGATGCAGAACGGAGTTGCTTGACTGGGCCAGTCAGTTGCTTGGAGAGTCTGAGCAGTTGCAGGACTTGCTTCACTGTCTCTTTTGTGAGACGTGGAGAAGGAGCCACCCCGTGGCCTGTAGTAGTCTTGAATGGAGGCTTCACTCACTAAGCGCCCGCATCAGGGGTGTGAACAAGAGAGATGGGAAGTTCACTTTGTGCCGCTTGAGCCTCGGGTGGCCGCCTTCATTTAGGAGTGATGGGAATTTCCCCTTAAGAGATATGAAACATGGGCATACTGTTGTGCTATGACAGCAAAGCTGTCCTGAAAACCCAAATAATAATTTGGTCTAGAGTGTTATATAAAATAGAGCAACGCTTCCCAAACTTTTTAGAACCACAGTCCAATTTTTAGAATGACGCACTGAAACGGGCCATCTAATTTTTAAAAGACAAGTGGCAGAGGTGGTTTCTTTTTATTTTATAGTGGACATGCTTTTCAAAAGCTGTGAACTACCAAAATAACATTCTTTACAATTGCTTGCCTTTCTCTCTAATAGCAAATGTTTTGTAAATGTCAAAACCTTTACCACACCCTTCAATACATCTTTATTGTGCTGTGGCTAAAGTTTAGCACCTTTGCACCAGTAGGCCTGTAACACTTTTATTAGTGGGGGGCTGACCTCAGTTAAATCGCTCAAGTCACAGGGATTGTGAAAAATCCTAGAATCGTGCAAAGTGTAGTAAACGTATTCAGTAGGAGAGTGATAATGGTGTAGTATATAGCAGGTGGTGCATTTTGGAGTACACTGTTGGAGTATCAAATGTAAAGTTTGGATTATTATGATTCTTTTCCAAGATGGTCCACTTGTTTGCGGGAGAGACTACACCTTCCTCAATACAAGACTTCCAAAATCCCAGATGGTAGGCTCCATTTCATGTAACTTCTGGGTGAAGTACTAGTGTGCAATAATGGTTGGACACCAATGGAGACCAGCTGACGCCTGACGTCACATGTTGGTGGGCGCTCAATTCGCACTTGCTTAAAATGCAACCTGTCTCCCCTACCATGATTTTGTGACTGCTAAATGTGCAGTACATCAATCTATTGTTTCAAAAAATCAGGACATTGTTTTACCTCATGATTATATTTGAATACAGGGAGAGAGTATACATCTCGTAGAGAATTAAAAAAAACAAATATGGACATAAATAACCATTCACATTATACCATTTTCCAAATCCAAAATGTTGATAAAAATCAGTCACCAGTGCTGAAAGTATGAGTAAGATCCGTTCTCAATGGGTGTAAATATCACATTTGTGCGAGTTAATTGTTTTGTACAGCATATTGTCCTTAGTGTGTTCTTTATGACCAGGACATATATCCAAATTAAAAACAATATATAAAACATGTCCAGTAGTTAAACAGTGACTGGAGGGTATTGCTGAGTTTCAGTATGAGAGTCCACTGGGAGGATAGGACATTAAAAATGTCACACAGAAGATTACTTGCACCATGCTTCAGGAATTTGACGGTTAACACTTGATTACTTATGTAGAAGCTAGCAGTTGAGTGATCAACCAAAGAGTACTATTAACAGTGTAGAGGAGAAAGAGGAATACATGAAAGCTTCTGCACTGGTGTTAGTGGAGCTTCAGGCTCAGGCTCTGGTCAGACTGATACTAATACCAAGTGAGATCAATTAATAATTTTATGTGAATTTCTTTTGACTTCATGAAGCAGAGTTGCATTCTTTGAATGATGTCTTTATTGAATAGCATTGTCTTGAGCTTATTCTGTTGAGGGATGTGTTAATATACAATTTAGCATGGTAATACTTTCCATATTTTTGGATATTTGTCAGAAATACGTGATCCAAATTATGTTGCCCTTGAAGTTGGGGGTTTTCTGGATATCTTCTTGCTTCAGAGCATATCAACGTTCAAAAGTGGAGTTTATCCATGGGGTATTTTTCAGAGGTTCGATTGGATATCTTTTTTTTTTTCTTCTCAAAAGGAGTTGGAAGTTCAGGTCGTTTTGACCAGCTTATGTGTTCCGTATTAGTTGGGTGTCCTGCTCGCTTTCAAGTAGTTGAGAAATGGCTCTCAAGACACCGTAGCAAACATAGGCTTTAGTTTAGAAAGGCTACCGTTTCCTTATTTATTTACATGTACGTGTATCAATAAATGTATCTTTATTTTAAGTGTTACAATCGATTTTTAAAATTGAATGCAATATTTTCCACTGATCAATGTTACTAAAAACAATTACATGTGTTTGATAAAATGCCCTAAGTGGACAACTGTAGGCCAGGAAATTAGTTCAGTGCTGACTGTGCCACTAGAACCAAGATGCATCTGACTGAAGAGACCCCTTTAGGGCAAACCCAGTCTTGGTTTACTTGTGTTCCAGTTCAGAGAGGACCTGGCTTTGCGGTTTGGACTGATCTGCTTATGACTGGGTCTAATCTGAAGCGATATGCTTGGTAAAAGAACAATGGCTTGGAATGCTAACCCAAGAGATTGCCTGTGGTTAGAATTATTTCAAGTATTTTCTCATCACCTTTTGTGAGTTGGATTTAAAACCAATTACACCTGATGTGAAAAACGTTGCACCTGTAGATAGAAGCCCTTATTGTCTAATTTTATTTGTATAAGCAAAATTGGTGTCGCTAAACAAATATCTGCAGACCCTTTGGCCATTAAGCAAGATGGCAGCAGTTGTATCTGGAAATATAACTTTTTAGTTGTGAAACATTCTTTAAAACTTTGCAAATGTTTTCGATCTGTCATTTCAGGTCTTTGTATTTGTGGGTTGGCAGGCGTTTGTATGAACCTGAAATTAAAGCACAGATAACATAAATTGACTAAACTTCATTTTTAGGTCTCGGCTGCGAAAGGCTGCGCTTGCGCAGTCTCGCTCCGAGATTTAATGAGTTGGAGTGACTTTGAGAAGAGGGGCTTGCACCCGCCCCTCTTCTCTCCTGTTCTCCATTGGCTGGCCTCTTAAATGCTGGCCAGCCACTGGAGAAGAGGTCCAGTCACTCCGTTGAAGCCCCGTCCTTTTCGGATCGGGGGCCGTGTTTTTTGCAACAAATCTAATTATCTCCTCCAGCCAATGGCTAGAGGAGAGAAAAGCAAAACACGCCCCCGAATCCGAAAACGACGCTGCCTTTCTCCGAGGCATTTTTTCTTGACCTCGGAGAAAGGCAGTGGTGTCTTTTCAGAGCGGGTGTCTGGTCACACTCGATGCCCCTTCCCCTGCCCCAATTCTTACTGGCACACGGTCGGGATACTTCTTGCGGATCTTCTCGCCCTCGGACCGCCGCTTCTCGAACGGGTGCTCCTCCTTATATACGAACTTCATGTCTGGTCCGTGCTGGGGCTCTCCCCTATATTTCAGCACCACTGACTAACCTTTTCTGCCAATTGGCTGTTTTACGTCACTGAATGAAGGCGGGCTATTTCAACGTTAAACTGACTTCGGAATAGTCTGCCCTCTTTTTCACCTGTTGTTTTGCCGTCTTCTATGTCTTTAACCGTCAGTTGTTCTGTTGCTGACTCTACGCATGCGCAGAATGCTCCCCACTCCTCCTGGTTACGAGAGGAAGCCGAGTCCGAGGATACGGGAAAGCAACGGGATACAGGAGGGAGGCGTCAGACGGTGAGAGGAGATAGGTGAGTGGCAAAACGGAGGGCATGAAAGGGGAGGCTTCCCGCGCTGCGGGGGTCGCGGTGAGGCTTTGTAGGCGCCTCCTGGCGCTGCGGCAGTGACGATGGCAGCAAGGGAGTCTGGGGAGTGTAGTCCAGCACTCTCCCGCTCCCGTAGTAATCACCCGGTTCTCGGCGGACTTGGCCCCCACCTCAAGGCACAACAAACAACAGGTAGGCTTCCCGCGCTGCGGGGGTCGCGGTGAGGCTTTGTAGGCGCCTCCTGGCGCTGCGGCAGTGACGATGGCAGCAAGGGAGTCTGGGGAGTGTAGTCCAGCACTCTCCCGCTCCCGTAGTAATCACCTGGTTCTCGGCGGACTTGGCCCCCACCTCAAGGCACAACAAACAGGTAGGCTTCCCGCGCTGCGGGGGTCGCGGTGAGGCTTTGTAGGCACCTCCTGGGGCTGCGGCAGTGACGATGGCAGCAAGGGAGTCTGGGGAGTGTAGTCCAGCACTCTCCCGCTCCCGTAGTAATCACCCGGTTCTCGGCGGACTTGGCCCCCACCTCAAGGCACAACAAACAACAGGTAGGCTCCAGAGCTGCAAAGTGTGAGGGGCCAATCTCCTGGATGCAAGGCCCTCACACCAAGGTGCCCCACTACTGGAGCAACAGTAAGGACTAAGGGCACCAGTCTCATCCCCTGCAGCCCGCTCTAAAAAAATTATCTGGTGGGTAAGTACTGGTGACCTCTGGTGCAACCAAGACTGAATAGGAAAATGTATCCTCTTCAAAGGCTTCCTTTGAAATTCATCTAGATAGCAATGCTCGACACCTCTTGGACAAACATGGAAAAATGACCATGCTACTGTACTACTCATTGCAGTCCGCAGATTTCACACAAATACCTTTTACTTCAAAGTCGGAACATTGAATGACATTGAGACTTTGATCTTTTTAACCACAGGATTGAAAATGCTACAAATAATACAATTAAAAATAGCAAACATGCTTCAAGGGAAAAGAACCATGTTGAATTGAAAGTTAAGTATGATGCAGCGGTACATGTATTATGTCACATTTACCTGTGCACACCTGCTCCAACAGTGCCTAGTCGGTAATAAATTACAGAGTAATATGGCACATCAACGTTACCTACTACTGCTATGAAGGAGATACATCAACATCAACGTTTCATTATGTGTTCAATAAGAGTTGTCATCAATAACAGAGTATTATATAATTCCCAGTTTAGGCCTACTTATAGGAGGAGTCTGTTCTTCTTGGGTTAAAAATACCCAAGCAAGTAGTGGTCCGACTACGCATCACAGGTTTCCGATGGACAAAAGAAAAGAAATACATTTGCCATAAGCACACACACAACAGGTTTTGTTTTGATCAAAATGCCCCATGTGCAATATTTGTCAACACAAAGTACCACGAATAGCGGTACATCATGACAGCTGCCAAAGACTGACATAGGAGTACAATGATGATGCAACCTCACAATAATAATTAGTACCTAAGGCAGGGACAGCACATATGCTAGACACAGCATCTAGAACTAAACACAGATTGGATACAAGGTAGTGCCACGAGAATTAGGAACACTGGGGCAGATTTACAAGCCCCTTGCACCACTTTTGCATCACTTTTCCCATGTGAAAAATGACGCAAAATTGGCGCAAGGGCCTTGTAAATAAGCCCCACTATGGGGCAGATTTACAAGCCCGTTGCGCCACTTTTGCGTCAGTTTTAACATGGTCAAAGTGACGCAAAAGTGGCGCAAGGGGCTTGTAAATCTGCCCCTATGTTTTCATTGGTTTTCATTGTTTTGAAATCATTTCAGACCCAGAAAAAATCTTTCAGCTAAAGCGAGTCCAAAATAAGCTCTCCATGACAAAATGAGATAGAGGGAAGCAAGAATCCAGGAAGCTTAAGGTTGCATGTTGAAATTCTTTATTACAAAGCATGACTGGGTGAACAACTTTATTGATTCAGTTGTTTAAAATCGTTACACTTATTGGATGCCACACAATAAAAATAAGACTGTCCTTAATACTTGGTAGAGGCAAGAACATTGGGACCAAAAACATCTTTAAGTTCCAAATCCTGTATTATCCTGTACATGTTAATAAAGCTACATGGCGTATACAAGGTGGCTGCCCTGCATATTTCTGCAATTGATGCCCTCTGGACTTATTTCATATAAGGAGATATCCCCTTGTGGAGCTACCTTGCACCCCAAAAGCCTCCTCATAAATCGTTGCCCTGTATGCTAATGATAGTAGATATCTTTTTTTTTTTGTATTCTTTTTATTGAAGAGCATGCAATAATAGCACAAAGAGCACCATCACTGGCTCTGTGTGTGTGGGTGGGAGGCTCTGTGTGTGTGGGTGGGAGGCTCTGTGTGGGTGGCTCTGTGTGGGGGTAACTCTGTGTGTAGGTTGCTCTATGTGAGTGGCTCTGTGTGTGTAGGTGGCTGTGTGTGTGGGTGGCTCTGTGTGTGTGGGTGGCTTTGTGTGTGGCTGCAAATGCAATAGGTCTCGCAGTTGAGAGAGATTAAGCTATTGACATTGTAAATAACAATGCCATTTCTTTAAATGTTTTAAAAACAAAAACATAAACAAAAATAATGTCATGAGCAATGCCAATAGCTCTAACTTTAACAATGCCGAGACCGTTGCATTGTAAATGCTTGTATCATATCTGGTGTTGGTAGAATGAGACTCTGAGCACATGCCCAATATACAATATCTTTCAGTCCAGTGTCAAGCCTAGCATATTTTTGTAGCAGGGTCAGATCAGATTTTGTTAAAAGTTTATGGAGCGAAGTTTGGAAAGACTTTTATGTTTGGCTTATTCATTAGCATGAGAACTAGGTAGTGGTATTAGTTTCAGGAATAGGCGCCCAGGTTTTTTTCAATGCACTGAATTGTTTCGCCTCTGTTCGAACTAATACAGTTACGGGATACACGAATATAACAAGAAGGATACTACCGAGTGAACAGGCATTAGCCAGAAGATTTATAAACCTGGAGTGATACAGACCTGATTCTCATTATTGAAAAACTAAAACTACTACAGCAGTTCCCTTTGCGATTAGAAATAATTGTCGCGCTTCAAATTTAAAGATGCATGGAATATAGCCTTTAGAAAGTCGTGGGGTAAACTAACCCACTTTACGACGAAACACGTGTTGGCTGGAATGAAACATTGGGAGTTTTTGCCTTAATTAAAGAAAACAAGAAAAGTTCTCGTATGTATTTTCTTGTACTAATAACTTGTTCATTCTTGTGGAAACACGTTATATACTTATGTCAATTGATTAACTATACGTGTGCTAAGGAGTTACATTGCGTATTCATTAGCAATTCTTTATTTTGGAGAATGGAATTTCGAGCAGTGATAAGACTTCATTTGTCATTTAATGGTTGTTTGACTTGATGCCTTGAGTTCATTGCTTTCACTTGTGCCATCAGGGCAACGGGTGATTTGCATTCATGGAGGGCTAATTTGCAGTCCTAAAATGGATTAGAAAAGTGAAGGATTATTATTCTACAATAAGTGAATGTAGTTTTTAAATGTGGTAAAGTAGCATGTTAGAACAACCCCAGTGCCCTCTGCCGTAAGGGCACTGCTGAAAGCCCAGTACTAGAAGTACTGTTTTCTCAAAACCTTTAATGTTGTCCTGAATTGGATCAGATTTAAAGTCGCTACTGTGTGTATTTTCATACTGATATAAAGTGTTATTGAGCTTGTGTAATGGCTCACCTAGTGTACATCTTCAGTAACATGAAAGAAAATCATTGCGGAGTAAACTGATTCTGATGTGTGGATAGGAGACTTTCAGATTTGATCAAAAGGATTGAACTTCTGCCTTATTTCATTCAATTGCATGCAGAAATGAAGTGGATTGTTAAGTGCTAGCAACACCATCTTACTGTGCATATGTTCAGCTAATTTTGTATAGTGGAGGCCCATCCTAAAAGATTGTTGTCCCTTTTTTCATCATATGCTTCTGGGATTAGAGACTGGTCTATGATTTCTAAGTTGTTATGCAAATAATTTTGGTTTTTACTGCATCTTGGGTTGTTTTATTGCCAGACAAATCTTGATTGCGTTCATCATACTGGACAAGGTGAATAAATATTTTAGCAGGCTGAAGATACCATTTGGCTGGTTGGTGGTTTTGATATTATGTTTTTGGAGTCGGGGTCATTGTGGGAGAGCCTTCATCTGGTAGACCCTTTTAATTTTGATAACATTAGTTGCTCTTGTATCCAACTTGTAGAGTGTGGATTTTGCATGTCCTTTTCTTTTTTTTTTCTTTTTTTCTCTGAAGCATAACTGATTACTAGCAGTAGTCTGCGGCGAGGGATCCCCCTCTTTTATCTGCATTGAAATATGTTTAAAGTTTTGGAATATGTGATATTCTAAGCATTCCAATTTATCTAGTACAAATCTTAACCCGTCTGCAATTTTAGGGCTTACCTACCAGTTTGCAAAGGTCACACATTGTACTTAAACTAGACCCCCCCCGCCCCAATCCTCGTGGCATACAACCACTTTAATCACTCTTGATTCCTTTCCTTTATCTTCTATGAAGCTTGCCACAAAAACTTGGCTGGACTGACATAGGAGTGCATGTATGGTCTTATTGCTTTACAAACCCAAAGCCTGGCTCTCCTGATTCCAGATTCTGCCACAATATTTGGAACGGCATCCTCAACTCCGGAAAAATCTGCATGCCAAAGTTCTTGTACCAACTCTCCTCCTTTCCTGTTTGCGCTCTCTAGTCTATCCTTACTAGTTACCCTAAAGTGTAACAAACTGTCATCACTCTCTCGCGTAGCGGTATAGGGTGCCAGTCAGCGAGGTAGGTAGTGTCCTGGTTTTCTGCATATTCAGGAAAACTCCTCTTGTTCCTCAGGTCGGTGATGCCAACATCAGCTGGCAGTGCCAACCCACCCAAAGGTAGAGTTTAATATTGAACGTCCATGTTGGACCCTTACGCAGAAGTCCAACTCTGTTCACTCTTACATCTCCCCCAGACAATTTTGGGAGTCTAGGTTATGCTGCCAAGCCTATTCAAGTGATGTCTCTGGGACGGTGTGCACTCAGTCCATTACTGTAGTAAACAGACTGTAGCTGCAGCTGCCACAGTTTTCGCTGGGACACTAATAGAAGTTTCTGCGTGCCTTTTTTTCTGTGAGCATGTTTGTGCTGTCACACAGCATAGGAACAAGGTTGAAAGTCCGGTAGCTGCTTGTTCAGTCCTTTGCTATATTTATTGAAGTGGTGAGTAATGTGTGGGTCCTCTGCAGGAACCCTTATACTGAGCATCTCTTGCAAGTTTTACATTGGCAATGCTTGCATAGCTCTGTTTTATCGGTAACCTGAGTGAGTACCACCTTTTTTGCAGAATCACAGGCATTTTTATGTATGCCAGTCCCTCGACAGTTATTGGCTGCAAACAGGGCCATTCTATCAGATCAAACGCAATTGTGTCATCTAGGTACATGATTACTGCTTCTTCTTGTATAGTCCTAGCCCTGCCTAAGACCCCATGGAGTCTCTGTAGATTGAGCGCCGTGTTTCTACCCGGCATGATGCTGGACTGGTTGGGATGGACCAGTTTATGAAGCAGGGGTGACAATCGCTTGGCCAAGATTTTTGCCAGTATTTTCACCTCTGGATTCAATAACGATATCCGCCGGTATGAACCACACCGTTCCGGAGGTTTGCCATGTTTGTGCATCACAACCACATTAGCCAATCTTTGTGTTTCAGGGAAGATACCCTCAACCACACTTTCTTCATACATGGCTATCAAATATGGGGCTTCGGTGGACGCATTCATTTTAAATAGTTAAATCGGAAGACCACACAGTCCCATCGCCTTTCCCGATTGTAAGGCACCAAATTGCCTTGGTAACATCTCTGGTCAAGTCGAGCTCAAGCTCCTCCATCTCCGCACCATTCAACACCGGGAGCCTAAGAGTAGATAACAGCTCTCTTGCCTCTTCCCCTGAAGAGTTACATGCAGGTTTGTATACTACTTTGAAGTGTTCTGCAAAGGCCCCCGCAATGCCGTTTCTGTTCTTAAATCGTTCCATACCCTCCGTCGCAATTTCAAATACCCACCTAGAGGCCAGCTCACACCGGTCCAGCCACGCTAGAAGCTTGCTCGCTTTATCCCCATCTCATAAATCTGACACTGCGTGGCCCGGTAGTAAGTTTTAGCCGCTTCTTCGGCAACTTGTCTATATTCCTTCTGCTTAAGGAGTAATTTATGTTTGAGTTCGGGGATACTGAAATCCCTTGTTCTCCCTCCAATTGGGCTATTTCACCTTCTAGGGTAAGCAGCTGTTTTTTCTTTCTTATATCCAGCAACCATGGATACTCCCTAACCACTGTTTTATACGCCTCCCACAACGTGGAGGCTGAATCCACTGAGCCCACGTTTTCTTTAAAGTAGTTTTCTGTTGTCTCAATTAGCCCTTCCCGAATCGTGGGAAGTTGCATGTACCAGGGATTAAGCACTATCTCGCGTCTATTGTCCGAGGGGCTATCTCCATATGTAACTACCACCGGAGAATGATCAGAGATACCTCTAGGGAGCTGACCCACCTCTCTAAACTGGGAGAGCTGATCCGCTCTACAAAATATATAATCTATACTGGATAAACTCCAGTGCACACCCGAATGAAAGGTGTATTGGGGGGGGAGGACGGATTGTACGCTCTCCAAACATCCAACCAACCCATTGCTGTTAAAAAAAATAAATAAAAAAAATCTCCCAGTCGGCTCTTCTGGCTTCGATGGTCTTCCGTCTACGTCCTCATTTAATGCAGCATTTATCATCCCCAAGTAGCGACTCCCACCTCCGGCAAAATTGAGCAGATGTGCTCCCAAATCAGTCAGGGTAGGGAGGTGAAGCCTGCGTGGGATGTACAGTGAAGTCATATTTAGTACTCTGCCCTCCCATGTGCCCGTCAGTGTTACGAATCTGCCCAGCTGGTCGTGTATCAAGGATTGGATCTGAAAGTGGGAGGAATTGCGTAGAAGGATCCCCACCCCTCTAGAAACTTTAGTATATCCTGCATGCGCCACCAGCTTGTACCCCCATCTATTTAGAGCGCAATATGAGGAACCTTGTATGTGGGTTTCCTGCAAGAACACCACGTCTGGGGCCTGTGTCTTTAAGAATTGCAGGACAATTCCCCTGTTGGGGGGGGGGGGTCCCCTGTCCCCTGTAGTTAAATATTCTAGCAAGAATAGGGTGCAGAGTTGTGCCAGGCTTTGGAGGACCCCCTAGCACCCTGTGGGCCTGCTCCACAGAGAAGTATTGGGAGAGAGAGCGGGCTGTAGATTTTGTATTAGGTCTTCCACAAATCGGTCCGTCACTGGACCTTCTGCCTGTTCCGGCACTCCCACAATGCGGACGTTATTCCTGCGCGCCCTTCTTTCATGGTCTTCAAGCCTTGCCTCCATATCCCTCGTCATGACTTGAAGTTTCTTCACCTCCTGCTCTAACAGTTCAGTAGAGGATTGGAGCTCCGAGACAGATTTCAGCCGTTTTCATCCTCTTCCCCCAAAGTGCATAAATCGGCATGCATTGAAGTCACTTCCGACGTAACCAAGTCTATTTTTAATTCCAGAAGTGTGCGGACCCCATGTATGGCTTCCATAATATCTTGGAGGCTAGGAGGACCCTCATCCATCTGTTTCTTCGCTCCCTGAGTTTCAGCTCTTTCTTCCATGCGCTCTGCTTTAGAGTGCAAACTTTTCCAGCTTGGTCTGGTGCGTTTGCTGAGACCCCTTCGCCATATCAGTCGACTCGCCTGGCTCTTCTCCTCCCCTCGCTGGACCGCCCCTCACCAGGCCTCAGCGACTATAGTGGTTGCAACTAGTCCTTGCGTGAGTGGAGGACGTTTGCCCAGTCTAAGAACGTGGCGCGGAAAATGACTAATGGAGGCCCACTGGTCGCCCGAGTAGAAAACCACCAGAATGAGCTGGCGCCTCAACTGAGCACTTGTACATGCAGGCCACCCTCAAGCCCTTCAGTGGGTCCTCTACAGGCCTCAGGGGGCCAGTCTGGTGCACTTTATCAGGTCCGATCTGAGTTGTGGGGACCCAAGGGGAACGGCCAGATAAAGGAAGGAGGCAGAATGTCACAATGTTCAGCGACGTGTGCAGGGAATTAAACTATTAACCGTATTCAAACTCCCCATATTAAAATTGAGCCAGGAGGGACAAGTCAAACCACTTGTGGCACCTGAGAGACACACTCGTTATTGCAGCCCCCGTGCCTCTGTGCGAGCACTGTCACCAGCTCAAAATGGTCACTGCTCACCACGCAGCTCAGCCCCTGAACGGCTGGAATGGAATGGAGATTCTCACCCGTATTGGTAGGCACAGTGTCCAGCGCTTCCGGGGGGGGGGGGGGGGGGGGATCCAGTAGGGTGGGAGGGGGTAAGGATATGTTTTAGACCTGCCCACTCCAGTCAACCCCACGGGGCCGGCGCTCGAGGTCTGATCTCCTGATCACCTCGGCCGTTAAGCTGCAGCTTTCGCTCCGCACCACAGCCACACTTTCCCCCGTAGTCCCCGGGGCCCTCAGTAGTGTGTCGGATCGTTGCTGGGAGTGGTCGCACGGAGGGCGCTCCAGCTGCCTTCCAGCAGAGCCAATCTCGGCTCCACCTCACGGGACTGTCGCAATGTCAGATTACGCTAGTCCCCGGCGTGGCAGGCCTTCTCTCGCCGATGCCGCCTCCTCGCTGTCGGTTCGGCGGATCACAGGCACTTCGCCTCCCGCTCAAGGCAGCCCGGAGTCCCAGAAAACACAGGGACGTAGTAAGAAGGCTTTGGACGGATATATGTGCGGATGTTAAGGGGTTTTTAGGCTGGCGGGATGCAGAGCTCTACTCTAACGCGGCCATGACTGTTGCCAGTCGGCCATGCCCCCCCCCCCGAAGTATAATATTGTAATCTAAAATATGTATTTATTTATGAATATATTACCTTATCAGCTTGTGTTCTCTATGTATTTGTAACCTTGTACAAAGTATTCTTTTCTTCATTCAGTTGGTACAATCGTACCCGTCCCCCCTACCTTCACTCCTAGTTCCACCGATGTAGAAGGTCTAGTGTAGGATTCCTTTGTAAACAGTTGTACCATGTCCTTCATCTTTTGGGGATTGCAAATGAATGTTGTTGGTAAATAAAGTCTGGGATCGTTTGTCTTCATTATAACACTGGCGACGATTTTGTTGGCCAGAGGACAACTACCTTAGCATTCCCTCTGAGGTGTGGTCTCTGACCACCTTTCAGCAATCCAACTGTGTGGGCCTTACTGGAGGTAACAGGAGGGCTAGTTGGCCCCCAAGGACCCTCAATAGCCAAGGGGACTTCATCCCCCTACTAGTAGTGCGTCAGGAAGTGAGTTTGCAGAGTGGTGTAGAAATGGGGTGGGGCCTGCTATCCTATCTAAGCAATCCTGCTGTATGAGACTTACTGGACGTAATAGGAGGGGTAGTTGGCCCCCAAGGATGTTCGGGGGGGGGTAGGGGGGGGGGCAACTACTCTTCCTGTTACGTCTAGTAAGTCGCACACCGCAGGATTTCTGAGAAGTTGTCGGAGGCTAAGCCCCTTTATCCACCACTCTGCAAACTTGCCTCGCAACTCACTACTAGTTGTTGGATAAAGTCCCCTTGACCCCAGAGGGACCTTGGGGGGGGGGGGGGCAAAAAGCCCTCCTGGTACCTCCTGTAAGTCCTACGCAGTTGTATCCTTGAGAGGTGGTTGGAGGCCCAGCCCCTTTGTCCACCACTCTGCAAACATGACTGCTAGTTTAAAAATCTTGGAAATTCACTGAAAAAAACAACGGTCGCAAGGACATTATAGGTAGCAATTGGAATGAAAAAAAACCCTTAGAAATTCACACAAAAAACCTCAAAGGTTACAGCGATGTTATAGTTCGCATTGTTAGGTGTCATCAGTGATTACATTGACCATATCAAGAGTGATGTAATATGTGAGTTCATAAGCAGTGCTTTGCTGGGGTGTGAGTTATAGTTAACTCGTAACTATAAGTGCTGAATTTCTCTGGTTTTGTATGAGTAAAATCTGACCCGAAATATAACGTCCCTGTAACCTTTTTTTTTTTGTTAGTTAATATATAGTATTTTCGTAACTGTGCTTGTAGATTAGTGCCAGTAATTAGTAAGTGTTCCTTTCTTCTGCATAATAAGCAGTGGCTGCAGCAAGAAAACCGACAACCTTTTTCCCCTCAGATGTGGGTGACCTTATTTAGGCATGGAAAAGGTCGATTAAATTATTCAAATCCGACGTAATTGCAATTGGTGAAAGGGTTTTTCCTCCTGTGAGACAACGTACTATTACATAACAAATGTTTTGGAAGAACCCAGGGTAAGAATTAAAGAGTGAGCAATTCTTTTGCTGTTCTACAAGCATTAGCCAACACTTGTGAATTTAATGAGTTAACAGATTCTCTCATTCAAAGATTCAATAGAAACTTTTTGTTGATAATCCCAATTTAAAAGATTCTATCAAAAGTGTAGAGAACACTGCAGAGTGTATAAAAGAAATGAAAGTCTTCGCTGATCAAGTAGTAAGTGAGATCGCAGATGACCATAGTAAGGTTTGCAACGAAGAAACAATTTGAATGAAGTGAGAATTTTAATAAAGATAAAAATAGTTTGGAACACAGGCTAAAGTTTCCAGATGTGGTAGTACAGGGCGTCTTGCGAACCATGCTAATTGTCGTGCAAGAACAACATTGTGCAGGAAATGCAATCGTAGAGGTCATTTTGTGTGTATTCAGGGATTCCAGTGCTAAGGTAGGTAACATTGATGAATGCAAAGGGGAGAAAGCCAGGTTTGTTTTCCAGTTGAAAGACACTACAGAGAACATTGAGCTACTGCAGTGTGAGAAACTTTTAAGGACAGGTGATCAGAGAAAATTGCTGACACTTGTTTACCTTTTACTTTTATTAACATTGATGCTTTTCATTCTAAGTTTAGGTAGGGTGGTCCCCTTAGGTATGACTTTCCTTAATGCATGCTGTATTTGCAGAAATGTGAAACGTTCAGTTCGTTCCATCTGATATTCTGTCTGCAACTGCTCAAACGGAATCACCTCCCCCCCTGCTTCCAGAGGTCCCCGACCCTGGAGATGCCTATTAGGTCCCACCCCACAAACTCTTTGCTTAGGTGTATCATGTCTATCTTGGGGGAGACCCATAGCGGCGTCTGCTGAGTGATCACCCCCTCCCAACCCAGCCCGCGCTGCGCCGTGTACCATACATGCACGGTGTGTGCTGTGGGGCCTGTTAGCTTATTTTTCAGGGATTTGTCGTATAAGGCTCGGAGAACTCCCTTCACCCCCATCATGTGCTTATCCATTCGTAGATCCGAGTCGTCTTGCAGTGCATGTAGCCATTGATTGATTACAGTGAGCTGGGAGGCCCAATAGTATAGACGTATGTATGTTGGGCAGGGCGATTCTACCATCATACCAACTCCGCACCAGTTTACAGAGAGCTATGCGGTGAGGCTTACCCTCCCACAGCAGACAGCCCACCTCAGCCTCCACTGATTTAAAGTAGGAATCTGGGAACGATATGGGCGTGTTTTGTAGTACATAAAGGAATCGAGGGAGGGCCATCATTTTAATAAGGCTGCTCTCCCTAGCAACGTCAGCGGAAGGGAATGCCAGTGTTTGACATCTTCGTAGCCTTCTAAGGGGCGGAAGTAGGTTGTGTTAAAAAAATAGTGCTGGATCAGGTGTGATGTTAATGCCGAGGTATTTGAAACCATCCTCCGCCACCGATATCGTCACTTCTCTGGGCAGCTGTGGTGTGGGTCCATGTAGGACGTAGAGTACTGATTTCGCCCAGTTGATCAAGTAACCGGATAGTCTACAATAAGATTCACAAAAGTCTAGTAGGTTACTGATAGACCACTTCGGTCGCGTCCGGTATACTAAGATATCATCTGCGTATGCCGCCAATGGTTCCAGCACCAGGGCAAACAGCAGTGGGGGGAGAGGGCGCCCTTGTCTAGTTCCCCGTCCCAGCGCAAAGTCCCCTGATAGACGTCCGTTCACCGCCACCTGCGCCAGAGGTGCTTTATACAGCAAACGCACCCATGCACAAAATTTGGGCCCAAAACGCGTAAGCACTGCAAAGAGGAAGGACCACTCCACTCGGTCAAATGCCATACTAGCATCCAGTGATATAATAACTGCATCTTCATGAATGTAGGGCCCACCGGCCAATATGCCGTGTCATCGTCTAATATTCATTGCCGTGTTTCGCCCTGGCATAAAGCCTGATTGGTCAGGGTGTATGAGTGTTTGTAAATGAGGTTATATACGAGTCGCTAACACCTTTGCTAAAATTTTTGCTTCCACGTTGAGTGAGATTGGTCTGTAGGAGGTACATTCATGAGGGGGCTTCCTGGGTTTTAGTATTGCTACCAGTGTCGCGACCCTTTGGTCACAGGGAAGTATGCCCTCTTCCAGACTGGCTTCATACATTTTCAGCAGGTGCAGAACTACCGTGTCTGTCTCCCGCTTGTACAACTCCACCGGAATCCCGTTCGGCCCCAATGCTTTACCTGACTGGAGGCCTCTAACGGCCAGGGCGATCTCTTCTTTGGAGAGATCCGCCTCTAATGTACGCGCGTCTTCCGCAGTCAGTCGTGGAAGTTGTATGTCCTGTAGGGATGCTAGGTTGTCCTCGACGGTAGTCGTTACAACAGAGGTGTATACTTTTTCATAGTGATGTGCAAAGGCTCTCACTATGTCGTCAGGATTTGTCACAACCTCTCCAGTGGTCAGACGTATCCACGCCACCCAGCGGTTGGCTTTCTCTTTTTTGTCTAGCCACGCTAGTAATTTGCCCGCTTTGTCCCCCATCTCATATACTGTATGTTGCGTTTTTGTAAGACATATCCGGGCTGCCTCCCATAAATGGTCTCTGTATGCTTGTTTAGCGAGGTTTAGTGTATGTGTGTTCGCATCGGTGGGGTCTCTGGTGTGTTCTTTTTCTGCCCTGGTCACTGCCTCTTCGAGCTCCACCACATGGTGTGCCGAGTCACGCTTGTGGGCTGTAATTGCTGCAATGGCCTGTCCGCGCAGCGCCGTTTTATAGGCCTCCCAGAGGATAATGGGTGAGGAAACCGACTCTATGTTTTCCTGAAAGTAATGTTTTGTAGTTTTATGTAGGGCCTTTCGCACTCCAGGGACCTTAATATACCCAGGGTGTATCGGGAAAGTGCGCCTCCTTCCTAATAGATATGAGGAGTAAGTTAGCAACATTGCTGAGTGATCAGATATACCCCTGGGGAGGTGTTTAATCTCCTGTAATTTCTCGATGCAGGCCGGGGAGGTAAGGAAGTAGTCTATACGCGAGAGACTGTTGTGTGCGCTAGAGTGATGTGTGTATTGACGTTCTGCGGGGTGTCGCACGCGCCAGCTATCCAGCAATCCCATTGCGTCTATGAAGTCACGCAACGGCGATGAAACTGCACTCCACCCTCTCGGGGGGTGCCTGTCCCACTCATCGTCCAATGTGGTATTGAAGTCGCCCCCTAGTATCAGTTCCCCAGGGGGTAAGCCCAGCAGGAAACTTCCCAGAGCCGGAAAAGCAAGTGAATGCAATGTCGGGGGGATGTATACCGTGACAAAATTGAAGTTAAGCCCCTCCCATTGCCCGGCCATCGCAGCAAAGCGTCCCTGGTCGTCTGTCCACTTCCCGGTCACCACCAAGGGACAGCTCTTTCGGAGGAGGATCCCAGCTCCTCTGGAACCAGCGGTGAACTCTGAATGTGCTATCATTTTAAAACCCCATCTATCGAGCGCCTTGACGGCCGTACCCACTGAATGGGTCTCCTGTAGGAGAGCTACTGATGAAGTGTGCCTCTTAAGGTGTTGTAACACTAATCCCCTCTTAATTTTATTGCTGAGGCCGTTCACATTCCACGACATCACTGTCAATGGGCCGCCCGGGGCATGGCGATCATCCCGTTGCAAACTCGCAGTTGTCATGGTATTGTTTGCGATTCGTGTGTGAGCAGGCCTGTGTCAAGATCCAATCCTTCAATGTATCTAACCTGTCTTTCTTATTTTTAGTCGATAAATGTGTCCCGTGTGGGTGTATTCCCATTACCAACTGAAGGTGACTGAAGAACAATAAAAACCATAAACAAAACATAACCCAAAAATCCACTAATGAAGAACCACCCCCCTCCCTACTTCCCTGCCAGACGGATCCCCAACTACCCGCCACCCCAACATAGCAGAGTGCTCAATCCCATCAACAGTACTTGCATGTAGGGGGGGAGGAAGTCCGAGAGCCATCGCAGTTCTCCCCAGCCTCCAAGACTGTCCTGTAACAATTGAAACTGTGCAGCGTCCTGATTCACATTGTTACCCTTATTTGCCGATAGCATCACCTGGAAGGGAGGGGCGCAATAACTAAAACTCCATTGGTCCCATATTTTTCTCTCCACCTCGCGGTGGGTTCACCTCACTTCCATGTCTCCAGTCTCATTGCAGGTTCCAATCACCTTACTCTTCCATGTCTGTACTTTTGGGACATGACTCCTTTCTCTCCTGTCTAGATGTTTTAGGGTCCTCATCTTCTGTATCATGGTGTTGTCGCCTCCTCGATCTTCCATTACCACCCGCACGTTGCCATCCCTCAAGCCAGTCGTTGGCCTCCTCTGGCGTTTCAAAGAACCACGTCTTGCCGTTCGCCACCACTCTCAGTTTTGCCGGAAACAGCTTCGAGTATGGAAGTTCCTTGCGGCGAAGTTCTTTTTTCACCTCTATGAAACTTCTGCGACGTTTGGCCACCGCCGCTGTGTAATCCGGGAAGGAGATCACGGAGTTCTGGATACGCAATGGCGGCGCCACCCTTGCTGCTTGTAGTATCGCGTCCCGGTCCCTAAAATTAAAGATGCGAGCCAATATAGGTCTGGGGGGCGCTCCGGGCTTGGGCTTACCTCCCGGCACTCTGTGCGCCCTTTCCACGGAAAAGAGGGTGGAGAGCCCTCGGGGCTGGAGTTTAGATTGTATGAGATCTTCTACATAGAGGTCCATGGTGGGGCTCCCCTCGCTCTCGGAGACCCCCGTAATTCTAACGTTATTCCGCCGGGAGCGCCCCTTCTGATCGTCCAACTTTGACGCCATGAGTCTATTCTCAGCCTCCAACCGACCAACTCTGTGAAGCAACGAGGCAGTGTCTGTAGTGAGGGATTTTGCCACCTTCTCTACTTCAGTCACCCTGTCAGTCCATTTTTTGAAAATCAGCTCGGAGGATGGAAACATCCGTGGAGATCGAACCCACCGTAGACTGCACTTTAGTAAGGGCTGCCAAGATATCCTCTAACGTCACCTTGGTTGCTCCCTCCGGGGCCCTCATCTGACAGCCCCTTAAGTTCTGGCGGGCCCTTCAAGTCTTTCGCAAACGCATATGAGTTTTACCTGCGAGGTCGCACGTTGGCCCTTGCCCCCCATCTTCGTGTGACCAGCCCAGCTATGACAGGTAATCGCCGCTGCCTGCAACTGGACCTGCCGCCAAGCGCGGCCTGTCGGTTTTCCCTGTCTGGCGGGCAACGACTAGGCTGAGGGGTCCGGTGTTACCGCTGTCTCCAACTTGCAGGGAAAGGCAGTTTTCGGTTGTCTTTGGGGGGGTGTCAGCACCACCGTGCAAGGGGGTCGTAGGTGTTGCAGCGCATGCAGGATCCCCTATTCACGCTTCTCCCGGGGTCTGCGTATGTTGGTGCCCGTTGGCTTGGCTCTCTTGCAGCCTTCACCACGTTATTGAGACCGTCAGTGGCACACCCCAGATCATTACAGGGTTCGTAGCTCATTAGGGGCCCTCCTGGCCCTATTGTTATGAGGGGTGCTCCGATTTGAATTACTTGCTCTTTATAGACACGAGGGGCCACAGTGGGACCAAGTCTCTAGCTGCTCTCTCCCCTGCAGGGCCCTGCAATGCGCGCGTCTCTCCCTCACTGCACACTCTTAAGGAACTCGCTATTCTACCGGCCCCTCACGTCTGTGTTCCAGGCCTCACCGAGCGCCGATGGAGATCGTCCCCAATGTGCTCACCGCTTCCAGCACAGATCCAGTGTGGGTCGCTGCTACTCTGGTGCTGGGCGCCTACATCCGTCGCTCTCCTTCGCTGTACCCCTTTCACGTCCTTCGCCGGGCCTCACTGCCGATTTTCGGGTCTGCGTCAAATTTAGGTCCCGGCTGCAGGCTCTCGACAAGGCCGCCTCCTTTCGCTCGGCGTCCGCAGCGTCTCCGGTCAAAATATGGCCTTAGGGCTGGATCTTTCGGTGCCTCTCACCCTCCGGTTTGGTTATCAGTCTGTGGGGCAGGATAAGTGTACGAATGGTGCGTCGGATCTTTAGGGGAACTTGCATCGCTCCCAGAGCCTCGTTAATGCGCGGCCATCGTTGTTGGCTACCACCACCACTCTTCATTCTAAGTTTAATGCAAGCACTATCCCTTTTGAAAAACTGGATGTCTTACCAGTGGGCTACAATAAGTATCCCATTACCCTTGAAGGGATGGTTATTATGAAAATTTCCTTTCAAAGATAGCACAGTGAGAAAAATATACACTGCAAAGAAGGGCTCTAATCTAGGATGGTTCTCCAGAGAGATTTGGGTATCATCTTAGATTATACAGCTATCAAACCTGTGATGTTGTTAAAAGATCAGTGTGTGGTGTTGAGTTAATGGATGAATTATCCAGACGTTTTCACAGAGAAGTTAGGATTGTTAGGGAGTTTATCGCATAAAATAGAACTGAAAGAGAACCCCAAGCCAGTTGCGCACAAGTTTAGAACCATATCACTCATGATGAGAGGACCTCTGAAGCAAGAGTTGGAGAAATTGAGAAAGCAGGGTATGATTGGACCTATTGAATGTGCTAAGAGGCCACACCTATAGTCGTAGCTTAAAAATCTAATGGTAAAGCCATTCGTTTGTGTATAGATCTTAGATAGCTCAATGCTAACATTCGGGTAGACCGTCGTCCTCTACCCAACATAAATGAAATGTTGAGTTTGTTAGGTGATGCTAAGTTTTTCTCAGTAATTGACTTAGCTTCAGCTTACCATCAGGTGGAGCTTCATCCCAGTAGTAGGACTTAATTCATCACGCCCTACAGATTGTGTAGAATGTTTTTCGATCTGGCGTCGACTGCAGCGGTTTTTCAAAAAGTAATGCAGAAAGTTTTGAAGGGAGTAGAAAATGTGTTGTGTTTCCAAGATTATCTTTTAATTTTTGGGAACACAGAAGAGAACACCAGTGTTGTGTTCAGGAGCTTCTTAGACTTAAGGATGCTGGTCTCCCCCTTAAGAAGGGCACGTGTCAGAGCTGTCACGTATTAGGTCATCTACTATCAAAGGAAGGGGTAAAACCTAAACATGACCTTGCAGAAGATGTCAGATCAGTGCTTATTCCTTGTAATAAATAAGTTGTCATTCTGCTTTCAGAGTATTAAACAAAATTTGAGGAAACTGTTAAAAAAACTTAAAGTTCAATTGGGACTCTGTCACAATGCTTTTCACTCAGTTGAAAGCAAAAATCATTCATGCACCCATCTTGACCATTTTGACACGGAATCTAGATAGTAGTAGAGAGATGGGCACTTGTGTGTTTTTGGGCAGTTCTACATCTCAGATTCTTTGTGTGGACCATTCCTTTCACCATAAGGACTGACCACAAGCCTTTAATGTATGCGTTTGCTGTGAAGAACATGGAGAGAACTACATCCAGAGTTTCCCAATGGTTGTTGGGTTTGGAAATCAATTCTAGTATAGTGTACATTCCGAGCTTTAAAAAACCTAGCTGCAGACGGGTTATCCAGAGTTTGCCTTCAGGATACTAGGATGGAAAAGAGTATGGTATAATAATTCGTAGTGGCTTACATCACTGAAGGTATTTGTAAGGAAGAGTGGGAAGGAAGCATGAAAACGGAGTATTATTCATTATTAAGGAGTTGTGTTTGAAAGGGACCCCCCAAAAAATGTTCTGATGAGGATGCGAAAAACTTTGGGGAAGTTCGAAATGATTGTAAATGAGAACTTATACAGAGGGTGCAAGTTGGTACCACCACAAGGGTTGTACGATAAACTTATCAATCTAGCGCACAAAGGTCACCTAGCTTGTAGCTTAACGAAAAACAAGGCAGGACTTGTGTGCATGTGGCCATATATGGATGCCATTTTTGAGAGAAGCATTCGAGACTGTATGAGTTGTGCTTACAGTGATAAGAGCAAGAAAATTGCACACATTTCCATATGCAGTAGAAGTGCCCATGACTCCTTGGAATAAGGTCGCCTTAAACATCATTGGACATATGATTTGTAGTGGCCTTGGCCGAAGGTTTGTTTTGACTATGGTAGACTGTCGCTCTAAATGGGTAGTGGTAAAAGTGGTGGATAATGTAGATGCCAGCACGGTCATATTTTTTAATAGTGTTTTTTTACAATGAGGGTTTACTTCAAACTATTGTCACCAACAATGGTGTCCAGTTTATATCTACACAAATAAGACTTTATTAAAAGCTTATCTATTAGGCATCTCCAGATCGCCTTATAGTGTCCAAGAGTGAATGGGTTGGTTGAGCGTGTTAATAGGCTAATCGAGGATTGCATCCAACTAAACGTAGCCAGAGGGCCTGATTTAGAAAAAGCTTTGGATGAGATGATTTGGTGTTACCACGTTACTCCTCACTCAAGTTTTTTTTTTTTTTTTTAATACACATTTTGTCAACTTGCATAAATTGCGCAGGGCTCTGCAAGCCAGAGTCATCTGCCAAATCAACCAAATAAAACCATGACCGGAATCGACTTTTGCAGGATCGGCAAAACAGTACATGAGAACATAAAATGATGTTGCACCACCCACTCCCCTCCACCCTAAAGATCGCACTATGCCCATACATTCTGATGGATACATCTGCCAGTGGATTCCTCACCTTGTGAATATCCCCTGCGCCAGCGACGTTCGGAAACTTTTGTAGCAGTCCATGCCGATGGGGTCTAAGACGACATCACAGAGACACGGCTCCGCTCGCGACTCCGCTGACGTCACAGGCTCCATAAGAAGACCTCGTTGGCGTGATGACGTCTGTTCCCTTTTTTCCGCGTCGTCGACGGATTTCGGGAATCGTTGCTAGTAGCTTTACTGATACTTTGTGTATTCTTCTGAATTTCATCTGTTTCTCTTCGAGAAGATGTCGACAAAGAAGTCTGGTTTCAAGCCCTGTCGGGAATGTGGCAAACACATGTCAATTACAGACCCACATGAAGACTGTGTTTGGTGTCTCTCATCTGACCACGATGTGGATGGTTGCTCTTGCTGCCGCAAGATGAGCTCCAACGCTCTAAAAGAAAGGGAGGCGAAGCTTTTCATCGCTAGGATGAAAAAAAAAAAGAGGAAGAAGAAAGTCCAGATCGAGGTCTAGGTCGGCGTCCAAGTCGAGTTCGGCGCTTTTTCTAGTGGATACAGTATCTGCTTGTGGATTCCTCACTGACCCACCCGCCTCCCCGTTGTCCATCCTTCTATACCTGCAATTCTATTAATGGTATTTCAAAATGTTTAGTTACTGTCATAGGCAGTGTGTTATTTCTTTGCCTTTCTACTTATTCTCCACACTGTTTTGCATATTGTGTACTGTGTATATTGCTGTCAGTCCGTCCGTGTGTCTCAAAGGCACGGAAAACAGGGGCGAAACTGATGTCACCACGCCGACGAGGTCTTCTTATGGAGCCGGTGACTTCAGCGGAGTCGCGAGCGGAGCAGTGTCTCTGTGACGTCGTCTTCGACGCCCCCCCCCCCCCCCATCGGCGAACGTTGCTGGCGCAGGGGATATTCACAAAGTGAGGAATCCACAGGCAGATACTGTATCCACCAGAAAAGGTGTTACCGAAGGTAAGTAACTTGTTCGTCTCGTCCGCAGCATTAAGAGGAGATCGACATGTCCTAACCCAGGCACGCACCCCCTCACCCCCCCCCCCCACCCCCCCCCCCCCCCTCTCCATCTATACTGGCCCAAGAGCTTATTCTGGCAACGAAGGCTCCACCATCGCCAGAGGCTCCAGCAAAAGGCCCTGGTAGTCCGCCCATCGTTTCCAGATTTTGTAGTGTTTGCGCGGGCACCCCCTGGCCACAAAGATGGGTTGCTCCAGCCCATGCAAAAGTCCAGACCATTTTTTCAGGTGGCCACCAAGGGGGCCCGCGGAGCCTTCCACGCCTTAGCAATGTTTTGTTTTGCCAGTGTAAGGTCTAGAAGCAGGAGATGTCGCTTGTAGGCATTGCCACCCACCCCCTCCATGACGTGTAGCAGTGCCAGCTGTGGTGTACGTTTAAGATTCCAGCCCAGGACCTCGGAGAGGCATGCAAATACCTCCCTCCAGAAACGATCTAGTGATGTGCACTGCCAAACCGTGTGTATAAACGTACCCTCATCCCGACCACAACGAAGACACTCTGGGGAAGCAATCAACCCCGCCCGCCACAGCCGTGTCCTAGTAAAGTAAACCCTGTGAAGTTATTCGAACTGGACTAGGCCGTGCCGTATCGCTATGGCCGCCCCCTGCGGGGCTGCCAGGGCCCCAGTCCAATACTCCTCCAGCTCTCCCACATCCGCCTCCCAGTCTCCTCGGAGTTTCTGAAGTGTAGGGGAGCAGTTTGTGACCAGGGACTGATAAATTCGGTAAAGCTTCTTTTCCAGTATGTCCGAGAGAACCACCCCGAAATATTTCAAACCGCTGATAGCCGACTTGACCGTGGAGGCCCACCCTCGTCCGATCTCCCAGCGCCCACAATGTGGATTTGCGGGGATTCATGTACAGACCCGACGTTTCCCAGAAAATCTGCATAATGCGCAGAAGTCGTGGCCCCGTCCTGTCAACTGCTGTAAGGAAGAATAGAACGTCGTCTTGTGTACAGCGCAATTCTATCGGACAGGCCCGCGGCCCATTCAAATCCCTGTACCTGGACGTCAATGCGCACCCAGGCCGCCAAAGGCTCCATGGCCAGGGCGAATAGATATGGAGACAGGGGACATCCCTGCGGCGTGCCCCTTTTAATAAAAAAAGTGGAGGTGGTGGTGCCCGCGACCCGCACAGACGCCGTCAAATCTGTATATAGGAGTTTCGCATAGGAAAGGAAGTGTGTGCCCAGATTGAATCTAGGGAGCAATGCAAACAGGTAGACCCAGCTCAGGGAGTCAAACGCCCTGTCCATGTCCGTTAAGAGTAAGGCTGCTGGTTCCCCAGTCTGTTGGATCGCCACAACCGCCACCTGATGTTATGCCTGGTTGCCCACTGGGGCATGAACCCCGCCTGATCGGGGTGCACAAGCTAAGTAATATGGGGCAAGAGGCGATTGGCCAACGCCTTTGCCAGGATTTTTGGCCTCCACATTTAAGAGAGATGGGGCAGCACCACTTCTGCGTGTCTTCAGTCCGGGGGGAGCACACCCTTGTCCCGGACTTCCTCCACCGCCGCCCGATAATGCTAGGCCAATTGCACATTATACCGGCGAAATAACTCACTCGGAAACCCATTAGGTCCTGGTGCTTTCCCAGGGTTAAGTTCTCCCAGAACCGCTCCCAGTTCCTCGTCTGACAAGGGGGCCTCCAACTGGTCCCATATCTCATCCGATAACGCCTTGGGTGGCAAATCCGTGATAAACTTATCAATAGTAGCAGCCGACAGACATTCTCGGGGGGTATAGAGATCCGCGTAGTATGTTGCAAAGCTCTCCGCTATGGCAGGGGAATCTGTAATCGGGGTTCCAGCAGGGTCCCGGCAGGACCTGGGAGTGAAACGTGCCCTCTCAAAGGCGATGCAACATCTTGCTGGACTTCTCCCTTGCCGCCCCCCCCCCCCCACCCCATTGGTACACTCTGCTGCGCGTTGCCAGCCAGACCTGGCGTGCCTCATCTATCAATAATGCAGCACACTCCTGTTGGGCCAAAAGAAATTGCCGCACTCCTTGGTCACTCCCTGTCTCACGATTCTGGTGCTAAAGCATCTCTATGTTCGCCTCAGCGCGAGTCAGTTCCTCCCTACGCTGCCTGCGAGCCGCCGCACACCAGGAGATGTCCGCCCCACGCAGAGTGGGCTTCAGTGCCTCCCACAAGGTGGCGGCACTAGAGACGGATCCCACGTATGAAGTCAGATACTGGGCAATAGTTTCGCCCATATGAGTTGCATACCCTGCGTTCTGAAGGTGCCACGCCGAGAGGCGCCAACTAAACTGTTGCCTCCCCCTGCCCGTATATAGCTCTATGGACTCTGGGGAGTGGTTCGAGAGATCCTGAGGCATAGCCGCCGCTGCTCTATCAGCCATCACCCGGGGGACAAAGATATAATCCAGTCTAGAAAAGGATTTGTGGACCGCTGAGAGGTATGTGTATCCCCGTACCACGCCGTGGGCCCGTCGCCAAGTGTCGACCCAGTCCAGCCCGGTCACCAAAGAGTGTAGTTTTGTAGGGAGACCGCTCCTAGGGCTACCCCCAACCCCGGTCCTATCCATAGCTGCATCCATGACGTCGTTCCTGTCCCCGCCCACTGCAGACAAGACAGGCATATCGGCCCACAAGGATTGCAGCCTCTCAATAAAATAAAACTGCAAAGGGGGAGGAGCATATACGCTGCCTAGCACCAGGGGGTCCTCCCCAACCCTACCGTGGATAAATAGGTAGCGCCCCTGTGTGTCGATCCACTGCTGCTCATGTGTGTAGGGGACCCTGCGATGTATCAGGATAGCTACCCCTCGCGACCCCCTTGTAAAAACCGCATGGAAAACCTGTTGAAACCCATAGCGCTGCAGGCAAAGGGCTTTCGTGCCCATGAGATGCGTCTCCTGCAATAAGAGAATATTGGCCTTCGCTCTCTTTGCATGATGAAGTACAGCCCCCCCGCTTGATCTTATCTAGGGCCCCGCGTATATTCCAGCTGAGAATACGGAGGCCGCCCTGTGTCCCCTGACCACTGTCGGGTACTCTAGCCATAAGGGGGTGCATCCCTGTTCAACGCTAATGGTGAGCCTTGGTGGTGTGCGTGTAACCTGAAGCGGACCCATAGTAGAAGTGCGACCTGTAATCATGAACAACCCCCCCCCCCCCCCACACCTCGAACACTAAAGTATCTGTCGCGGCAGGGCTGATTTCCCCCCCCCAAAATCCCCAACGGGGGGAGGGGGCAGTGCCCCGACCAATGGATCCTCAACGCACAGCCCATAACTACCTGGCAGGGCTCCCGCCAGCTCAATCCTGACGGTGAGACAAGCCCATATCGGGACATCCCCGGAAACAGTAAATGTAGTTCCGCAACACTTCCCTGGCATCCTGTTAGGGTTCCAAAGCTTGGCTCCCTGGGGCCGGCACCCCTCGGGAGGAGGTGCTGCAGGATTGTGAGCGCCACCGTGACCGTCTGTTGCCCCTCTGCCGTTGACCACGGGAGCCACCCCTCCCCCCCCCCCCCCCCTCCCCCCCGAGCCGCATCACTTAGGGATGAGTCTGACTCTCTTCCAGGTGGTGTGTGGGGCCTCACCCGAGCAGCTTCATCTGTCCACCTGAATACCTCCTCTGGAGTGTCGAAGAAATGTGTGCGGGAACGAAAAACCACTTGAAGGCGGGCCGGAAACAGCAAGGCCTATGGAAGCTTACGTTCTCTCAGGCGGGCCTTGGGTGCCATGAAAGATTGACGCTGCTGCTGGACCTGCCATGTGTAATCCGGAAAGATAAGAATACGAACATTGTTGAACAGCAAGGGTTCTTTGGCTCGGGCCTGCTTCAAAATAGTGTCCCTATCCAGATAGTTCAAGAATTTGGCAAAAACCGGCTGTGGGCGAGCCCCCACCAGAGGCTTCTGCATAAGTGCCCTATGGGCCCGCTCCACTACAAAGCAACTGGACATAGCCTCGGGGGGGTGAGCCAGCCCTTCAGCCAGGTCGTGAGGAAGCGTTCCATATTGCCCTCTTCACAGCCCTCCGGGAACCCAACGAATCGGAGATTGTTGCGTCGGGCCCGTCCTTCCGCATCTTCTGCTCTAAGCGTGAGGCCCTTCTGGACAGTCTCCATCGCCGCCACCTTCTGCTTCAACACCGTGACATCTTCTACTCCCGATATGCGGGTTTCAGCCTCAGTGATACTGGACACCGCATTTCGCAGGTCCTGCCGCAGCAGCATAACGTCCGATCCAACTGCCCCTATTTTTGCATCTAGCATGTCCCTGGATTGGGTGATGGCGGCCATGAGGACCGCGTTGTCTGGCACGGCAACCGGCTGGCCCCCGAAGGCTCCAGCCTCAGCCCCCGGGCCGGTAAACTCCAGCCACCGCCTCCTTTATCTCTTGTCATGGCGGTTTCTTTATCTTCCCAGGCGGGCCCAAGTCTGACCGAGTGGGGCACACACACAGATAATGCCAGCTCCCGCTGTCCGACCCAACCGCCGAATGGGCACCAGCCAGCAAATGGCCGCACCTCCACGGGCCTCCAGACGCCCCAGGGACCCTGTCCCACCTGAGGCGTGCAGGCACGTGGACGCGGTGCAACCAGCCTCCGGGACGATAATGTCGCAGAAAAGAAGGCGAAGCCCACTCACCTACTCTGTCCAGCGTCCCAACAGCAGGCCACAGTAGGCACCCTCAGCGACCCATCCCACGCCCCTGCGTTCCGATTCGTCGACTGCTGATAAAAACCAACCGCCCAAAATCACTCCAGGAGTGTGTGGCAGGGTGCAGGTGGAGGAGATGGTCCGTAGGCCCCGCCCTGCGGCCCGACTATACCGCCTTCTCCACCCCCCGCTCACATCGACACACGAGGTGGCCCAGACTGTCTTTACAGGGGTTAAGACAGCCAAATGATCTCCCGGCGCCCTCCCCATGCGGCCCGACAGCGCCACCGATTTCCCCCGCTGGGATAACGGGCCCGGGGGGTGGTGTCACCACAATGACTGTGCGAGAGCCCCAGGGGGCCCAAAGTGCCTCGGCAAGGGGGGCAGGGCAGCCAAATGATTCCTCGGCAGCCCCCCACACGGCCCGACAGCGCTGCTGATCCCCCGCTACGGTAACACACGGGTGGGCTGTCACTACAGTGGCCCCACGGGAGCCCCCGAGGGCCCGAAGCGTCTCAGCAAGGGCAGCCACATGGGTGCGAGGTGTTGTGAAGGGGGGGGGCGAGGAGGCCTACCAGCCTCCCGGCAGCCCCTGGCGCAGCCTGACTGTGCCGCCTCTATCAGGATCAGGGCAGCCGCCTCTATCACCGGCCGCCTCTACCCTCGGGCACCTCCACTGCCAAAGGATCCAGGCCCGGGCCGCCAATCCTGCCGCAAGTGCTCAGCCTGACCTCCGCGACACGGTCTGGCCGCCGGATCTCTCCTTCCTGCTCTGGCTGCTCCGCTGTCCGCATCACAGGACTGCAGCGCAGCCCTCCACACTCCAGTCAGTTGGTGGGCCTCCGCCGCAGGACCGGTACTCTCGCAGCCGCTTGGTGCACATGCTGAATGGGCCGATCTCCGCACTCGACCCTCAGTTGCCCACAGTGGTGCTGTGCGCGGCTCTCTGGGATCTTCTCACGCAGGTAGGCCCTTTCCCCCACATCAGCAGAATCTCACCGCCCCAGCCGGCCCAAATCGCGTCGGGCGATGGCGGAGCCGGTACTGTGTTGCAGAAACATCTAGTTATGCATCCTTCGTTCCGGGATGCCAGGATATGCGTCGGATGTTTGCCGGGCTGGATGGAGCCGGCTCAGCACACGTCCGCCATGTTGGCTTACCAAGCCACTCAGTCATGGGTTTTCCCATTCCTATCTTTAAGAGGGAGGAATCTGGGTAGCAAGATGCGTCCTCAATAGCTAATGGGCAATACTATAGTTGAAGTAGATTGTGGTAGTGCCATAAAAAACAAGCACTTGCAGTGCAATAGGTCTCGCATTTGCGGGAGTTTCAGCTATTGGCATTGTAAATAATAAGGCCTTTTATTTGTGTTTATAAACCTGCAAGCTGCATTTACCCACTGCTGGCAGGTTTTCTTAACACATAAATAACAAAATTGGACCTGATAGAGTGGGGACTTTATGGATTATATAAACCCACAAGTATCTGCCAAGCATAATTATTCCGATGTGTACATTTCCCAGCCATAACTTTTCATCCCTGGTCTAGCCAACGTTAACATTAACATGAATATTTTAGCCCTTCTTGGGAAGAAGAGAGAACAGGGAGATGAAGAGAGTATGGTGTTTGAAAAGATGGACAAAAGGAGAGCAGGAAATGTAAACATGAAAAGGAGCAGAGTGGGAGATAACGGAAGGAGGAGACAGGGCAAATAACATAAGTTAGAACAGGAGAACTAGAGAAGGAAAGATAGGTGGAAAAGGAAATAAAAAGGAGAGGAGAGGAGAGGAGACACACCGAAAAAATGAAATGAGGAGAAATAGTGAAGAGGAGAGCAATGGTAAATGAATGCTTGAGTTGTTGGTGGGAGCTCTTTTCCTGTACAGAATGCATACTTTTACTAATGATTAGTATTTATTTTCTATGAAACATTTTATAAAATCTGAAAATGTTGATTTCTAAATAGGGTGTTTATTCGCCTGGAAGGAAAATTCAGCTTGGGTCAAACATGTTTTAGTGCCTTTTAATAAGGGCTTTCCTGTCCACCATGCACTAGAGTGCCGTGTCAGATCTGTGCACTGGGGTCCCATCTGCTGCGATTTAATCAGTGAGCAAAGGAAACAAGCGGTCAGTATTAAGCCATGTACTTGTAAACACGAATCTGGGCCACAGTGCTAATAAGTACTTAATAACAAGAAGATTGCTGTTTTTCTTGCGGCTGCCAACACATTCGCCGTTTATTAGATTTCTACCACTTGTATGTGACTGCAACAGGCTCTTCAGCGAGCATGGAATGGCAGCCATACTCTTGGCAAACGGAAAACCATCAAAACTGGGCAGTACAAAAAAGAAGGAAAAAAAACAGTTAACTGGGAGCAACGTTTTACTGCATGCGCTGTCTCTGCACAAACCGACTGTTATTGTAGTTACCGCCATATATGCTGCTGGGGCCCTGTAAACGGGTTTGCTTTCGAGAACAATTGAAAGAATTCGATTTGGGCAGAGTTAGTGACTGCACAGTTAGTTCTCTGGTGAATTTTGATTGACGCTCTCTTCCCGGCCTCCTTACGCACACCCTCAGAACAGTTTAACATGTGTCGCATACATGGTATATTTACCAGATGGCAAACAAATTAAACGTGGCAGTACCTAACTACCCTTTATGAAATCGCATCTGAAGCATGCCTCCTTATTCAACGAGAAGGACACCGCAGCCAAGAACAAGCCCACGAGTGGTGCACGCGCGAGCGATCTGTTTTCAATTATCACGCCCGTGTCTGGGCACGATAATTGAAAACCGATGTCGGCGTGCAGGTAACATACACCAATAGGCCATGGGCGGAGCAACGCGACCGCCTTTGGCCTATTGCGTGCGGTCTTTCTAAAAAAGACGACCGCAAACGCCAATACTGTTGCCCAAAAGGAATCGCACATGCGTTCGCGATTCCATGGTCTGTTTTGGAACCCTCCACAAAAGGGCTCTCGCCTGCGTGAGCAGTGCTGCGCACTGCATCGCTGCTAGGCACGAGCCCTAAAAAGGGCATACTTACCAACAGAAGTATTCAGATAAGTACAACAGCTAAATAAACCATAGTCCAACTGGAAAGTAGGAGATCGGTTGAGTGTAAAAAGATCCCATTCGTTTTACACTAGTTCCTCTAAACATTCAGCTCGCATGAAAATTCATAAGGTAATGATGAATGTGTTAGAACCCAACCAGATCTGGAGCATGGTGAGCAGGGCTAGAAAAATCCATTCCCCCGCTGGCTATGGCGAGACAGATTTATTCATGACGAGCTATTAGGGCCTACTTGCCCTTTCTGGCTCGTAGGAAGACAGTGACTTTTTAGCTCTGTCTCTGACAGCAGAGCAAATTTGACAAGATTTAAAGGCATTTTCATTGCTCATAAAGTGAATGATCAATAAAGATGCCTTTAAACTTGTTATCTTGCACATTTGCCCCCCTCCCTGCCCGCCCTAAAAGCCTGCCCCTGTCCCAAAGTACCCCAAACCCCAGACCCGGCCCCAGCCCACTTATATGGCCGCATTCCAACGCTTTTCCCAGAGTCCCCGCTCATCCTGAACACTAGAGCGCATCTACCTTAACCATACATATGCGTGGTTACACTTGCTGTGTTCTTCTAGCTGTCTTTTCTTTCCCCATATAGGATGGAGATGTGTTGTAATCTAAAATAGGCATTTATTTATGAACCTCTTATATTATAGGCTTGTGTTCTCTTTGTATTTGTAAGCTTGTGCAAAGTGTTATTTTCTTCATTCAGTTGGTACAACTGCACCCGTCGGCCTCCCTTCACCCCTAGTTCCAACCATGTAGAATATTTAGTGTGGGATTTCGTTTCAGTTATGACACTTGTACCATGTAATTCATTTTACGGGGATTGCAAATGAAATTTTTTGGTAAATAAAGACCTCGTATAATCTTACTGAGATCATTTATCGTTATTATACCACCTAATTTCGTGAACTGAATGCTATTGTTTTTTAAACGTGAGCATTTCTAGATTACTGCAGTTATTTGAGCTTGTATTGATGAGGTTATCACCTACATAAACTGTTTTCCTGCTACATTATGTAGAAGAATGTTTGCGTTTTTCTTTTTCAAGTCACCAATTGGGGTTGCAGTCCTCCGTTTAAAAATTGGATTTTTTTCATCTTTTGGAAAATCGTGCTTTTATTGAAAAACCTGCACTAATATAAAAAACTTTTTAATCTTTCCAGCTATGACATACCTAATCGGCTACACTTACCGCATCCTCCCTCTCCATTTTACCCACCCCAACCGTAGCAAGCTATTGAATAATAAGTAATATATGCATCATAATGTTTCTAGACAATCTTGTTTGTTGCCTTAACTCCTTATTTTTAGTAACCCTTAAGTATAATATATACACAGTGATTATTGCAGAATCGCCTTCTCTCATTTTTTCTCTCAATCCAGTCTATTGTGCCAGTTACATGGGGAACTACAGAAAACATTATTTGCCAGAACAAACCATTGTACTGGCTATATATGCAGTATCAGCTAGGGTCCTGTGTCATGGCAAGTGGTGGAAATCCCCATAAAGCTAGTGCTGCCATCAGAGGGCATCTGTTAGCTGCCTAGCACTGACCACCACAAAGTTTCACATAATGTGCACCAGTAACATCTACTGTCCGTTCTGACATACTGTTAAAACTTTGTTTCTTATTTTTATGGACTGTGCAGAATGATAAAAGTTGTTAAGAATGATGCTGGCTCATGAGTAGGCAGATGCAAAATGGTCTTGTATGGTAGAATTGTAAGCTTTTTCTTCAATCCAGTTTTAAGTCGTCTTCTGCCTAGACAAAAAGATATCTTGCTTGTTATTTGTAATTTCAGGCACTACTTGCAGTGAGGCGTTTGAAGACAGAAAACCTGAAATGACCATAATATGGTTTGTGTTCCATGCAGGCACCACAGCGTTGACAAACTGCCTGTTGGATGAGAGCCTGACCAACATCCAGTGGCTGGGGAAGATGAGTTCAGATGGACTGGGAAGCTGTACCATGAGGCAAGAGCTGGAGGACAAAGAGAACCTGCCCCCAGTGCCACAGGGCTCGAGAGTGAGTGCACCATTGAGGTGGGAAAGAGCCATAAAATCATGTGGTTGGGTGAAGCATTAGTTATAATATGTGCACAATTGTGAATCAAAATATCCATTTATCTGAAAAGACAAGTGTTGCCTAGAAAAAGTAGTCAACCAATTGAAGTCTGTGATAAAATGAATCCACCCCCTCACTCCCCTCCAGCAAGTTCTGTTTCTTTAGGTTAAGTGCCTGCCTCTAACGACCTCCATCAATAACTGAATGGGGTGTGGGTATAATTCAAGAACACAATGATTATATATTAAATGTTTTGAGATCAGGTCATATCTACACTCCACATACACTGTGAGACTTATTGTTTACAATTCAGTGGGCTTACAATCCACCCACAGTATACTGTTTTTATTATTTGTTGTCAGTCAGATTAGCAATCTTTCAAATGCTTCGCTCGCGTACCCTTCCTTTCTTGTGTTGGCTTCTTCCTGGAGCACGGACAAAGCACGTGTTCTTCCTCCCTTTTTTTCAATACACTTATTTTATGAGCGTTTTGGTATTGTTGTTGGTCGTTAAATGTGCTTTCATGCTTTTAACACCGGTGTATGGCTTCTTATTTATGTTGCCTTCACCCTATTTGCTAACACTTGAATTACTTACATCTGCAAATGCACTACTCTGCAACTCTGACACTTTACGCCCATACATGGAACTCTGCACCACTCTCCTCTACACCATGCCAGTAGCTTTTAGCCGCACTGAACACCAGCCAAAACATTGGCAAAGCCAATAGCTCTCACATTGGCAAGCCCTATTGGCTTTGCCAATCCTTGTTTTTTAAGATTGTTCCTGACTAGCAGAAGCTAAGCTCAAAGGGTTACATCTGAGCAGTGACTGAATCTCACTACACAGAATTGAGAAAGGAATTCCATAATTGAGCCTTGAGGCTTTTGTTTTTACACCTGCAACATATATTGCAAGTTGTACCCTTTCTCATGGTTTACCAGCCCTGCTGTTGTCTGGCCATCCCAAGCAATGTGGTCACTTTCTCATTGAGTCATTTTTTTCTGCCCTGAGCCTTTTTAATCCACCCTTTCGCGCCTGTTGCGATCAACAGGTGAGACTAAGTAATTGCTAACTTAGTTGTGCACTCTACGGCTACTCTTGACTAATGACATTTGTCTTTCAGCTAATGACGAGCCATGAGATCATATATGGTGTTCATGCAGATTGATCAAAAACCATTGTTTTGCACTTGGAATAACACTAAATACTTTGCGTTTGCAGTGATGTCCTGCACCCCATCTTCGAAAAAAGTGATTGCTGCATTACCTTTCTCCATGGACCCTGCTTGTTCTTTGTCCACACCAGTGCAGCTAAAGTTCTGCAGCTAAAGTTCGTCACACTCTTCCAGGTTTCATTGCACAGGATGTTGCCAACTCCTAAGCCTACCTCAAATGTTCCTATTGTTCTACATATAATTTCACTAAGAACACATTAATTTATGTTTTAAGTTCTCCCCTATAAAATTATCTAACTTTTTTTCCTGTCTCACCCACTTGTCAGCAGGCGGAGGAAGATGTTGGTTCTCTTTCTTGTGGCGCTTCTTTCACCTCCTGGCAGGAATCCATCTCGGAGCGCCCTCCCTATTCCTACATGGCCATGATTCAGTTTGCCATTAACAGCACAGACAGAAAGCGGATGACTCTAAAAGAAATATATACTTGGATAGAAGATCATTTCCCATATTTCAAACACGTTGCTAAACCGGGCTGGAAGGTAATACATGCAGAGATGTTAAGGCTAGAGCAACCGCACTTAAAGCTAGGGCGCAGTTTGAGGCAAACTTTAGTTGGCCAAACTATCACCAGTAGTCGTTTTACATTTAGCACACTTTAGTTGCTTATGTAAAAAGGAGTTGACTTTTAAGCTGAGTGTGTGCTGTAAAATTATCTTGGAATATCCCTCTCTGTAACTGGGGGGCCAGATAAATCAATTATTTTATTTTAAGAAATGGGTAAGGCTGCCTTTTCCTTGATTTCAAAGACTGGTTTGGGGAGGGGGGGGGGGGGGGGGGGAGGGGGGACGCCTCACCTCACTCTTGAATTCCTAGAGGGAAGTATACTTTGGTCACAGCTACCAAGATGTTGGAGAATTATTACCGGGTGAGAAGCTTGTTCTTGTGCAGGTTGGGGTCTTTTCTAGAGTCTCATTTTTTTTTTTTTTTTTAAAACATGTTTTTTTATTGCAACATTTTCAGCAACATAACCATCGGGGCAACCGGCACCCCCTACAATCTCCGATCATATTCTTCGGTTTAGCAATGCACACAGCCATTCAGCCCACATCCCGGGGGCTGGGCGGCATATATAGACAGTTAAGCAATTGTGACACAACTATCGCCTCACAGCGGTGCCTGGATCATGCCCCATGGGAGCCTCTGCTTTTCTGTCCCAACAGCTACATCCCTCATCCAACTCAAAATAGCATTACCCTCCCACCTCAGGGAACTCCCCCCCCCCCCCCCCCCCTCCCATCCCACCCCCCAACTGCTGCTGTTGTGGGCCCCTCCAGTGGTCCCTAACTCTAAGTCGTGCCATCCATCAGGGGGTACATCTATTGTCCTCAGCCTCAAGGACCTCCGTTCTCCTCACGCTCCCGTTCCGCCCGCGCCGGCAATCCTGCAGGGCCTGCTCGATCTGCTCCCATGCCCTTACCCACTCTAACCCCTTTTCATTGTCCGCCTTAATCGCTTGACGCCGTCTGACTTCACTCTCGCATCTAGACCATTTTAATAACTCGGAGATACACCGCCCGATTGATGGGCCCTCCCGGGACTTCCAGTGCCACGTAATCTCTCTCTGAGCCAGCATAAGCCCCAAGTCAATAAATTTACTCGTCACTTTTGTCTTTGCTGTGTGAGGGAACCAGAGCAGCAGGCACGCCCCCATATCAAACTCGACCTCCCTGTCCGTCGCAGTATTCAAGATCTCTCCCACCTCAGTCCAGTACGACCCGAGCTTCGGGCACCCCCACAGCATATGCTCTAGTTCAGCTCCCAGTGTGAGGCAGCGCGGGCAAGCGGCCTCCTGTACCTTAAAGTGCCGGCTAATCTTTCCCGGGGTCAAATACGCCCTGTTAATGATGAAGAAGTGCACCTGCTGAAAGCGGGCATTCCCGCTACCCTTCCATGTCCTCCGCAAGATGTGGCTCCAGATCGTGTCCGGAATGGGTTTGCCTATGCTTTCCTCCCACCGCTCCTTCAATGCCGCAAGCGGCTCCAACCCCTCCTGCAGCAGTCTAGCCTGTAGGCATGTCACCGCCTTAATCGTGCCCGCCGCCATTGCCACGTACTGGCAGGTTAGTGCCACAGAGGGCTCCTCCAGCCCCTTTCTCCAGTGTTTTTGTATCGCCGCGCTCACCGCCGCGTGCAGGAGATAACTCCCATCCGGGAGGCCAAACTGCTCCTGCAGGGCCCCGAAGGGGGCTAGCACCCCATCTATATAGAGGTCCCCCACCATCTGCAACCCCAGCTCCTCCCATTCCGCTAGCGGGGACCAGTCGCCTCCATGCGGCAGCGCCGTCAGCATCCCCAGCGGGATCTCCGGTGCATAAGGTCTTACCGTCTTTGCTCTCCGCATGCCCCTCTGCCAGCATAGCCGGAGAGTCCGCTCCTCGATGGACAAATCTCTCGGGTCTAATTTCTGTTGCATGACTATGTAAGACAGGACATGTCTCTGGATGCCCGTCCCTCGTCCCAGCTCCGGGCCCCGGAATACCCTGGCCACATTCTGTGTCAGCACTTGTAGCTGCGCCGCCAGGTAGTATAATTCAAAATCGGGGACCGCCAGTCCCCCTTCTAGTTTAGGCCGCATCAGAACCGTCAGGGCTACCTGTCGCCGTCCCGTCCCCCATAGGAAGCTGATGATCTGCGACTTCAATTCTTTAAAGATCCGCTGCGGGATCCATATCGGCAGTGTGCGGAAGTAATAGAGCAGTCGGGGCAGAGCCACCATCTTTAGCAACGCGACCCGGCCCAGCACCGAGAGCGGGAGGGCAGCCCAGAAGGCCATGCACCCCCTCAATGCCCTTATGCAGCGCCCTACATTACCGTCCAAGAGATTTTCGACATCGTGGTATATCCGGACTCCCAGGTAAGTAAAGCATTTAGCTTCCCATACCACATCCCGAGTGGGAGGGCAATACGGGACATCTGCCCGCAGCGGGAAAACGCAGGTTTTGGTCCAGTTGACCCTGAGGCCCGAGAGCTCGCCAAAGCGCGAGAGCATCTCCACAGCCCCCTCCAAGGCATCACCGGAGTCCTCCAGGTACAGCAGGAGGTCATCCGCGTACAGGGATATATGATGTTCCTCCTCCCCACAACGAACCCCGCCGTACGCCGCTCCTGTCCGCGCTTGCGCCGCCAAAGGCTCCATCGCCAAGGCGAACAACAGGGGAGATAACGAGCAACCCTGCCGTGTACCCCTGCATACTGGATATGCTGCGGACACGACCGTTCCCAGCCGCACCCTGGCCGTAGCAGAGGAGTAAAGGACCCGTGTCCAACGTCCGAACCCCTCCCCCAGGCCGGACTTCTCGAGCACCGCGTCGAGGTATCCCCACTCGAGGCTATCGAAAGCCTTTTCGATGTCCACGGCGAGCACTGCCGGCCGCTGTGCTGGGTCCCAGACGCTGTCCATGATACGGACCAGGCGGCGAATATTCCAGGCTGTGCTCCTGGTGGGGATAAAACCGGCTTGGTCCCCGTGGACCAGTTTGGTCATGTGCGGTAATAATCTAGTGGCCAATATGCGACTCAATATTTTGTAGTCGACCGTCAGCATAGACAAAGGTCTATATGACGTCACATCCGAGGCATCCCTGCCGGGCTTCAACAACGGCACCACCAAGGCCTCCCTCATCGACTGGGGGAGTCTCCCCAGCTCCATGGCCTCAGTGTAGACCAGCAAGAGCCTGGGCGCCAAGGCATCCACAAACTGCGCGTAGAATTCGATCGGCAGGCCATCTACCCCCGGCGTCTTGTTTCTGGCCATCTGCTTAATAGCCACCCGAATCTCCTGCAGCGTAATGGGGCCTCCCAGCACCATCGCAGTTTCCGCATCTACCCGGGGGAGGCAAAGAGTCGCCAGATAATCAGTTATCTCGGAGTTCTCCACCCCCAACTGGCTCTCATAGAGGACCGAATAGTATGACCTGAACCGCTGGAGCACCGCCCCCTGCGAGTAAACCATCTCCCCCGTCTCCGTTCTAATACTTAGAACCGGGCAGCCCCGGGGTTCCGGGTTCGCTAGTCTAGCCAGTAGCGTTCCTACCTTGTCCCGTTCCGCATGCACTCTGACGAGATACCGCTTGTAGTCAAAGCCCCTCAGCCGCTCAGTTTCCGTCGCTACCACCTCCTTCGCCTCAAGCAGCCTGTCCTGCAATTCTGGTCGCTCAGGCCTACGCTGCTCCAGTTCCCTCAACACCCCTTCCGCCTTCTCCAGAGCCGTCAGGATAGTAGTCCTCACATTCGCAAATGTTCCCATACAAACGCCTCTGGTCACCACCTTCATGACATCCCATTCCATTGCCCTCGTGGCCGTTGAACCCTCATTCTCCGTAAAGTACTGCTCTACGCCCCGCTTGACCGCATCCCCAAACACTGGATCTTCCAATGCCTCTGGCCTCAAGCGCCATGTCGGGACCGCCGATCTCGGCCGCCGCCACTGCAACGTCAACAGCAGCGGGTTGTGGTCCGATATAGTTCTAGTGAGGTACTCCGTGTGTGCCATCACTGGCGCCAAGTCCCTGCTGCACAACATAGCATCTATCCTAACGTGTAGCGCGTGTAACGCGGAGAAGAAGGAATAGTCCCTGTGTCCCGGATGTTGCTCCCTCCACACATCTATCAGCCCCCACCTCTCCTGCCAGTCCGCCCTGTGCGCCGCTAAACGGCGCACCGGCGAGTCAGCCAACGGCGGATGCGACCGGTCCAGTGCCACATCAGTGATCGAGTTGAAGTCCCCTCCTATCAATATGGGGCCCGCCAAAAAGTGCGCCAAGGAACCCGTCAGGCTAACAAAAAAGCGGGCCTGATCCGTGTTGGGGGCATATATACTGCATAAGGCCACATCCTGACCATAGAGCTTCCCCTCCACCACCACAAATCTACCCCCCGGGTCCACCAACTGAGTCGTGGCCTGAAATGGGATTCCTGCCCGCACCCATATCAACACTCCCCTGGCAAACGCTGAGCATGTAGTCCCAAACACCTGGCCACGCCATCTCCTCTGCAGCGCAGTGAGTTCCTGTTGAGTTAAGTGAGTTTCCTGCAGGAGTGCGATTTGTATGCCTCGCCTCACCAGATGGGCATGGACCTTGTGTCGTCTTGACATAGTGCGGAGGCCACGAACATTCCACGTGAGGCATTTCAAATTAGGTAATGTCCCCATTGCAATCCGTACCCCCCCAGCACACCAACATCCCAGGCCCACCTACAGCAGCGCAACAGAACCCCGCAACCAGAACAACCCCACAAACTCCCCCCCACCCACTCCCCAGAACAGGACCTAATAACGCACTATCAGCCCCCATCCAAACCTGCCCCCCACCAAACCGTCCCTAATCTGTGGTCGTCTCCACAGAAAGCCTTAAGGGCCGCTCGAGGGTGGTCAGAACCGACCTAGGGCAGGCCAAGCCCCCCGCCCCGCACCCAGCATCCCCGAATGTCTCAACACCATACCTGCATGTCCGTCGAGCACCGGGACCCCCAGTCAGGACCCAGAGTCACAAATGTGGCCCCCCCCTCCGCATCACCCGTCAAATAGTCCATCCGCCATCTGTGGGGTGACCACCGGCCCCCCGGAGCTGTCAGCCTCCGAGATCTCTCCGCCGGACTGCCCGGCCTCCTCTCCAGAATCCGAGCCCACTGAAGTCTGCTCCCCTTGAGAGCCCGTTATGATCGCCGTCGCTGCCAGCGCCCTCCGTCTGTCATCCGCCATCTGTCCATCCCGCTCCGCTCTCTGAAGTTTGTTGCGCTTGCGGATACGTTGGGATTTCCGCACTTGGACCGGTTTCTGCCTCCCTTTTTCCTCTGTCCTTCCCCGGGCCGTGCCCGCCCGATACGACTCCAGCCATGTCCACGCTTCTTCAGGGGTCTGAAAGAAGTGGGTCGTCCCGCTCAGGATTACCCGCAGTTTCGCTGGGAACAGCAGGGAGTACTGTAGGCCCTCGATCCGTAGTTCCTTTTTTACGGCCAGAAAAGAAGCCCTGTTCTTCTGCACCTCCTGCGTGTAATCTGGGAACACCGTGACCGAGCTGTTGGCCACCTGGAAGGGGCCATTTGCACGCGCCTTCTGGATCAATAGGTCCCTGTCCCTATAATGCAAAAGCCTGACCAACATGGGTCTGGGAGGGCGGCCCTGCGCCGGCGGGCGAGCCGGGACCCTATGCGCCCGCTCCAGGGAGAAGAAGGGGGAGAGGCCCTCCGGGGCCACGGTCTTCCTGAACCAGTCCTCCATATATGCCACGGCGTCATCCCCTTCAACTTTTTCCGGCAGGCCCACCACCCTCACGTTATTTCTCCGATTGCGACCTTCGGCGTCTTCCGCTCGCCTCTCCAGTGTCGCCAGACGGCCCAGGATCTCAGCGATTTTGCGTTCTGCGGTCGCCGCCGCCGGCTTGAGCTCCCGGATCGCCACCTCGTTGTCTTTGACTCTGTCCGCCAGTTTGGCATGATCGGCCCTTAAGAGTCCCAGCCCAGTGGCAACCTGCGCTATGTCCTGATGCAAGGCCTCCTTGGTCGCCGTGATGGCCTCCAGGATCCCATCCAGCCGTTTGTTTAAGCGCCGTTCCTGCGCTGTGTCCCCCGGGTCATCTTGGGGTCCTCCATCTGCGGCCGAACCCGCCGCCCGGTCGTGCCTAGAGGGCACATGCGGCGCGACACCCTTCGTGGCCATCCCGCCCTGCACCAGCTCTAGTTCAGGGCCCCACCAGCAGGCGGGTCTATTTCGCCGTCCGTCCACTCCGGGAGCGAAGAGCCAGGGCCCGGCACCCGCTCCCCGTTCTCAGTGTGCTCCTCGGGGCGGTCCGCTCCCCCAGGGCCCGGCAGCCCAGGGCCCCTCCGCTCGTATCCAGCAGGTCGTCCTCGCGCCAAGGCCACCCGCCACCAGCGCACGGGTCTTCCGCGGCTTCACCCAACGACAGCGCACACACAGCGCGGGCTCACCACCTTCCTGCTCCAGCGCCGGGGTCGCTCCCGCTCAGTTCACCCCAATGGGTCGACCTCACCTCCGGGGGAAGGGCGCCTCCACGCGGTCCTCAGGCCCTCCGCTCCGCAGCTCTCCCGCAGCCCAGCGCCGCTATCTCTTCAGGCCGCCATCACCATCCGCCACCACCAACGGGCGCGAGTCGTCCGGCTCCGCCGCCAGCTCCTCCGCAGCTCTCGCTCTCGCCCCCTCCGCAGCTCAGCTGCCGCAGTCGCCCGCGGGCAGGCGCCTTGCTCCGGTGTCCAGCGCCGGCTCCGCTGTCCCCTCCGTAGTCTGTGTCGGGTGCCCCGAGGGGGGAGGGGCCGGCGGGATCCGTCTTCACCGCTACGGCGGAGAGCGCCGCGCCCCAACACCGTAGTCCCGGAGCCCCGGGCAATAGGTGACCAGCCCCGCTCCGCTACACCATCGGCCGGCTGCTCCGCGGTCACCAGCCTCCGTCTGGGTTGTTTACTCTCCTCCGTCCGGGGCCGCCGCCATCTTGTGCAGCAGACGCCGTTCGTCCCGCTCCGTGTCCCGGCTCTAGCACCTCGCCTGGGCCCCCGCCGTCTCGTGCGCGGCGTCCACCGCCGTCCCGGCGCTCAACGCAGCAGGTTCGCGCCAGCTGCGGCGCGTGTTGGCCGGAGCTCAGGATAAATATCGGGGATTAGGCACGGAGCTGCAGGCTCACGCCGCCATCCCGATCGGCGTCCAAACCACGCCCCCGTCTTTTCTAGAGTCTCATGCTCAGATTTTCAAGCAATACGAAAAAAATCTATTGATAACATCAACAGTTGAGGCTTCATAAAATGAGCCTTTTGGAGAAAGAGTACCTAACTGACATTCACGCTAGCAGAGGCATCAAAGCTATCGTCTAGACCAGGTTTCAGGTTACCGTCCTCTAAATCCTGCCATTGGTGGTTGTGTCCAAGAGTGCCTCAGCTTGCCTCTTCAAGAACAAGGTTTGAGAGGTAAAATGCTCTGTTATAACCAACCCTAATACAGTAAAGGTTGATCAGTTCTCTCTGATCTTGCAGCAAGTTCATATTTAACAAACAGTTCTTGGTCAGTGTCTGATGGTTGTGATGGTTCTATTTTAAAAAAATGTATTTTCTGCCTCACCAACTTTCATCAATATCCTATTCGGCGATAGAACTGAAGATGATAAACTGATGCCTTTTTGCATCCATGTTAGCTTTTGAAATCTATGGCGTCCATACATTAGTGCAAAACGTCGAACAATATTGAAAGAGGTGGCAAAGGAAAAGATGGGGTAGGAATGAAGCTGCTAAATGTATCAGTACAATTGAAGAGAATTAACGGTGTTTAAAGAAAAATGTCAGTATTTTTAAGGAAGTGTTAAGGTGAATTAGTGCCAGGATGAAAAATGTGAAACCGGATATAACATTTGTAGTAGATTTGGGTAGACTTCAAGTGGCCCGAAGTTAATCCCAGCCGGTTGGAAAAGCAAGGAAATTTCACCTGAAGAGTGCTATTTGTGATCTTACAGAAGACACTCGACATACATTCATAGTTCTGTGGCATTAATAGCTATGGAAGGATCTATACATGTTTAGCACGAGACCATCAGTATCTGGTGCCCTTCTGTCAGTTTGCAACTGAGGAGGCAATTGTAAGGGTACTAGTGAATGCTTGTTGTGTTGACAGCTTTGTCCATGTTTATCTTACACTTGAAGTAGTGACTAGTCATGAAGGCTGGGATTCTTTGGGTTGGTCAGGACCTGTGACTTTTTCCCTTGCAGGTAGTTGATGGCTGAGCATTTTACTTTCTCCCCCACCTTTACAGAATTCCATTAGGCACAATCTCTCTCTTCATGACATGTTTGTGCGTGAGACTTCTGCCAATGGTAAAATATCTTTTTGGACAATCCATCCTGATGCAAACCGCTGCCTGACACTGGATCAGGTGTTCAAGGTGAGTGAGCCACTTGTTTTGATGTTATGGCATCCAAAAAGTAAACACCATTACAAATGCAGTGCAGTAAATGCATAATTCTTTCTATTAATGCATGTAAGAATATTTGTACAAGAATGTTCTGAGAATTTCTGAAATGCTCTAATCTGTGTTTCCAGGTGTTTCCATTGTTTTTTGTGGTTGCCATTTTTGTTCTGGTCATTGAGTTTAATTGCTAAAAATGTGGGCATTTATTTTTTTAATGACCGGTTCTTCCTTAAGGGACTTTCCACAAATGCAGGATCCCAAACTACATTTTTCAGGTTAGCGTATTTTACATATAAAATTAGCATAAATAAAGAAACCTGCTGCTACAAGGCAATGTTAAAATATATATATATCAGCCAAAGGTAAGTACAACATGATGCATTTAATTGAAGGCATCACTGCAACATTACGCTTTTAACAAAAGCAGTAGTCATGCTTCATCATAAGTTTCTCTAAATTCATAAAATTTGGGAGCACATTTGAACTAGGGTCTTTCTTGATCCTTCAACCTTATAAGCACCTTCAAGGAGCACAGAAGAAGACTCTTTGACTTGTACATGAGCCCTTTCTCCCTTTCTAACCTACCCTCGCCTTTAGGTGAAAGGGATTACATTTGATATCGAAGTGGTCTTGCTGGGCTCACTAGCCAGGTACTACTTTTTTTTTATTTGTCTTGCTGGAATAACAGACTGCTGTTTCCACTGTCTGGAGAACTCTGTCCTAAACCCCCTCCCTACTTCACCATTCAGTTGCTGACTGGGAGGAATGGGGGCTTTTTAGTCCTAGCTTCTGGAATGGTACTCTCTCTCTGGGCACTAACCCAGGTGGGGTGCCATTAGGCTGCTTCTAGGGTCTGAGGTTTCCGCTCTCACTTTGCCGGCATCCTCCCTGCTCAAGGCTACTCCACATATCAACTCTTCTCGTTTTGGGAGAGCAGACTCTTTAGCCTTTTGTTCTCTGTATCTTCTCTACTGAAGCTAAGTGAATCTTTCATAACTCTGCCGCTATCACTCACTCTGGGTATTCGCCTCTCATGCACGCTGTCTCATCTCGCGTCAGGTAATTTTAAAACACTCCTAAACTAATCATAAATTGATTAACCTTTGAGCTTTTCATCCTATTAGCATTCTCATTGTCCCCACCTACACCTCAGCCAAACCTATGTTGAATCATCTCGGAACTTTCAACCACTATTAATTTGTTTGTGTATGAGGGTATATGTTTGGCAGAAGGAAGTTACTTAACCTGTAACTTCAGTTCTGCAACCTTGGTTAAACCTTAGCTCAATCCTGGGAAGCTGTGGCTCTAAGCTGTCGGGCTCACACAAAGAAACCAGTGTAAAGTATTTGAACAACACCAAATCAGTTTAAGAAGAAACTAGACACTCCAGAAATCCAATTCCTACAAATGATTAGATTTTTGTTAATTTTTAGACACCAAAACAAAAAAGATCTACAAGAGGGTTTGGGAGATACAGATTTCAAAGCTATAGTAAATTACACCTTTTCACTTAATCACAAACGAGCATTGGCAAATTCAACAAATTTGACACTTAAAAATACTTTCAAGAAAAACTTGCACAAGTTGGTTTGTGGTTACTTGGAGTTTTGCAGCGTGAATCTTTCTGGATTCACTATGCTGTGCATTATTCCGCGATCTGGTGGTTGGGTCCGGATTCGTAGGCTTTCTTACTTTTTTTTTTTTTTCTTTTTTTGTAGCCCAGGTGGGCGTCGACGTCCCACCATTTGGTGTACCTCTCGTGACGTCGGCGTGCTTCCTGGGGAAGTCCCACCTTTGGGGCGCCATCATCAGATTCTTTTTTCTGCTGTTGGGTCTGGATCATCAACGAGAAGCTCCAGAGTTTGAACGAAGAAAGAAGAGCACGAGTTTCATTGAAGGGAAGTTAAGCGAAGACTACAGAGAGGAAGAACATAGAGAAGGGAAGATAAGCGAAGACTACAGAGAGGAAGAACATAGAGCCGGGACGGCGAAAAAGGAAGAGAACATCGAAATCTTCGACGTCCAACGGAGAATGCGCACTCAGGGACTCTGAGCGCAGGAATGGACAAAACACCGTTTAAATTCTGCCGTAACTGCCACCACAAATACGCGCAGAAGGACCAACATCCGGTCTGCAACCTTTGCCTGCCTATTGACCACGAAAGCAAGGACTGCAACGCCTGCTCCGCCTTCACGCCGAAGACCCTCCGGGTGAGAGAGAGGCAGAGAAGAGCCAACTTCAACATGGAAGGCAAGGGTAAGGCCCTGTCTCTGTACGACCTGGGCCTCTCCACCGACGATGACCACATCGCCGAGGGACCTGATGACTTCACGGTCGCAGAGACCGGTAAGAAAACGTCTGACAAGGTAGGAGAGACGTCGAGCACAAAAAACCCGAAAGGGCCCCGAAACCCAGACACTGACTCAAACCAGAGTCTAAGTCCTCGAAAGGAACACCGGCGCCGAAAATGTCGACGACCGCGAGTGGATCCAAGGACGAAAGGCCCAGCGGATCCTTTGAGAAGGACTCCCAGGTGCCGAAGGCCGGCGAAAAACAAGGTTCGTCGAAACATGCCCACGACATGGGGCATTCGATTTAGAAAGTCAAGGTCGCGTCGACGCAAGCTCCGTCGAAAAGACCAGCGCTCGACGCCGATCATGCCTCCGAAATGGAGATGAAAAAGAGAAGGCTCGAGGCCGAGATGGAGAGCATCCATCAGAGGAAGAAGTTCGATGAAAAGATGAAGAGATTGACAATCCCAGCGAAACCGGCGATGGTTCTCGTAGAAGTAGAGGAGCAGGAAGAGTTCAATGCCGAAGAGCAGTCGAAAGCTCCCGAAGAAGGGGAAGAAGATCTCTATTATGAGGGAGAAGAAGAGGAGGAGGAGGAGCAGTCGATCTACAGCTCGGCACAGTCGACGACGCAAGAGCTGGAATGGCAGGTCCTCGACGCTGAAAACCCAGAAGAGCCCGTAGAGACATATCCTTCGAGGCCTTCGCCGCCAGATGATATTGGGGCGTACAACATGGTCGTCAAAAGCGCAGCTGCAGCTTTTGGCGTGAAACTAGAGGAGGAGAAACCGAAGGCAGATTTTCTACTCGAAACACTGCTACCCACCCAAACTAGGAGCCAGTTCCTCCCCATGCTCCAAAGTGTGATGAACCAAGGGAAAGAGGCGTTCAAGGACCCAGCAACATGCCGATCCATCACGCCCAGAACAGAAAAGAAATTCAAAAACTCCTCACAGGACCCGCCATATATCAAGGGATCAGTCACTGCTGACTCCATTATTGCATCCACGGCCAGAAAAAGGGCCAATGTCCCGGTGACCTTGGGGCCACCTCCTGACCAGGAGAGCAGAAGGATGGACCTCACTGGAAGGAAAATACAGAGGAACGCCGCAATGCACTGGCGCATGGCGAACTCAAATGCGCTACTGAACAGGCACCAGTACCAACATTGGGACGAGATGGGGGACCTAATCAAACATCTTCCCGAACAATACCAACAGAGGGCTTCCCATCTAGTGGAAGAGGGGAAGAATATAGCTAACTCATGCCTTAAGACTGCATTAGACGGGGCAGAGACTTCAAGCAGACTGATGGCGATAGGAATCACTGAAAGAAGGCAGGCCTGGCTCAGAATTTCAGGATTCAAACAAGAGGTCCAGAATAATATACTGAATACCCCTTTCAACGGAGAGACACTGTTCGGGGCACCGGTGGATGAGAAGCTCACCCAACTCAAGAAGGAGAATGAGACGGCAAGGTCCATGGGGGCCCTGCAATTCAGGGGGATGCTAAGAGGTACCCAGACTCGGAGACCTTTCGGAAGCTGAGGTAACCAGCCGGGAACGTCTCACCAAAGTTTCCAGCAAGGCCAGCAAGGCGAGAGCCATGACCAACAGGGGCAGCAGAAACAAAACTGGCAGTACCAGCCTAGAGGCCAGTCCTTTCGCGGTAGGGGGAACGGACGAGGACAAAGAAGAAGAGGGGGAGACCAACCCACCTCAAAGTGACTTTGCATGAAGAAGATGGCTCACCCACAATATACCCCGAGGGTGGAGCACAAAAGAAACAAAATGGAGGGGGTACTCAAACCAAACGCCCACGAGCATGCAACACCAGTAGGCGGAAGACTGAGGCTTTTCCTCCGGGAATGGCAAAAAATTACTACAGAGAAATGGATACTCATCATTCAGTACGGATACTGCATAGAGTCGGAAAGGAGCCCTCCAAACAGAAAACCAAAACGAAGGGAACACTCGAGACAGGAGGTAGCACAACTCGCAGAGGAGGCACTACAGCTGCTCCAAAAGGAGGCCGTAGAACCAGTGCCTTTCAAGGAGAGGAACAAAGGAGTGTACTCAAACTACTTCCTGGTACCAAAGGTGGATGAAACACTAAGACCCATCCTGGATCTACGGTTCCTAAACAAGTACGTAAGGACGCAAAAATTCAAAATGACGTCCCTACAAGAACTACTCTCACAGATGGGAGACGGGGACTTCATGTCCACAGTGGATCTCAAAGACGCCTACCTGCACATCCCAATGAACAGGCGGCACAAAAAACTGTTAAGGTTCACAATCAACAAAGATCACTACCAATTCACAACCCTGGCATTCAGGCTGAAGTCCGCACCAAAGGTTTTCACAAAATGCCTTGCAGCAGTAGCAGCGTACCTGCGGAGGGAAGGGATTCATGTGTACCCTTACCTCGACGACTGGCTAATAAAAGCAAGTTCGCGCGAAAAATGCGAGGAACACGCACAGCGGGTCACAAGGACACTAATGAACCTGGGGTTCTCAATACACTGGGGGAAATCATCAATGAACCCAGAGCAGGTGAAGATATTCCTGGGGGCACAGATCAACACCAGAGACAGATCGGTGAGGCCCAGCGAGAAGAGAACAATAGCCCTACTGAAGGAGACTCGCTCTGACAGTGAGAACAGCAAGCAAGATCATGGGGATGATGGCGTCATGCATCCACCTAGTCCCCAATGTACGGCTTCACATGAGACCGTTCCAGGAATGGCTGCTACAACAATGGTCACAAGCAAACCGAAGTTGGGAGGATCTAGTGGTTGTTAACGCACGCAGTGCAAGAGGAGATAGCAAGGTGGAACAGGGAGAACATAACTATAGGAAAGCCCTTGACACCACCAAGCCCAACTGTGACCATTACCACAGACGCATCCCAGATAGGATGGGGAGCGCACATGAACAAGCTCAGAGTGAGGGGTCTGTGGACTCCAGCAGATGCGGTCAGACACATCAACTACCTGGAATTGAAGACCGTACTGCTAACCCTGAAGGCCTTCCAGAGGCAGCTATGCAACCAAAAAGTGTTGATACAGACGGACAATACTACCACAATGTTCTACATCAACAAGCAGGGAGGAACACAATCGTTCCCCCTTTCCACTCTGGCACAAGAGATTTGGAGATGGGCCATCCCGCTCAAAATAGACCTGCTGGCGATACACCTACCAGGGAAGGAGAATGTGGAAGCCGATTGGCTCGGCAGGCAGACCTCGGCATCCCACGAGTGGGAGCTCAATGGACAGGAAACGCAAAGGCTATTCAAAAGGTGGGGTACACAGACAATAGACCTGTTTGCAACATACCTGAATGCAAAATGCCAAAACTTCGCATCCATACAACCAGAAAAACAATCCCAGGGGAATGCCCTATGGATAAGTTGGTCAAGGACATTTGCATACGCTTTTCCACCAATATCACTGATACACAGGGTACTCAACAAGTGCATGACCAGCAACATGACAATGATCCTGGTGGCACCACAGTGGGCAAGACAGACATGGTACTCACAAATAGTGGAGATGGCACAGGTACCTCCACACAAATTCGCAAAAAGAAAGGACTTACTCTCCATGCAGAACGGAGAGGTTCTACACTCAGAGCCAGAGAGCCTCGGACTGGCAGCTTGGCTCCTGAAGACATAGAGTTCCACACCTTAAACTACCTCCAAGCACTATGCGAGTGCTGCGGGAGGCAAGGAGACCAACAACACGAAAATGTTATGGGGAAAAGTGGAAAAGGTTCACAATGTGGTGCAGCAAAAATGAACTGCAAAATAAATTGACAAAGGAATCAACGGTGCTTAGATACCTCACACACCTTCTAAAGGCGAATCTATGCTTATCCTCGCTGAGGGTCCACCTTGCGGCGATCGTAGCTTACACACTAGGTAAGACAGGAGGAAGCTTCTTTACGTCACGGGTAGTAAAGAGATTCCTGGAAGGGGCAAAAAGAATAGCGCCACCAAAGAGGATGCCGCCTCCGGCATGGAACCTCAACATAGTCCTGACGGAACTTATGAAGGCGCCCTTTGAGCCCATTCACAAGGCCTCCCTTCAAATGCTAACAATGAAGACAGCCTTTCTGATGGCAATAACCTCACTGCGCAGAGTAAGCGAGCTGCAAGCGCTAACGCTGCAAGAGCCCTACATCCAGATACTCCAGGACAGAGTCGTAATGAGAACGGACCCACACTTCATGCTAAAGGTGGTGTCAGCATTCCATATAAATCAAACAATTCAGATACCAAGTTTCTTTCAGAACCCAGCAACAAGCGCAGAGAGGGCACTGCACACTCTAGACGCTGGAAGGGCGGTGATGCACTACATCGAGAGGACCAAAGAAAGAACACAGGAAAACCAAGCAGTTTTTTGTGTCCTTCGCAACGAGCTTCCTGGGTAGACCAGTGACAAAAAAACACCATCGCACGATGGATTGCACTAACAATACAATTCTGCCACAAACAGGCGGGGCAAGAACTATCCGAGGGGCCACGGGCCCACTCCACAAGGAAGAAGGGAGTAACAATTGCCTTTCTGGCAAATACACCCATTCAAGACATATGCCTGGCGGCAACATGGGCTTCGGTGCACACGTTCACCAAGCACTACTGCGTGGATATACAGATGAACAAGGAAGCACAAGTAGGACAGAAGGTGCTCCAACATATATTCAACGACCAACGCTCATCTTCCACCCAGCCGCCACAGAGATAACAAACCGCTACAAAATCTATGCACAGCATAGTGAATCCAGAAAGATTCACGCTGCAAAACGAATAGTTTCTTACCTGTCGGTGTAGTTTTGCAGCTTGAAGATCTTTCTGGATTCACTAGCGAACCCACCCACCTCCGCCAGGAAGATGAGGCAGGAGAAAAAGGGTGGAAGGACAAAGACTGAAATAAGATAATACTGAAAGGATATATATAAGGAAATTACTTGACGCCTAGGGATCAAAATAAAAAAAAATATAGAGAGAGGAAGGGGAAAAAAGAACCCGAAGATGGCACCCCAAAGGTGGAACTTCCGCAGGAAGCACGCCGCCGTCACGAGAGGTACACTAAATGGTGGGACGTCGAGGCCCACCTGGCTTCAAAAACAGACTATGAATCCGGACCCAACCACCAGATCGCGGAATAATGCACAGCATAGTGAATCCAGAAAGATCTTCAAGCTGCAAAACTGCACCGACAGGTAAGAAACTATTCGTTACTTTGGGTGGCCATCTCGGACAGGGAGTCAGTGAAGGGTTCCAGTAATGTCCAAAGAAATGTACCCCAAGGAGAAAAACAGTTTCCAGTCCAGTGTCAGCATTTCCTTGCCATTGACTTCTAGTGGGGTGGTCCGCATGCAAGGGGACACATGAGGCTGAAGATGGTTTGCAGTCAGCGGGGGTCTTCCTGGCACGGCTACTTGGACTATGGGCTTTGTGAGGTGATCCTGAACATGGGTTGACATCCCTCAAAGTCTTCTCGAGCTTAGCAGAAGGTTAGTTGTCCAGTACTGTGGTTTTCTACTTCTTTTGGGGATAATTTGCCTTCTGGGTGACATAGCTGTACTCTGACGACTCTCCTGGATCCAGCAGTATTTGGTGTGATTTTTGGAGTGTCAGGTCATAGTCGTTTAGCCTGAATGAGGAGGAAGCTTCTTTACGTCACGGGTAGTAAAGAGATTCCTGGAAGGGGCAAAAAGAATAGCGCCACCAAAGAGGATGCCGCCTCCGGCATGGAACCTCAACATAGTCCTGACGGAACTTATGAAGGCGCCCTTTGAGCCCATTCACAAGGCCTCCCTTCAAATGCTAACAATGAAGACAGCCTTTCTGATGGCAATAACCTCACTGCGCAGAGTAAGCGAGCTGCAAGCTCGCTTACAGCGATTCTCCATACAGCGAGAGACCTGCTCTCCTCCTTCCTGTCCAACAGATCACAAGTGGTCACTCTGGGGCCATATCAATCGGCCAAGCGTTCACTTCCTTGTGGGGTTTCTCAAGGCTCCTCCCTTAGTCCGACACTTTTTAACATCTATGTGTCGGACCTTGCGGGTGTGATCAAAGCATTCGGGATGAGCCTAACCTCATATGTGGATGATGCGCAACTAGTGTTGGCCATCAAAGGTGACGGGCATGAGGTAGCAGAACGTTTTAAAAACGGTATGGTAGCAGTCGGAGAGTGGATGACAGATAACTGTCTGAAACTTAATTCCGATAAGACGGAGGTGCTCATCTTTGGCTCTCTCTCCCCGAGATGGCCCACTTCCTGGTGGCCGTCGGCCTTTGGTACTCCCCCTAGTCCGACCCTCAAAGTCAGGAATTTGGGAGTTACCTTTGACAACCAGCTCAACTTCATGGCTCATGCAAATAAGGTCGCAGCCACTGCTCATTACAAACTCCGAATGATAAGGAAAATCATTCCTTTCCTGCCAGATACTGCTGCTAAAACCTTGGTCAGCTCTTTAGTGCTTTCATCACTAGACTATTGTAACTCTCTTTTTCTTAATGCCCAAGTTAGGGTAATAAAAAAACTGCAGACAATACAAAATGCATCAGCGCGTCTTCTGGCCCGATCACCAAAGTTTGCTCCTATCACTGACACCATAAGAACTTTTCACTGGCTGACCATCCAAAACAGGATTAAGTTCAAGTCACTTTGTATAATTTACAAAGCACTTCATGATCAGGGGCCTCGCCTCCTCAAGGACAAGCTTACTCCTTACATACCATCCAGACAGCTTCGCTCTTCCAATCTGAACCAACTAGTGGTTCCACGCTCCAAAACAGTGTCCTGGGGTGACCGCCGGTTTCTGGTCGCTGCCCCAAAGATATGGAACACTCTGCCGCATCACATTAGAACTTGCCCCTCACTTTTACAGTTCCGTAGGAAGCTGAAAACTTGGCTGTTTAATCAGTGATAGTATACCTTTCTCCTCTTGTTTCCCATGCCTCGTTAAGAGACACCTGCTAAGGTCTAGCGCCGAGACGCCTACGGGTATTCGTTCGCGCTTAACAAATGTCAAAAATAAATAAATAAATAAATGAGGGTGAAGAGCTGCGATCCAGAGACTTCAGCTACCAACTTAACAGACAAGCTACCACCGCTTTTCTGATCCTGACCCATGAACAGGAGGTCAGCCTACTGACCCATGTAGTATCTTGCATCTGTCTGGCCTCCGTAGTTTGCTTCTCCACAAGCGGGACACAGCAGGCACAGTCCTTTTTCTTTGTTAGTCCAAGGTGCAGCAGTCCAACTTCGTTGTGGCGTTTCTTCACTGGGTCTTTGGTACAGCAGGGCAGTCATCCTTCAGTTATCTCTTCCAGTTCAACGAGATCTGCTTTATGGGTGCCCTTTTTATGCTCAAAGTGGGGTGGTTTTGGTTACTAACCAATAGGCCTCCAGGGTCCCACCTGCCTGATGACTTCCTGTGAAGTGTGACATCTAACTATCCCAAAGTGCTCTATAAATATATATATATTTTTAATGTTTTATTGAGTTTTAACTTTATAACACACCCAAGCAGCAGTATCTACACAATTCATATTGCAGTGCCACAGAGAAAGCCACGTGGGTTCATTCCACATAAGGCTAAACTGGGAGTAACAATCAAACATTGTCCCATAAAGTCAGTCTGTGGTGGCCCAGAAGTATTATCTCCCAGTCCAAGGACCACGGCCAGGATGTACATGGTTTTAAGTGTATCCGTCTATGCCTGACTCAATCTTTCCAGATTTTGATGTTTCTGTGGACATCCCCCTAGCCAGGTATACTGGATGTTCCAGGCCAATGCAGCAGTCCATACTTGTGGCCAACCCAGCTATGAGTGGGGCTGCAGTGTCTTTCAACGCCCTTGCAATGTCACGTTTGGCCCAACCAGAGCAGCACCCTCTTGCATCTGTCACCCCCCTATGTCCTCCATAATGTGTAGAAAGATACATTTTGGATCCCTAGAGATTTTCCAACTCAAAACTATCTCCAAGGACCTCCAGTATCTCCTCCCAAAAGTGTGATAAGGCTGTCCAGCACCAGAATGTGTTTAACAGGTCCCCCATGGGGTCTCCACAGCGCAAGCAACCTCAAGGATCAATCAGCCCTATTCTAAACAGCTGTGTGCTTGAGCAGGACCAGATGCAGCAGTTTGAGTTGAAGCAAATGGAACTGAGTGGCTATCGCAGCCTACCTAGGGGCAACCACTACTTGAATCCAGTGCTCGTCCTCAAATGGCCCCAAGTCCCGTGTCCACGCCTCCCTCACTCCTACCATGGGATCTGGCTGATTGCGCAGCGTCTGATAGAGGATGGATAGCTTTTCTTAATGTCGCCTCGGGAGCGGGGGGGGGGGGGGGGGGGGTTGTGTATCCGGGAATGACTTGGTGCTCTATTCTGCCCACTCAAGATCTCGGTCTAGGCAGCTTGGTAGACCACCCTAGAGTTATGGCTACCACTGGGCTTCATTCCTACAGGAAAACCGCTTTGGTAACCGGTAGCAAGCTGGCGCTTTGTGATATATCAGTAATCTGCTATGCTGTGGGAGTGCAAGTAATCCAACCACCACTACATTGCACCGGTCTGCTCTTCTTTCAACAAGTAGCTAATTGTTACCTTTTTTCTGGATTAATTGTTCTCAGCCCTGCAAGGCACACTGCCCGCTCATCTTATGGCTCTAAACCATCCTGTGACCTTGGATTTTTCCTTTCTTTATGTATGGATTATTTTTTTTTCAAGCAGAGCCACACAGTGATTGACGTTGATAGTCCAACTGGATGTTAAAATGTTATCCATCGTTGTATTTTCACTGTGCTTTAACGGAAAGGGTCTCTTTTGCAATGACCCTGTTGGCACACAGTTCTCAACGAAATTGCACGCTACTAGGAAAATCGTGAATTCAAATCCGGCTTCCTCTTAGTTTAATGTAATTATGCATTGCCAAAGATTTTAATTTTTGTAAACATCTTTTTGTACATTTTATGATCTAAGTGTTTTCTCTTGTAAAGATTTTAATTAATCGAACAATAACGTTTTTGATATTCAGTAATCTGCTATACTGTGTAAAGAGTCTAAGGGTTCCCTTACTAGCGGACAGAGGCTTGATATGCAATCCCAAAGTGCTCTATTAGGTGGTAGTGTGGTCGAGCAGCCTTAGGCTTAACACAGAGGAGTGCAAGCCATTCACAAAATGCACACAATGATCTATAAATGATAACACGACTCAAGAAGTAGATCCACACCAATTTATAAAAAAATAGCAGGTATTTTGATATTAGTTTAGGTATCAGAAAAAAACTTGTTCAGGTAAGTAGGTTTTTAAATATAAATTCTTTTCACTTTACAAAGTGAACACAGTACAATTTCCAAGTTCTGCAAAGTTATCCTATGGAAGGAAACTAAATGAGTACATTGACTTACAGGACCAATCTCCAGGAGTTAAGGTGAGTGGTGGGCAAGGTTCAAGGCAGCACCAACACTACACCAGCAGCTGCCTGAGAGCGGCAGGGTGCAAAACAGTGTCGGGTGTCCAGTGGGAATCAGTCTATGTAAAAAAGATGGAGGCTCTGGCTAGGAAGCCAGTCGGGCTGAATCGGCTCAGGCCTTTTCATGCTTGGGGACGAGGGGGACTCTGTTGGTCCTCTTCTCCAAAGCCCAGGAGTGACGGGTGCAGAAGTGTCTTTAGGCGTCATGTTTTTCCTTACTGAAGCAGTCGCAGTAGTGGGGGGGCCTGCGTGCAGAAGTTGCAGGCGACATCAGGGAGTCCAGGAGGGGTGAAACCACAATTGACTCCAGCTCTGAAGGCAACTGGTGCAGTGGTTGCTTCAGGTGTCCGGTTTTGGCAGTGCCGAAGGCTTCAGAGTCTTTGGCGTTTTTTCAGAACTGGTCCGCTGTTCACAGGAGATCGTTAGTCTTTTTCGAAGGGAGGCAGTCCTCCCCAAGTTTCTGTGGTCAATAGCTGCATGGTGAGTCGACTTTTACGCAGTTTTCAATGGGGGTTGCAGACAGGCCAGCGGGGCTGGAGCCAAGTCAGGAGCTATCTCCAGACTTCTCTGCTTTTGCGGCTGTTTGGTATCCTCTTTCCTCTTAGGTCATCGGGATCTGCTCTGCTGCCGGGGACCCGACGCCCACTCTCCCAGAATACTAAATTTAGGGGCGTTAGAGGGAGTGCCAGGTATTAGCCAATGGGCTACTTACTTTTAGGGTGACTACTCCCTCCTATGACAACTTCAGTTGGGACATGGGCCTGACCCTGGTTGGTTAATTCCCTCCAGGACGAGACAGAAGAATCTGAAGAGAGGGGTTGACATCACCTGCCCAACTCTAGGGGTGTTGCTGGCCGAATGTGGGCACCCTTCTTAATCTAACTAATTTTCTCTCCTGCCAAAAGTGGGGCAGGACAGGTGGGTGGGCATTCTCTCCTATGAGAGAATCCAGAGTTGCATACCTAAGGCGGAAGGGCTTCCTTGAAGCTCCCTTGCTTTAGGAGGCTAATCTGCAGGTCATCTCGTGGGAGGGGGTGGGAGACACCCCCTACCAAAGCTGGACTGGTTTCTTGCCTCCTGCGAGCGAAGGCCTTCACCCTTGGGGGTCAGGAATTCGTCTCTGGTGTTGTGCTGTCTAAAACCCGTCAGTCAGCCCACCAGCAGTTGGTACGGTTTCGGGGGGCACTTCTGAGGTGCCCTCTGGGTGCATGTATTGTAAATCCAACACTGGAATCGGTGTGGGTTCATCAATACGAGTTGTTTGATATCAACCATCCCTATTTGCATTGAAGCCCTCATGTAGCTTTGTGACTTTCTCACCAGTGCCCAGCACATGTTTTAAAATGGCTTCCCTGTTCACTTGCACTGGCAGTAACCAAACTGATCAGCACAGGATCATATCTGCTCATGCAGGTATACCCTCACATATAATATTAAGCACCCTCTCCCCCCTTAGGGATGTCAGGCCTGCTGTAGGTGTGACTTATAAATATCATATGCAGTGGTAGGGGACATGGCACTCAGGGATGGGTGACATGTCTTGTTTTTACTTTTGTCTGCACCAAGCCACACTGCCTGCAATGGCAGTCGTGCATGTGCTTGGTCAGGGGTACCTTAGGGTGGCGGAATTCGTGCTGCAGCCCTTGGGGACCTTCTTTAGCACCTCAAACCCTAGGTTCCAGGGTACTATTTACTAGGAACTTGCAGAGGGGCTAAAGGTTTTGGGAATTAGGGGAACAATGGTACAGTTTTGGGAAAGAGCTCTGTCACTGTGGACCTGATTACCAGAACCCAGTGCACTTTCAGTTGAAATCACCTAATGTACAAGTGTGACGATTTCAAAAATTGCATTTCCCTACACAACTGTTTTCCGCCTCCGTCCCTTCTGCCAGCCTGTCTACCTACAAAATGGGCAGCCCCTACCATGTATGCTTGTTCCTTGCCATTCAGAGGAGGCTTCCCCTTTGAAACACAACTTTAGGGTCTACACCCAGTGTGCCTACCTGCCAGGAGAAGGTAGCATCTGCTCTAGCGGCAGGCCTCTATTCTTTTTTTTTTTCCTTTGAGTTGTTTGCACGTCTCCTCAAATGGACAGAAGGCTAACTCGTGGCCAGCCTTAGCAAATGGTCACTGGACGACTTGGGCAACAGAGTAGCAACTGCTTGAAGTTGCATGTGGCGACAAGTTACATTTGATTTTGGCTTTGGGCATCAAGTTGACCTAATGTAACTAGTTGTTTGTTACCTTGAAGTATCAACTTTGGTAGTCCCATTTAGAAGTAAGCACAGCAGGGTTGTTGTGTAACTCTGTAATTAACAATAAGGCTACCAATCTCTCTTGGGGGTAAACATGACAATTGTGGACTTATACTGCTAGAATGTTAAACATGTTCTACTTTACTAATATGCCTGCCTATAGCTCTATAGGCCTTCTGTAGAGGTGACCTACACATTAAAAGAAGTTTGGGCTTTGCCATTGCTTAAAATCGCTAAATCGAGTTTGCCCTTCACATCTGCCCTTTTAGTCTGCATTGGCAGACTGGCAGACAAGTTTTACATTATCTCACTCAGGGTGGCAAAACAAGTGCTGCAGTCCCTGAGGGGGGCACTTAAAATGATGGGCCTAGGGTACCCCTGGTACTTATACTAGGGACTTACAAGTAAGTTAGGCTATGCCAATAGAGTATAACCCATTTAACCATGTACCTTTTTTAAGGGTCTGAGCACAAGCATTGCATCCTGATTAGGAAGTCTCAGGGCATTTTAGAGACATTACACCAGTGCCTATTAGTCAAAATAGGGGCAAAGATTTGGTGTGAGACCTGCTAAACCCCTGTTTATCCACAGAGTAATATGCTTGAATTATCTTCCGGAGTCCATCTGGGGATCCCGTGCAAGGTCAGTGTATAGCAGTAGTCTAATACAGCAAAGCTGTACTTGTTGGAGAAAAGAGGCATACATGAGGCTTACCCTAATGAAAATGCATAACTCCTCCTGACCCACTACTGTCCCAGATGATGACTGGGTGTCTAGAGTAATGTCTGGTGATGGTGTGGGCCGAAGACAAAGTTGCTGATGCAGATGTCCAGCAAGGGTGAATGTGCTCCACCTTGGTCTTAAGTGTCTGCAAGCCTTGCTATGACAGTACAAGATAAAAGAAGTAACACATCCAAAAATGCCCGGCTTTGGCAAAGGACAGGCTTTGTTCAAGTTTCCATATGAGACCAATAACTGGTTTCTCTTGAAATTCCTTTGTCCTGTCCATATAAAACTTTAAATAGCTCTTGATTTCAAGAGAATGTAGAGACTGATCGGCTGTCTGTCTTTGTGTGTGTGGGGGGGGGAGGTGGAGTTGGCAAAATATTTTATTCAGGTGAAAGGATATTAAAACCTTCAACATAAAGTTAGATTTGTACATGTTACCTTGTTTTTATCAAACTTTGTTTAAATTAGTTGAAAAAGCCTGAACTTCTACCATTTATGTGCTGATACGGCTAAAAGAAAGGTGGTATTCAACAGCATTTGTGAAGAAGCTCTATGAATTGGTTCAAATGGTTCTTTGAGTTGACCTAATACTCTTTTTCCCATGCTTATGGGTTTTTTGTTAGACTAAGTGTGTAATGGCCCCTAATGAATTTTTTTTGTTGGTTCTTTTAGCCTCTCGTCCACAACCAGGCCTGTGCAAACAGTTTTTAAATACCTGGATATGGCAGCCAGGTGAATTTTGATGGCAGAGTACCCTGATTCAGCTAGGCTAGCAGATACAGTATTATTGTATGCAGATGCATCAAGAGGATCTATGTTTTTTCTTGCTATCCAAATATAAAAAAAAGTTTCTATTTCATTTTCTAATTGTAGAAGTGGCTCTAGTTCCTTGTAGGATCTTCCTGCAGGAAGATGGAAAATGTTAAAGATACAAAACAGGTACATGATGTGACCTAGATCTTTCTTGAATTGGATTTGGGTTGTAAATTGAGAAGTCCTATACATGTGTGTATCAGCAAACGGGGGGCTGCCGAGATTATTGTGCAAGTTTCTTTTTGTTCATTTTTGTAGGACTCTTAGCATTTGGGGTGGGGTAGAGTAGCGTAAGCAAATTTCATTAACCAAGGCATCTAAAACACTTCCACATTTGAGCAGGGATACCACCATCCACTTGTGAAGCTTTGGCATTGGTGTTGCATAAAAAAAGCCATTATTAGTGTGTTCCTATTTTCGAAAGACTAACTCTAACTGATCTGTGTCCATTACTCAGTCATGGTAGTTCTCTTGTTTCCTGCGGAGGGCATCTGCTGTTTACTTTTGCAACCCTCCACTATGCTGTACTTTCATACTGATGTTGCATCATCGAGTCCACTGACTTAGCTGCTGCCTTAGTTTGGATGTTTTTCTTCCTTGTTTCAAATGTAGTATAATGTAGTCATGCTGTCTTTTCTTATTTTGTTGTATTTTTATCCTATATGAGAAAGAAAGGCTTTTAGAGCACGTCTGACTAACCTTCATTGTGGCAGGTTTATGTGCAGTTTTTGTTCTTGTAAGGTCCACTGGCTGCTCATTAAAATGTCTTTAAATGTTGCCCAGCCCTTCATTGCCTCATCTTTTATAAGATTGAGATGTGGTTTGATTTTGTATGGGTCTTGACTGGACTAAATGTTGCCCTTGACTTATTACCAGATCTTAGAATATTTTCTTTTTGATGACTTGTATGCAATTCTCCGAGTGGTGTCTTTCCACTGCTTGTCCATTTCATTTTGTTGGCGTCCCAATCTCCGACAATATTGCGGTACAAGAGCAATGCAGGAGGACAATTTTCAGATGAGAACTTTGAATTTTCCTTTACCCCATTTTTTTGCACTTGGCTTTCAAACAAGATGATGCAACTTCTCTCCTCTTTATTGAAATAGGTTGGCTTGTTGCGCAGATGCCTAAGAATAATATCTGTGGCTTTGGGTTTGTTTTGTTTTTGTGTTTGTGGTTTGGAGTCTGGACTTAATGCTGTAGAAGGTTTATTATTCGAATAACTGCAGCCTGTGTTTGTTTTGAAGAGGGAGCCTTGTTGTGGAAACTGCTGTTAGTGTTCCCAGAGTTGTGATTTCTGAAATTAGAATGGGAGTGGAAATCTTGTTGATAGAAATGGTTTAGTAGTTGGTGGGACCCTGCGGGTCTTTGATGGGTGGGTTTCATTTTTTTTTTTAAACCTCTTTTTATTGAAAGAAATGTTAGTTTTAATATAGGCGGCACAATATTCAGGTATTGCACATCATATCAATCATGTGATAACAATATTAAGATTATCAAACAGCATTACAGTTATGAAAAAAGGGGACAAAATGTGTCCTAATGATGCATGTACTACAGTAGCACCGTTACCGGAACACTGTTGCCAGGACTAAGTGTTAAACATTATCTCCGTATGTGATGCCAGTGCCAAGAGTCAATTGACGATGCCCGTTTAAGTGAACTGTAACTAACAAAGAAATATTAAACACAAAAGAGCGCCATCTGTAGCGTGTGGAAACTACACCTGGGGGGGGAGGAGGGGGGGGGGGGAGTGTGAGGGCCAATGAGTTGCGAGAGTGAGAGGAGTGGGGAGGTCTAGGGAGATGCTGGCGACGTGCCCGGGGTCCACAATGGTTGCCTACAGTGTCTGATCCACCGGGGCAGAATGGTGGTGGTCCCCACCATTCTGTCGAAGAGAGGAGGAAGAGAAGGGGGGAATGGGGGAGGCGAGAGGGGTAGCATATTATGGCATGACAATTGCAGTCACGGCAGGGGACTGCAAGGCTCGTTCCACAGCATCTGGGTGCGTGAGGTGTTTGAGGCGTTCATCCCAGGCCTGCGCAATCGGATATTTACGCAGCCCCGCGGCTTCCTCCTTATGTAGCATAGTGCACCCGGCTTGCGCCCATATCGTAAAGGACTTCTCCCAGCTAGCTGGTATTGATGGGTCAGTGTGCTTCCAACGTTTTGTGATGAGGCGCCTTGCCGTTATGGGTGGGTTTCATGGTGGTAGATTCTTTTAATTTTTTTATTTCCATGTAGGAAGCTGGCTCTGTGTGTATACTATACCAAAGTGAGGTATAGTGTGCACTGAGTCCAGTTGATCCCCAGCGGTATAGCAGAGGCTAAAGTAGATAATACCTTACTCTTTGTGGCAGTGTGGTTGAGCAGCCTAGCATATCAGAGGGCCATGTTAAGCACTTCAACACTTAAAAGATTTTTCAGAGAAAACCCACCATACAATCCTATTGGGCTAAATGAAGTGTTAGGTTTACAGGTAAACTGTTTTGGGGGGGTAGAACCAAGGCTCCTCAAGGTTCATGTTGGCACTCAAGGGGTGCCACCTTTTGAGGGAGGGAGAGGAAGCTCCTGGGATTTTAGGTGAGAACAAAGGGGGCCCCAAGTTAGCACCCCCGGCGCCAACTGAATCGGATCCAGGCTCTGAGGATGTGGTGCCGTTGCAGTGCGGCCCTTCGGGGTCCCTCCTTCGGACCACGGCGCCTCTGCTTCGCCGCAAACTCCCGCAAGAGTTCCTGTGGTGTCGCGGAAGGTCACTGGGGCTCGGGTCGCACCCCCCGAGCCCCGCTCGGTCCTCTGGACAGGCGGCGGCCTTGGCCGAGGTGATGGCACTACGGTGCCGGCGGCTGCTGGCGGCGCCACAGGTTTCGGCGGCTGGCGGGGCACCCCTCTCCGGGCCCTTCTTGCCCCTCTACGCAGGCGGCCGCCTCATCGGAGGTCAGGTCTGAGCCGTTCCGGCGCCGGCCCGGCTCTGGTCTCCTGTGCCGTATCGGAGGTCGCCCCGGCGTCTCCACCGGTGACAGTCGACGACTGGGTCCTGCCTAAGGTTGCGGACTCTACGGCGCCGGGCTGACTTCGGGTTGTTGACTCTTCTCCTGACTCCTCCTCTTCTCCAGAGTTTTGACGGTTGCTGGTGTCATCCTCGCCGGAGACGGGCCGCCGTGTCGTGGCTTTTCCCTGACAACGTCTAAAGGCGGCTCATCGCCGTCTCCACGACCGCGGTCTTCACCGGAGGAGCCGCTGGTCCCCCACTCCTCGGTCCCTCTTCCTTCCAGCCTTGCCCCCTCCTTCCTCCAGTTGGCTTGGGGGATGGCCGCCTTAGCTTGCAGCAGTCACCTAACGAGGAGCTGCTTTCCCCTCCGCGGGGCCCTACTGAGGCGGGTGCGGCTATCGCCCGCGCTGTTTCCACGGCTGTGTGAATCTTGCGCATGAGTGATCCAGCTGCCCATTTCCCGGCAGATCATCTTCTGGAGGTTCTCCATCAGGGCTCTGGTGGTATGGAACTGTTGCTTCCCTTCAAGGTTTCACTCCACTCTTCTCTCTTGGGCACTTGGGGCCGTCCCGCCACAGGGGACCCGATGCCCCAGCACCTTCTGCACCGCCACCATCCGGCACCGCGTGATCCGGTGTGCCTTTCTCTTCACCCTTCGACCAGAGGCCCCTTTTGCAGTCTGCCTTTCCTGTTTTGCCGCCGCCGCTGCTGTTGTTTCCCCTGTCACGGGAGGCCCCCTGGCTGGACTCCTGGGGCGCAATGTTTCCCTCGACCAGTGCGGCTCTGCGGGCCCTTAACAGTGTGTTTTGGCTTGGGCCACTTCTTGCTTGTGGGACTTGGCGGAGTCCCTTATGTCTGCCGCTTCTCAGGAGGGTGCCTGTGTGGATTTGAGACACCATGTCTTGGATGGTCGGGAGCTGGTGGCGTTTATCCTTCGCTCTGCTCTGGACATCTCGAAGGTGCTGGGTCATGCCATGGCTTCTTCGGTTGCCCTTCGTCGCCATGCCTAGCGTCTGGACAGTGTGTACCCAGAGAATGTTCGAGGACGGCTGGTGGACCTCCCCTTCGATGGGGCTCTTTTGTTCCATGTCCCTGCGGACTCAGCCATCCAGAGGTTCGTGGCGGTCCTCCTCTTCCTTCCCTCCTCTTTTCCTTTGGGTTTTACACCATGCTGGGCCTGAGATTGGGCATTCTGCGTTTCCCCTCTGGCTGCTTGATAGGCTTCCTGCATTTTTTTTTCCGCAGGTCTTTTTTTGTTGTCCTCTGCTGCAGAAGTTTCTTCCTAAGAGATTCCCATGTTTTGGTATATGAGATGCCCCATGTGGGGGGCAGGGTTGGCTGATATATAGCCCTGGTATGTGCTGGGGAGTTCTGGTCGCCTGCGGGCTTCTGCTCGTCGTGGCGTTATGGTATGTTGCGATCCAACCTTCTTCTTCGCCTTTTTGCTTTGAGTGTTTCGTTCTGTGGTGTCCCTGGCGTCTGGTGGAGCTTGCCAGTGCCGCCCTCTTGTTCTTTCTGCACCGTTGTGCCTTCTTGGGGCTTTAGTGGACTGTCATCCTGCCTTCTCCGCTGCTTCCAGTGGGCCTTGTACTCGGTTTTGCCTTTTCTCCCTGTGGGGGGAGATGGTCCCTGACTTCTGGACCCTCTTGCGGGCGCAGTTTGTCCCTGTGGGGCGTTTGACGATTCTTCCTGGGTGACCTTGGGTTCCCCTTTTCAGCTTGCGCCTGCTACCGGTGCCGTCCTGTCTGGGATTGCCTTTGATCTGCCTCTTCTCCTTGGAGTCTCTAGGTTGCTCTTTTCCTTCGGTGCTCCTTTCCTTGGCCTTGAGCGGAGGTTTTGTTGCCTTACGTGGGCGTGGGGTGTTTGGCCTCTTTGCGCCTTGCCTTGTTTCCTCTGCGGAGTGAGGACAGGCTATCTTCTTTTCTATTCCCCCCCCCCCCCCTCCCCCTCAAAATTGGGGTTGGTGGCTTCCTGCTGGCGGGGGTTTCCCTTTGCCTGGGGGACGTGGCTTCTTGTCCTGTTTTCGGGATCTGCCCCCGTGCGTCCCTCTGTTGTGCCCAGGTGGGTGGGATCCTCTCGCAGACCTTACTTCCCCTTGGGTATGGCTAGGGTATCTGTTCTATGTGAAGGAATCTGAAGTTAGTAGTCTATCAGATGTACGAGTTACTTACCTTCGGTAACGATGTATCTGGTAGAGACGATTCTTGCCGCAGATTCCTTCACAGCCCGCCCTACGTCCCGTTCTGCGAGGGCTTGTGATTTGGTCTTTTGCACTCGCATCCCTGTGGGTGGCTGTGTCTTCTATGAGTACATTCTTTCCCTCTTTCTTTCAGGCTATTCCATTTTTCCTCCCCGTTGTCGCATGGGAGGATAGGTTTGTTGGTACTTCTGGCTCTTTGCGATCCTTGAGGTTGGGGTCTTTTGGCTGTGCCTCTGCCCTTGTTCCTGATGGGTTTTGTCACACTCTGTGATGGGGATGTCTTGGAGTTTTGTCGTTTCGGGTGTGTCCCCCGACTGGTTCCCCTTCCTTGTCTTTGGTTGGGGTTGTAGTCCTGTTGCATGTTATCGTGACATTTTTTCATATGTCCCTTGTCTCCGGGGGGGGGGGGGGGGCTGTCTCTGTACTGGCAGGGTTGCTGCTCTGTTATATATCCTTTCTCTGCCTTTGGGTACTGCAGTGCCGGGCACTGCTCTTTATGGTGTTCCTCACCATTCCTTTTTCTGCTCTTTCGCACACTGTTCCTATACTCTGTTTTGTCTGCTGACTCCGCGTTGTGGCGCATAAAAGTTCTCCGAAGAAAACTGACGTGTGCGCGCCGGGGTGGGACTTATGTGACCTCGCTGGCGTCACGTACGCGGACGATGCCTGGGCGGAGTTGTGTGCTGCCGGCGCGCAGGGATGCTGGGCAAAAAAGTTTCCGGGTCCAGTATCACGCCTGGAGATAAATCTACGTGAAGGAATCTGCGGCTAGAATAGTCTCTACCAGATACATTGTTACCGAAGGTAAGTAACTCGTACTTCTGGGTGCCCCTAAATACTGTATTTAGGGGGCGTTTTGGGAGTATTGAGGTCCGTAACCAATGGGCTACTGACCTTAGGGTGAATACACCCCTGTGATGTGCTCACCCCATGTGGAGTGGGCACAATCCCTAACTGGAGGGTTCCTGCCATCTGCAAGATGGCTGGCACTGAAATGTGGGCTTCACTTCTTCTCCCCCACGTGGGCTTAGGTTGGCAGAGGTGGGCACACCTTCTGGTCTGTTCTAGTTTTTTTACGCCTGTCTTCCTGCCGAAAAGGGGGTGAGACAGGAAGGGGAATCTGCTCCTGATGGCAGGAGAGGCTGGGGGTCGCTTTGTGAAAGCAGCAAGGCCTTTGAAGCTGCCCTATCACAGATGCCTCTTCCTGACCTGGGGAAGGTGTGAACACCTCAGCCCAGGAAGGGCTTTGTTTTTCGGCCCAGGGAGTGAAGACTCCCACCCCAGGGGTCCAGAAACTTGTCTTGTGGTGGCCGGCTGGTGGTCACCAGTCAGGAAAGCACCACAGGCTGAACCAGAGATTTGGTTAAGGGGCCCCCTCTAGAAGGGACCCCTGAGGGCAGGGAATAACACATCTGACACTGGAATCAGTGCAGGTTTATTATTCTGCGATGTTTGGTACCAAACATCCCAGAATTCAGTAAAGACAATATGGTGCTAGGAAACTTGTGATAACCAGTTTCCAGACCATATTACTCAGTATGCCTTTACTGGGCACTTACAATATCTAAGAATGGGCTTAGATATTATCCGGTCCTGTGTGCTCATGCAGATCCTCACATGAGGGATAGTGCACCCTGCCTTTAGGGTAACTTGCCTAGGCCCCATGCAGTGCAGGACAGGCATGGCACACAGATGTGTGCCATGTCGACTCTTCACTTTGAGCTGCACCAAAACACGCATGCTGCAATGGCAGTGGTTCATGTTTGTGGTGAGATGTCTCCTAGAGTAGCATAATACATGCTGCAGCCCTCTGAGGCCTCTACCTGGCTACCACGCCCTTAGCACCATAGGTATCATTTACAAGGGACTTACAGGAAAGCCAGTGTTGTGGCAATTGTGGAAACAATGGTACAGGTTCGGGAAAGAACACAGAGCCTGAGTACCTGATTGGCAGGGACCCAAGACATACTCAGTTAAAGTGAATCAGAAATCTGACAAAAACCATTTCAAGGGTCATATTAATTTTGTAGAGTCCAGTGGAGAGTTATGTGGAGTGTCGTACAGCAGGGGAGAGTGTTGTAAAGTCTTATGTCAGAGTGGAGTAGTGTGTAGTGGCGTATTGTTCAGTGTAGTAAAGTTTTTAATATAGTTTAGTGACATGGTGTTTAATATAGTGGATTATCATGGACTGGAGCAGCAAGTTGTACAATGGAATGACGTATCAAACAGTAAAGTAGGGTGTCGTAGACTGTCATAGAGTAGTGTTTTAGAGCGAGTAGGGTAAAGTTGAATATCGGAGTGAAGTATTGTCAAGTGGAGTGAAGGAGTGTCGTAGAGTGGAGTGGCATGCCATCTAGTGGAGTGGCATATCGTAGAGAGAAGTTCAGTGTTTAGTGTAGTACAGTGGTGTAGGGTGGATGGGCATAGTGTAGTACAGTGGCGTAGGGTGGAGTTGCATACAGTGGAGTCCAGTTTCAGACAGTGGAGCGGAATATATTACAGTGGTGTAGAGTGGGATAAAGTGCAGTACTCGAGTGGAGTAAAGTGTCAGAGTGGAGTGGCATTTTGTAGACTAGAGTAGAGTGCAGTAGAGTGGCGTATCATACATTTGAGCAAAGTGGCATAAATTGGAGTCCTGGTGTTGTACTTGTAGTGGTGTGTGGTACATTACTAGAAGGTGATGTAGAGTGGCATACAGTCTAGTTGATGTTTGTAAAGTCCAGTGGTGTACAGTGTGGTAGAGTGGATTGGCATACACTGTTAGAGTTGAAATGGCAGAGTGCAGTGGAGTACTGTCAGTGTAGAGTGGAGCAAATTGATGGGCATACAAAGAATTGCGTACAGTGTCGTATAGGGAACTTCAGTATCGTAGAGTGGAGTACAGCAGCATTTCCCCATCACAATGCACCACGGCACCCTGGTGAATCGTCAAAACTAGCCTGGGCCCTACGAATGGATGCGCACCAAGCACACAGTTTGGTAACTTGCTTTTACCTGCTTCTGTGGCAGCGAGACAGAACAGAATTATAGACAATTCAATGCCAGGACTTCAATAACGAGTTGACGGAGCAACAGATCAGCCCTCCAGTCCCCAGGCATGTCTCGCACGCCACTTTCTCTCTTCTCCAGCCTGCCTGTTCTGACATTTGGCATCGCTCACTTCTGGTATGTAATAGGTGCAACAGGTCTGCAAAGTTTCGCCTAAGATTCATCAAACTGGTGTACAGTTATTTTTTTGGATTTATTTTTGTTTAATTTTGTAGAGCTCATGAAAAAATTAGCACTTTTTAATGAAGAAAATAGTTTAGTCTCATGTGTTTAAAATTTTCACACTTAAATAAGGCACAGGGTTGTGAAACAGAACACTTTGCCCCAAAAGGGAGGTATGAAACAGAAGATTCTGCAATACAAGTAAAGTTTTATGGCTTCGTCATAAAATTAAGGCATTTTCAAAGTATGTTGCAACAGCATCTTGCAAGGCTTTCTTTGGATGGGAATGTCAACCGGAAGTATCTGTGTTACCTGTAGCTGGGGTGAAGGCCGCAGGTACACAGAAAGTGGTCACTGCCAGTGATGCCTCCAGTACCAGATGGTTTCTTTGCTCATCTGTGGCCCAAAAGAGTGGGTTGACCTGCGCCAAGATGGCTACGGCACATGTCACTAGCACTGTATTGATGACTCCCAGGTTAGGACCCTTGGGGATGAATCAGGGCACCACGGTACCCACCACTCCGCAGACTCTTAGGCACTGCCAGCCCCGGGTACGCCATGTCTGCAGCCTTAGCAAATACCACAGAAACTCAACGGGTGTAAAGTCAAAATATATATTCAACTTGACTTTTGTGGCAGCGGGGAAAATTATCCGGATGCGCTATCGGAAGCATAACTAAGTTTTTTTTGTACAGGTGTACGGCAGCGGCTTGTACAGTGCTCAGCTGTGTTAAAAGCCTAGACTCTTACAGCGATGGGTTCATTGGTGCTCCCCCATGAATAGAATAAGCACTGACAATAGTTTTCTTTTCAGACCAATCAGCTTTGCTAACTTGTTATGGGGATGCATTACATTATCTGCAAGATACTGTGCAGCATGGGCAAAGTCGGGAAGGATAGGATTTCCAAGGACAGGTCTGTCATTTTGTAGGAGCGTGAAGAAATATACGCTTGTGTGTGCCTACAAAATTTACATAGGGTAATTTTTTTCTTTATTGATCCAAGACACACTGTGAGAAAGTGCGATCTTTCTTGCATGGTATGCCCCCACTTTTTGCTGAATGTACTTTGACTGAGTGTGCCCTGGACTCCTGCCAATCAGGTGCCCAGGGCATATGTTCCTTACCTAAAACCCAAATTGGAAATCCCTGGCCACATGTCAGGCCCTGGTAAATGGTACCCAGGGCCTTGTGACCAGGGAAGGCCTCTAAGGGCTGCAGCACTTATTGTGCCACCCTTAGTGGCCCCGTACCCTAACACAAACACACCGCCTTTGCAATCTGAGTGTCTGGGTACAAGACAAAACAGTCGACATGGCACACATTCCTGTGTGCCATGCCCACAACCTACACTGCCCTGGCATACATCAGCCACCCCTCTAGCTGGGTGCCCTATGCCAGTGGTGTGGGTATAGGAGCATGAGCCCTGTGCCCCTACAGTACCCAGGTCCATTCCTGGGCACTGCAATTGCAGTGCTGCCATTTAAGAGTATATGGTGCTGGGTGATCGTCAAACACTAACTCCACAGCACCATAATGGCAACTCTGAAGATTGAAGTTTGGTATCAAACTTCTTAGCACATTAAACCCGCACTGATGCCTGTGTGATTTAATGTACAAAGCACTACAGAGGGCATCTTAAAGATGCCCCCTGAAACCTAACCTACAATCAACGTCTTGTCTAAAAGGCTGCCTAGGCTGCCACACAGCAGACATGTTGCTGGACCCCTGCGTGGAGAGACCCCGCTCTCCTGGGCCTGCAACAATGCACATCCTGGGCGAGTTGCTAGGTCTCCTCCCCTAGGATGGGCAGGGGGAAGCTTCAAAGGCATGCGGCCTTTTGTGAGCTTCTTCAGGCCACTTGCTGTACTCAGCAACTGGCCCTCACCGGTTCTGACCGCCACTCTGGCGGAAAGACTGTCCGGAAACTCCAAGTAAGGACAGGGGATGTGCCAGCCCTGCCAACCCCACCCCTCAGGTGGGGGAGGCGAGGTGAAGCACATCTCTGGGCCCTCGCATCTTGAAGATGGGGAGCCCTACCCAATCAGGACTAGGCCACTGCCCCTTCCCACAGGCGAGTGGCAGGATAGGGGGTGTACTCACCCCAGGACAGGGACCCAGTGGTCCCTGCCCTTTACTTACCTGTAACGCCACTAAATGTAGTATTTAGGGGCACCCTGAACCTTCCTTCCTTAGATTCCATATTCTAAACTAGCAAAGAAGAACAAGAAGAAAGAAGACCTGCCATGCAGCTGCTAAGGAGGAGGAAGACACCAACTGCTTAGGCCCCAGCCCTACCGGCCTGTCGACCCTCGAACCTGCTCCTGCTAAATCCCGGCACCTCCTGCGGCCAGCAACCTCTCTGGGACTCCCACGAGCAGTGGCTCTGCTCAAAGCAAGCTTCTAACCCCTGGCATCAGCCTGGAACCGCGAACCCTGCACACTCTGCACCCGCTAAGCCTGGCCTGTGCCGGAGTGGACAAAGACCCCGAGAATTCCCCCCCCCCCCGGCGACTGTGACCCCGAATGGACCCACCTAGACGCTCCTGACTACGCTTGCAGCCTCAGAACCAGGGACCCCTCCAACCGCGATCAACAGAGTGTAAGATTTCCCCACATCAAAAGGCACCCCTGCACCTGGCGCCCTGCGGCCCCCTGTGTCCGACTCCTGGGTACCTACCTATCCACCAACTACCCAACTTACCTCTCGAAGTGGTGGTGGCACCTGAAGACTCTTCGTCCCAGAGCTTGCAGCCTTTGTTTGTCCTTGAGCTTTCTCATTGAAATCCATTGAGTGCCCGAAGGCTCAAAAGCACCCTGCACCCAGCCGCCCGAGTGGCCCTGGCAGTGCAACCTCTACACCTATCTACTTCCCCACTTGCCCCGAGTAAGTGACCAGGAGCCCAACTCCCACAGCTGCGTGGCCAGCTAGTCAGCAGCCACCAACCAAGGCCCCCCTACCTCTCATAGGATAACCTTGGGCCTAACTCTCTCTGCACCCGGCCGCCCTTGTGCCGCTGAGGGTGAACCAACTGTACCTACCTGACCCTGGAGTCTATGCCCAGAACCTTAACTCTGCCAGTCGAGTACTTGCCTTTAAGCCGATAACTCAATTTTCTCCATAGGGTAACATTGACTGGCTTTTCCTGAAATTTCTTTTAAGTGTGGACTTTTCAAAACTTAAAATATTCACCAAAAATCAGCCGAGTAACGAAAATACTCGCCTGCTCTTAGGTGAGCTCCCAGCGCTGGATCTTGGTGCCCAGCACTGACTCTGAAAAATACTTACAACTGTACTTACCAGTAACCCAATTTTCTCCCATAGGAAATCATTGACTGTTTTTCTCTGAAATTTCTTCTAAGTGTCAATTTCTGCAATCTTTAAATATTGTTTAAAAATCGTAGAATATCTGAAAACGTAATTACTTACCTGTTTTGGATAAAGGTCCCAGTACTGAGTCTAGGCACCCAGTACTGGATTACAAAGGTAACGAGAACATTCCAAACCTGCTACCTGAATTTTCTGCCATAGGGAATCATTGACTGTTTTCTATGAAATATTTTCTAAGTGTCAACTTTTAAAATGGCAAAATATTGTCTAAAAATCATCACAGTAATTAAGTCAACTTTTATCACTTGATTCCAAGTACTGACCCAGGACTGAATCTAGGATCCAGTCCTGGAATTCCAAAAGTAATCCTTAAAGTAATCTGTGGCAAATAACTTAACTTCCATTGAACTCAATGCATTATTGTATTTAAAATTGTGTTGCCTATTGCAACCACTTGTAATTTTCCACAAAAGTCAATTGCATATTGCAAAAGTATTTATATAAAGCATCTCATTCTGAGAAAGTATATTTTAATACCTATTGTTTGTTCTAAAATAAAACAAGCATATATTTTTTTATATACAAATAAGAATGGTTTTTCCTGGGACCAATCCCGAGTCAGGTGATGCGTCAACCGGCAAATCCCTAAGCCGGAAATGAATAATCCAGAATTCGTCAAAGTATAGGACGCACTCTCAGAGGTCAAGTTGCTTCACCAAAAGTTTTAATTCCTGTTAACCGCTACGCGTCTCGACACCAACAATGTATGTTGATCACACGATGGTCGTGTGATCAAGACACATTGTTGGTGTCGAAACGCGTAGCGGTTAACAGGAATTAAAACTTTTGGTGAAGCAACTTGACCTCTGAGAGTGCGTCCAATACTTTGACGAATTCTGAATATATATTTTTTTATATATAAACCATTGGCCTAGAGTTCAGTTATTGAGTGTGTGAGACCATTTGCTGGCTGAGTGTGTGCAACAAATGCTTTACACTGTCCTCTGATACTGCCTTACTGCTCGACCAAGCTACCACTTTAGAGAGTAAGGTTATATCTAACTTTAGCCTCTGCCAAGCCTCTGTACACCCTGTACCTATTTGGGAACAGTATATACAGAGCCACTTTCTCACACTGGGTAGCTGGTTGGTAGGAACCCAGAGCACACTCAAAGTACATCAACATTAGGCAAAAAATTGGAACAACCAAGCCAAAAAGAGGCACTTGTGTACAATATGCATTCACATGTCAGTGTAAACAAGCATTGGAAAAATCAATAGCTCAGCTATGTAATGTAGATACCTACTATCTTTGCCAATACTTTTTTGCATAGTGTAGGATACCTTATCTCACACAGTTCTACAACTTGCTAATGTTGCAATTTATATATATTCTTTATTTGTATATCTAGTTATAGATATTTTATTTATTTATTTTGGGGGGCATTGGAAGGTATGGAAAGAACCAGTCAGCAAATTGCTTGTTATGTTGTATTTATAAAGCGCGTGGCTACTCCCAAGAGCGTCCCGGCGCTAGGAGCAAAAGACCACATAACAGCAAACAGAACACCACCCCACAGCAGAAAACGGTCAGATCCTAATGCTGGACAGAACCATGTTTTCAGTTTCCTCCTGAAAGTAAGGTACCTGTCTTAGAGAGAGAGAGAGAGGTAGGCTATTCCATAGCCGGGAGGCCACCGCGTGAAAGGATCTTTCCCCTACCAGGGAGAGCAGGACTTTCGGAGTAGAAGTCAGAAGCTGAGCAGAGGACCTCAGGGTGCGTTGAGGTATATAGGGTTGAAATCTTTCCTTAAGGTAGAAAGGCTTCTGCCATTCTACCGATTTTTTTTTTTTTTTTTTCTTTTCTTTATTTATGTTTTTTTTTTGTGTTTGTGCGAGAGATTGAGGAGAAACTGTAGCACTGAGCAGAATTTCCAAAAGGAGCCGACTAGTCTTAAAGAACGATTCACCACTAGGGGGTACGACAGGGCAACTCTCGACAAAGCACACACTAGAATAAACAGAACAAAACGATCCAACTTCCTTAAAACCAGTAAGAGGATCAAGGATAATTCATCAAGACAAATTGCTATGATTACGCAATTCCACTCACACAGTGATGAAATATATCGAACTCTTCAAAAACATTGGCATCTTCTAAAACTTGATCATGATTTGGTTCCGTATCTCAGGAACAAACCCCACATTACATATGTGAGGTAGGTTATTTAAAAACATTCTCAATCAAACGGCACAGACAACAATACAACCAGCAGGCACTTGGTTACCTGCAAAACCAAAAGGTTTTTTCAAATGTTCCATGTGTAATGTGTGCCAATTTGCACAAGACAAGATCGCAAGCTTTAGTTATAACACTGGACGTGTATATAACCTCAACCACTTTATTAATTGTAATACCAAATATGATGTTTACTGTATGTTTGTCAATGCAATAGGATTTATGTTGGTAGCACTATAAGATCGCTTAAGGAGCGTATTCAAGAACATATTAGAGCTATCAAGAACAACAATATTAATTACCCCCTGGCAGCACATTACAATACTGAACACAAGTCATCAGAGGTATTACACATCAAATTTCATGCCATAGATTCAATTGTTGATGATCCTCGGGGAGGTAATAAAATCTTGGCTTTAAGGAAATTGGAATCCAAATGGCTTATTAGATTAAGATCTGTCGACCAGGGACTCCTATAAAAATCTGAGACCGAAATGCTCTGTTACACATTGCGGTGAAAGCAGTTGTTCAGAAGTAGGTGAGTGAAATGGACAATAAAGCCCACCAGTCATGGGCAAGGGGCTGAACTGAACCCCACTCTGTCTATATTAGTAACATAGGTCTGGCCAAGAGACAACTAAACTTCTTGTAGCGGAGACCTAAAAACTGGAATTTTGTTCATCATCCTTTCACCTTTCGGGGCTACATTCTCTGTTGACTGCCCCTTTGGTCTGTAGATTAAAACTTTCTTGTTGCTGGTTTTCCATTTTCCCAGTAAATAGTAATTTACTGGTTAGCTGCTAGGTTGTCATTACCTAATTTTGTGTTGCTGTGAGACGTCTATATTACTGTGATTTTAAAGTATTTTTGATTGATTTTATCCATACATCACAACACATGCCACGCACTGCAAAGAACTGGGCATTCACTTTTTCATTTGAGATCAGAACACACATTAGGGCAATCATCAATGTTGGATCCAGACAATGAATAGACTATCTATCTGGCGGTGGAGTTCAACCACAAACTGCAATCCAGAGGGCTGGCCAAACATTCATGCACACTTAGGAGGGTGCCACCACTCCCACCGCCACTCCCATGCTGCCCAGCCTAGCCCCTCCCCAAAAAACTGCCTTTGCAATGAAAAATAACATTATTTTTTTTTCTCCTTTTTTGTCGTGCTGAAATGTAGTGGGGCACTGCTCCTCTGCCTTAGTGGAGGAGCCGCCCCTGCGCAATAAAGTTGCATTTATAATGTTTCCTGATGATTTACGGGGGGGAGGGTAGGGGAGGTCAGTGCATCGTCCTCATCAGCAGGGCTGCTGTCACAGTCCTACCTTGTTCTGCTTTCAATATCTGCTCTACCCTCTGTGATTCGATGCATGCTGTTGGGCATCCAAGGGTACCCATAATCTGTATTGCCTGTGTGCAGCCAAACTTCCAGTTATCTATAAAATAATGTGGGTAAAAGCCCATTCAAGGTGGCGCTCATCTGGGGGAAATTGCAGTTTTTTTGGTCAACTGCTGCAAGAGCTCTAGGTCTTTCTCCAGTTTTTCATCCCCTCTAACCAGTATCCTCCTGATTTCTTCCGCTTTACACCATTTCCCAATATTTTTCTTCAGTTTGTGACCATGGGCTCCTGCAGACTCAACCAGTGTATCGCCAGTCGCCTATGTGCCAGTAACAGTATAAAGTTGATAAACTTAAGTTATATTTTATTGTTTGAGGCACTGACTTCCATACTAGGTAGGCAGACTTGTGGATTATTGTGTAAATCTCGCTGGAACTCTGTCTGATATTGGTCGGCTACAGGCATCCAGTTTGCATGTACCCGGGGACATACAACATTTATTGTTGACCCGCATGTGTCGGATGGCTTAAAATCTGAGACTTAAAATGTATTGTCAAAGTGTTTGCTGTAGTTTCTCCATGCCTAATTTAAGTCATCCTAAGGTCTAAAATATACTCCAGGTGTTTGTGCGTAGCTGGATCATTGAGTGACACGAGACCAGCTTTGTTCCCTGAACAGAAGGATTAGCAATTTAATGCTTTGTCAGCTATTTGCAATGATGTTTATGAACATGAGCAGATCGGATCCAGTTTCCTAGGCCAGGTAGTTGAGTTGAGTCTTGGCAGTGGTTTTCACTTTGTGAAATGCCTTATTTTTGGCCAGCTGTTGTATATCACCTGCTTAGCTGTTGCTGCATATCCATCCATTTGTGTGACGGAGGTCAGAAATGCAAAGTGCAGACCAGTTGTTTAGGTAAAAATTAGTGATTTTGCAGTAAATAGGGTTTAAATTATGTGTGCTTGTACCTCACATGTTTGATTTGCCTCTGTTTTGGTAACTTAATATTATTTTTCTTCCCTGAATGCCCTCCTGTTACCAGCCTATGGACCAAAGCCCTCTGATGCAAGTTCTGCCTTGTGACCTAGTAAGACTCCACCCTTTCCCTGGACTGCCTTGCACAGGAAGGGTTGCATGTTTTTTTTTCCATTTTAAATAGTGTTCTTTTCTTTCTGACTTTTTTTTTTGTTTTCTAATCACAGTAAGTGCTATCCCAACATTTGCTTTTGATTGCAGATTTGGCATGCAGTTAAATTATTTTGCTCATCATACTTGTATCATTGGTCTCTTTGTTGTAGGGTTTTGTCCAGTATTCAGAGGTAAACACCAAATAGATTGTTCCTGTTATTTTTGTACCATTATCACTCCTCTAGCATGTAATGATTTTGATTTATTCAGTTCAGTTCCATGAGCTATTGATGCTATGAATCTGTACTTCATGACTTAGCTGCAGGTGGTCATTAAGTATGGTGTTATGGTAATTGGCGGAACAGGAGTAGTTTGTATGACCAAAACATCAGTCTCAAACTCTGCCCTTGGATTTGGACTGATAGCTGCATCCAAAGAATGAGTACTCACTGATCACTTCCATTTGTAATGGTTCTAGTTTACTTGTGGCTAACCTTGGTTGTACAGTAGCAGCCCCGCTCCTAGGCTTTCTTCAGTGCTCCTGAAACACAGCTACCCGTTAGGAATGGCCTGAAAGTTAATTTCCTATGGTCCATATGGAAATGTCTCAACAATTTGTCCTCATCGGCATACTAGGAAAGCTGGTTCATGAATGGTAACTGATTGAGCCATACTAAGACCTACTGATGGTCTATATCGTTATGAGCAGGTCATAGACATTAGCAGACCCATAATGTAAAGAAAAACAAGTTTAAAATAACCCAATGCCAGGAATTGGAGAGATTCATTAAAGTACTGAAGCCCTAAAAAGTTCCAGCTTTCGTAACAAAACTCAAATGTGTTTTGGATATGATTTGAAAAATAAATTATTTCAAGAACATCAGAAGTTGTTGATGGTTTAATTCATTATTGGGACTACACAATGACCTAGACTTTGCCTTACTGACCTGATTCATCACAGAACTCAAGTTCGTTATAGAGTGCCTTTCACAAATATTAAAGTGTTTTCACTTGCAGGTATTATGATGGTTAACTGGAAGGGGGGGTAGGGCGGGGACTGGGCACCAAATTACATAAACAACTAAGTACAACTTTTGTGTGTGGCTCAATTCACCATAGGACCTTTGTTTCCTTTGAACTGTAATCCCCGTGCGTCAGATAGGATCCTGAGCTCCCCAAAGTAAGGCAAAGCACACATTCTACTTAAAGCAGAAGTTCCTTGAATCCAGGACGTCTCTATGGCTTTAAATACAGTAATGAGCAGGGGCTGCAAATGAGTCAAAGGGGAGTGAAAGCTGACCACCTTCAAAAATATCGGCCCAAAAAGACTTTCTACAGAAGCAGCACTTTTTCATAACGCCTTGTCTCTGGTACCGAGGTGCTCCACATCTTGGAGCAAAGACAGAAACTTCTTCAAGCTTTAATGCGAACAAGAAAAATGATTGTTATGAGTTAATAGACCAACATTATTCAAGACAACTTGCATTAGTCTTACAGATTTGCATATTGCATTTTGTATAAGCTATTGTGTACACTGTAAACAAAAGGAAACAATCTGTTTTTTCCACGTTTCCCTGTGTTTGTCTTGTGACTATAGCAGCAGAAACGACTCCTCCCTGAGTTGCAAAAGTGTGTGGTAGCAGGCAGTGGAATGAAAAGTGAAAGCCTTGGTACCAGCGTTTCGACTGGTGAGTTTATATACTAAATAGCAGTCCATTTGATTTTTTTATTCCTTTTCTGATATCCTTCTCTATACTCTGAACCAGATGGGTGTGTGAATTGCACTACAATTGATTAACTGTGGAAAAAGGTACAAAGGGTCTATGTTTAGAACCCAGTCACCCTAGAGTTATTGATTAGCCATCTGATCCTTTTTTGAGCAACTGTTTGTATTTTTGAAACATCAACTTTCCTTTGGTGTACCTTTTCTCTACTATCCATATCATGTACAGTTGCATATCAGGGGTGTGGAATTTAATACAATATCTACTTGTCCATGGGGCAGGTTGCTTCATAAATCTTCTTGTCCTGTAACAAAATCCACTTGTCCCTTTTGTGCCATGTAATGCTGCGACAAATTGCGGCAGCAATCTCATTATATAAGAGTTCTGATATAGCCTCTCTAATTACGCCAGGGCTCGTACCATAGTAGGGGTGAATACTAGCAATTCCCTTATGTTGCTACGTTTCTGCAGGTCTGCATACTGGAGCTGAAGGTAGTGGTAAGCAATAGTTCAAGGGTTGGAATGCCCTTTTGAGTCTGTGCAAACCTACTAATTTACGTGTTTTAAGGGTTTGCACCAACTATTTTCTAATCTTTTCCCGTACTCAAAAAAGTTGTAAATTTACTCCTGACAGTGGCAGACGTAAAACGTCTTCCAGGGTTGGGAAAAAAGTGGTTGGAGGAAAAGTGAACTTAAAACATTCAGATTGTCACACTAGCAAATCTACACATGCACATTTGCACATGCTAAAATGCAGTTCACAAATATTTTCTAGGAGTACTATTCTTGGCCTACTTCTGTAAATTCTTATGAATTCACGGAAACTGTATATATACACTTAATGCAAGGATATATACCATGGATGCACTTTTGAGACTTTCTTTAATAATTGGGTCTCTAATTAGGCCTGGCGTTAACCATGACCTTTTGTGTTTAATAAAATTCTGTCTCTCTCTCTCTCTTTTTTTTTTTCTCTCGGTCGATCAGCTAGCTTCACAGTAAGTAACAGTATTCTGCTCTTTTACAAGGAGCATATTGGCATACAAAGTTATTTGGTTCAGTGCCTGGAACTGTTGTGGCAATGTGTGCTTTTTGAGACCTAAAAAATGGTTTGCTTTTGCCAATGCTTGTTGGAATGGTGAGGGCCCAGCAGCTCCCACACCGATAAGGTTTTACAAAAACCATGCCTAAACAAGTCACACATTGACAAAACCAAAAAGCTGACCACCAATTTCGGACCTACTGGCTTTGCCAGTGCTTGTTTATTTTTGTTTCCCATAATCGTATTTAAACTGGTTGCACTGATTTATCATTATGAATATTTTTGGGGAATACAAGTATACATCAACATGTTACTAAATGATGCTGCAAAGATATGGTACCTAAAACCTTATAGTAGTTTAGCAAAATGTTTTTTTTCTACTTGCATTTTTTTGTGAACATTTTATTTTGAAAGCAAAGAATCATCACTCTTGCTTTCAAGCTTCGGCAAATATTTGCATATAATCAGAGAGCATTCTGGGAGCATTATACATAGCCTCATATTACTAAACTTTGAAACCGTGTGTACACATTTATACTGGAACCACCGTCCGTAGTGCAGGCCGAGCTTACAACATTTACTTTTAGTGATAACCCTAATAATAAAGGTTTTGCATTAATGAACCATAAATACAAGTTTGAACAGCATTTAACACATGGACACAAATATTACCTGACATTGCCCTTTCCTGATCCATAGTGTAATACTGTAAACTGGCAGTCAAAGGGTTTGTGCTGTAGGGGATTGGGCCTACTTGTCCAAAGGACAGAATACACATGAAAACTTGTTGCCCTTGACCTCAAACAATATGTCCCGGGCGTCGGGCTATAGGAATTCCACATCCCTGCATATATTTTGGAATAAATACTTCAGTTCAGCTTTCGCACCAAAGTGTGTCCAGAAAATTGAATAAGTTCCAACTCCATGCTTGTTTTTTATTACCACTTCGTTCTTTATCATGCCTGTAAATGTAGTCCAATAGTTATAACTAAAGCAATCGCCTTTGTTTAGGTGTTCCTGATGACTTATCTCAGTTCAAGACATTGCTTACAGTGCTGCCATCATCAAGTTCTACTCTGATGGATTGCACTGAAGCAGTTTTAATCCTGTATTTTTTAAGTCACAGCTTGATCAAAGAATGTACATGAATGGAAACTAATCGGGCTCTTGCTTCAATTTATCAAGGCTTAATGAATTACCATAGAATAGTTTCTCTTAGATCATAAGTTCTGAGAGTTGGTGACTCTGAACATGATCTGCCCTAAGCCCATATCCAGTGCTCCGGGTTGCCTTTTGTGAAAGGAAACGACTTCCAACCCCAAAAAATATTGTGATAATTCAAATATTTGAGTACACACACAAATTAAAAATTGACAAAACTGTTAAAAAGACCCACTCACAAACCCAGTCAGATACTCGCAGTCCCACCCCCGCTTACTCATCCATAGAGCCACTCCCAAATCCACACACCTACCTATATAGTCACCCACACAGCCGCTCCCCCACCCATACAGCCACTCACACATCCGCTCCCCCACCCGTACAGCCATTCACACACCCGCTCCCCCACCCGTACACCCGCTCCCCCACCCGTACACCCGCTCCCCCACCCGTACACCCGCTCCCCCACCCGTACACCCGCTCCCCCACCCGTACACCCGCTCCCCCACCCGTACACCCGCTCACAGCCGCTCCCCCACCCGTACAGCCGCTCGTTCTGCCAGTTGCTCACCTGTACAGCTGCTCGCTCTGCCAGTTGCTCACCTGTACAGCTGCTCGCTCTGCCAGTTGCTCACCTGTACAGCTGCTCGCTCTGCCAGTTGCTCACCCGTACAGCCGCTCGCTCCGCCAGTTGCTCACCCGTACAGCCGCTCGCTCTGCCAGTTGCTCACCCGTACAGCCGCTCGCTCTGCCAGTTGCTCACCCGTACAGCCGCTCGCTCTGCCAGTTGCTCACCCGTACAGCCGTTCGCACTGCCAGTTGCTCACCCGTACAGCCGTTCGCACTGCCAGTTGCTCACCCGTACAGCCGTTCGCACTGCCAGTTGCTCACCCGTACAGCCGCTCGCACTGCCAGTTGCTCACCCGTACAGCCGCTCGCACTGCCAGTTGCTCACCCGTACAGCTGCTCGCACTGCCAGTTGCTCACCCGTACAGCCGCTCGCACTGCCAGTTGCTCACCCGTACAGCCGCTCGCACTGCCAGTTGCTCACCCGTACAGCCGCTCGCACTGCCAGTTGCTCACCCGTACAGCCGCTCGCACTGCCAGTTGCTCACCCGTACAGCCGCTCGCACTGCCAGTTGCTCACCCGTACAGCCGCTCGCACTGCCAGTTGCTCACCCGTACAGCCGCTCGCACTGCCAGTTGCTCACCCGTACAGCCGCTCGCACTGCCAGTTGCTCACCCGTACAGCCGCTCGCACTTGGATACACACGGTCAATCACATAATGTATGTTAATCAGTGAGATCACTCTTTAGTAGTACACAAAGTATACTAATTTAACTTATGTGGTATCTTAATATATGTTCAACTCTCAAACCTTTAGAAAACACAATCATTGGATGAGGTAATCAGTGATGTCACTGACCCTGTCATGAGTGATGTAATGTGAAGTCCTCAGCAGTGCTTAGCTGTGGCGTAAGGTATATCTAGCTCGGGTAGCTATAACCGCTTAATATACATGTATGTGTATATATATATAGTATACTGAGAAAACCAGAGGTTGCAGGGACATTATAGTTAGGAAATAGAATTTAAAAATTGACACAAAAAAAAACAACAAAGGTTACATGGCTGTTATAGTGAGGCTCAGATGAGACTCACACAAAACCATAGAAATTCAGTAGTTTTGCAGCGTGAATCTTTCTGGATTCACTATCCTGTGCATTATTCCGCGATCTGGTGGTTGGGTCCGAATTCGTAGTCAGTCTTTTTTTTTTTTTTTTTTTTTTTGTAGCCCAGGTGGGCGTCGACGTCCCACCATTTGGTGTACCTCTCGTGACATCGGCGTGCTTCCTGCGGAAGTCCCACCTTTGGGGCGCCATCATCAGATTCTTTATTCCGCTGTTGGGTTTGGATCGTCAACGAGAAGCTCCAGAGTTTGAACGAAGAAAGAAGAGCACGAGTTTCATCGAAGGGAAGCTAAGCAAAGACTACACAGAGGAAGAACATAGAGCCGGGACGACGAAGAAGGAAGAGAACATCGAAATCTTCGACGTCCAACGTAGAATGCGCACTCAGGGACTCTGAGCGCAGGAATGGACAAAACACCGTTTAAATTCTGCCGTAACTGCAACCACAAATACGCGCAGAAGGACCAACATCCGGTCTGCAACCTTTGCCTGCCTATTGACCACGAAAGCAAGGACTGCAACGCCTACTCCGCCTTCACGCCGAAGACCCTCCGGGTGAGAGAGAGGCAGAGAAGAGCCAACTTCAACATGGAAGGCAAGGGTAAGGCCCCGTCTCTGTACGACCTGGGCCTCTCCACCGACGATGAAGACAACATCGCAGAGGGACCTGATGACTTCACGGTCGCAGAGACCGGTAAGAAAACGTCTGACAAGGTAGGAGAGACGTCGAGCACAAAAAACCCGAAAGGGCCCCGAAAACCAGACACTGACTCAAACCAGAGTCTAAGTCCTCGAAAGGAACACCGGCGCCGAAAATTTCGACGACCATGAGTGGATCCAAGGGCGAAAGGCCCAGCGGATCCTTCGAGAAGGACTCCCAGGTGCCGAAGGCCGCCGAAAAACAAGGTTCGTCGAAACAGGCTCACAAGGTGGGGCGTTCAACTTAAAAAGTCAAGGCCGCGTCGACGCAAGCTCCGTCGAAAAGACCAGCGCTCTACGCCGATCATGCCTCCGAAATGGAGAAGAAAAAGAGAAGGCTCGAGGCGGAGATGGAGAGCATCCTTCAGAGGAAGGAGTTCGATGAAGAGATTCACAATCCCAGCGAAACCGGCGATGGTTCTCGTCGAAGTAGAGGAGCAGGAAGAGTTCGACGCCGAAGAGCAGTCGAAAGCTCCCGAAGACGGGGAAGAAGATCTCTATTATGAGGGAGAAGAAGAGGAGGAGCAGTCTATCTACGGCTCGGCACCGTCGACGACGCAAGAGCTGGAATGGAAGGACCTCGACGCCGAAAACCCAGAAGAGCCCGTAGAGACACATCCTTCGAGCCCTTCGCCGCCAGATGATATTGGGGCGTACAACATGGTCGTCAAAAGCGCAGCTGCAGCTTTTGGCGTGAAACTAGAGCAGGAGAAACCGAAGGCAGATTTTCTACTCGAAACACTGCTACCCACCCAAACTAGGAGCCAGTTCCTCCCCATGCTCCAAAGTGTGATGAACCAAGGGAAAGAGGCGTTCAAGAACCCAGCAACATGCCGATCCATCACGCCCAGAACAGAAAAGAAATACAAACACTCCTCACAGGACCCGCCATATATCAAGGGATATGTCACTGCTGACTCCATTATTGCATCCACGGCCAGAAAAAGGGCCAATGTCCCGGCGACCTCGGGGCCACCTCCTGACAAGGAGAGCAGAAGGATGGACCTCACTGGAAGGAAAATACAGAGGAACGCTGCAATGCACTGGCGCATGGCGAACTCCAATGCGCTACTGAACAGGCACCAGTACCAACATTGGGACGAGATGGGGGACCTAATCTGGCATCTTCCCGAACAATGCCAACAGAGGGCTTCCCATCTAGGGGAAGAATATAGCTAACTCATGCCTTAAGACGGCATTAGACGGGACTTCAAGCACACTGATGGCGATAGGAATCACTGAAAGGAGGCAGGCCTGGCTCAGAATTTCAGGATTCAAACAAGAGGTCCAGAATAATATACCGAATACCCCTTTCAACAGAGAGACACTGTTCGGGGCACCGGTGGATGAGAAGCTCACCCAACTCAAGAAGGAGAATGAGACGGCAAGGTCCATGGGGGCCCTGCAATTCAGGGGGATGCTAAGAGGTACCCTGACTCGGAGACCTTTCGGAAGGGGAGGTAACCAGCCGGGAACGTCTCACCAAAGTTTCCAGCAAGGCGAGAGCCACGACCAACAGGGGCAGCAGAAACAAAACTGGCAGTACCAGCCTAGAGGCCAGTCCTTTCGCGGTAGGGGGAACGGATGAGGACAAAGAAGAATAGGGGGAGACCAACCCACCTCAAAGTGACTTTGCACGAAGAAGATAGCTCACCCACACTATACCCCCGAGGGTGGAGCACAAAAGAAACAAAATGGAGGGGGTACTAAAACCAAACGCCCACGAACATGCAACACCAGTAGGCGGAAGACTGAGGCTTTTCCTCCGGGAATGGCAAAAAATTACTACAGAGAAATGGATACTCAACATCATTCAGTACGGATACTGCATAGAGTTGGAAAGGAGCCCTCCAAACAGAAAACCAAAAAGAAGGGAGCACTCGAGACAGGAGCTAGCACAACTCGCAGAGGAGGCACTACAGCTGCTCCAAAAGGAGGCCGTAGAACCAGTGCCTTTCAAGGAGAGGAACAAAGGAGTGTACTCAAACTACTTCCTGGTACCAAAGGTGGATGAAACACGAAGACCCATCCTGGATCTACGGTTCCTAAACAAGTACGTAAGGACGCAAAAATTCAAAATGACGTCCCTACAAGAACTACTCTCACAGATGGGAGACGGGGACTTCATGTCCACAGTGGATCTCAAAGACGCCTACCTGCACATCCCAATAAACAGGCAGCACAAAAAACTGTTAAGGTTCACAATCAACAAAGATCACTACCAATTCACAACCCTGGCATTCAGGCTGAAGTCCGCACCAAGGGTTTTCACAAAATGCCTTGCAGCAGTAGCAGCGCACCTGCGGATGGAAGGGATTCATGTGTACCCTTACCTCGACGACCGGCTAATAAAAGCAAGTTTGCGCGAAAAATGCGAGGAACACGCACAGCGGGTCACAAGGACACTGGGGTTCTCAATACACTGGGGGGAAATCATCAATGAACCCAGAGCAGGTGAAGATATTCCTGGGGGCAGAGATCAACACCAGAGACAGATCGGTGAGGCCCAGCGAGAAGAGAACAATAGCCCTACTGAAGGAGACGCGCCTCTACCAGAAGGGGCAAGCACTGACAGTGAGAATAGCGAGCAAGATCATGGGGATGATGGCGTCATGCATCCACCTAGTCCCCAATGTACGGCTTCACATGAGACCGTTCCAGGAATGGCTGCAACAACAATGGTCACAAGCAAACGGAAGTTGGGAGGATCTAGTTGTTGTTACGCACGCAGTGCAAGAGGAGATAGTATGGTGGAACAGGGAGAACATAACTATAGGAACACCACCAAGCCCAACTGTGACCATTACCACAGACGCATCCCAGATAGGATGGGGAGCGCACATGAACAAGCTCAGTGAGGGGTCTGTGGACGCCAGCAGATGCGGTCAGACACACCAACTACCTGGAATTGAAGACCGTACTGCTAGCCCTGAAGGCCTTCCAGAGGCAGCTATACAACCAAAAAGTGTTGATACAGACGGACAATACTACCGCAATGTTCTACATCAACAAGCAGGGAGGAACACAATCGTTCCCCCTTTCCACTCTGGCACAAGAGATTTGGAGATGGGCCATCCCACTCAAAATAGACCTGCTGGCGATACACCTACCAGGGAAGGAGAATGTGGAAGCCGATTGGCTCAGCAGGCAGACCTCGGCATCCCACGAGTGGGAGCTCAATGGACAGGAAACGTAAAGGCTATTCAAAAGGTGGGGTACACTGACAATAGACCTGTTTGCAACACACCTGATTGCAAAATGCCGAAACTTCGCATCCAGACAACCAGAAAAACAATCCCAGGGGAATGCCCTATGGATAAAATGGTCAAGGACATTTGCATACGCTTTTCCACCAATACCACTGATACACAGGGTACTCAACAAGTGCAAGACCAGCAACATGACAATGATCCTGGTGGCACCACAGTGGGCAAGACAGACATGGTACTCACAAATAGTGGAGATGGCACAGGGACCTCCACACAAATTCGCAAAAAGAAAGGACTTGCTCTCCATGCAGAACAGAGAGGTTCTACACCCAGAGCCAGAGAGCCTCGGACTGGCAGCTTGGCTCCTGAAGACATAGAGTTCCACACCTTAAACTACCTCCAAGCACTATGCGAGTGCTGCGGGAGGCAAGGAGACCAACAACACGAAAATGTTATGGGGAAAAGTGGAAAAGGTTCACAATGTGGTGCAGCAAAAATAAACTGCAAAATAAATTGACAAAGGAATCAACGGTGCTTAGATACCTCACACACCTTCTAAAGGCGAATCTATGCTTATCCTCGCTGAGGGTCCACCTAGCGGCGATCGTAGCTTACACACGAGGTGAGACAGGAGGAAGCTTCTTTACGTCACGGGTAGTATAGAGTTTCCTGGAAGGGGCAAAAAGAATAGCGCCACCAAAGAGGATGCCGCCTCCGGCATGGAACCTCAACATAGTCCTGACGGAACTTATGAAGGCGCCCTTTGAGCCCATTCACAAGGCCTCCCTTCAAATGCTAACAATGAAGACAGCCTTTCTGGTGGCAATAACCTCACTGCGAGCTGCAAGCGCTAACGCTGCAAGAGCCCTACATCAAGATACACAAGGACAGAGTCGTAATGAGAATGGACCCACACTTCATGCCAAAGGTGGTGTCAGCATTCCATATAAATCAAACAATTCAGATACCAAGTTTCTTTCAGAACCCAGCAACAAGCGCAGAGAGGGCACTGCTCACTCTAGACGCTAGAAGGGCGGTGATGCACTACATCGAGAGGACCAAAGAACACAGCAAAACCAAGCAGTTTTTTGTGTCCTTAGCAACGAGCTTCCTGGGTAGACCAGTGACAAAAAACACCATCGCACGATGGATTGCACTAACAATACAATTCTGCCACAAACAGGCGGGGCAAGAACTATCCGAGGGGCCACGGGCCCACTCCACAAGGTAGAAGGGAGCAACAATTGCCTTTCTGGCAAATACACCCATTCAAGACATATGCCTGGCGGCAACATGGGCTTCGGTGCACACGTTCACCAAGCACTACTGCGTGGATATACAGATGAACAAGGAAGCACAAGTAGGACAGAAGGTGCTCCAACATATATTCAACGACCAACGCTCCTCTTCCACCCAGCTGCCACAGAGATAACAAACCGCTACAAAATCTATGCACGGCATAGTGAATCCAGAAAGATTCACGCTGCAAAACGAATAGTTTTTTACCTGTCGGTGTAGTTTTGCAGCTTGAAGATCTTTCTGGATTCACTAGCGAACCCACCCACCTCCGCCAGGAAGATGAGGCAGGAGAAAAAGGGTGGAAGGACAAAGACTGAAATAACAAGATAATACTGAAAGGATATATATAAGGAAATTACTTAACGCCTAGGGATAAAAATAAAAAAAAATAGAGAGCGAGGAAGGGAAAAAAGAACCCGAAGATGGGACTTCCCCAGGAAGCACGCCGACGTCACGAGAGGTACACCAAATGGTGGGACGTCGACGCCCACCTGGGCTACAAAAAAAAAAGACTACGAATCTGGACCCAACCACCAGATCGCGGAATAATGCACAGCATAGTGAATCCAGAGAGATCTTCAAGCTGCAAAACTGCACCGACCGGTAAGAAACTATTTGTTACTTTGGGTGGCCATCTCGGGCAGGGAGTCGAAGGGTTCCAGTAATGTCCAAAGAAATGTACCCCAAGGAGAAAAACAGTTTCCAGTCCAGTGTCAGCGTTTCCTTGCCATTGACTTCTATTGGGGTGGTCCGCATGCAAGGGGACACATGAGGCTGAAGATGGTTTCCAGTCAGCGGGTGTCTTCCTGGCACGGCTACTTGGACTATGGGCTTTGTGAGGTGATCCTGACCATGGGTTGATATCCCTCAAAGTCTTCTCGAGCTTAGCAGAAGGTTAGTTGTCCAGTACTGTGGTTTTCTACTTTTGGGGATAATTTGCCTTCTGGGTGACATAGCTGTACTCTGACGACTCTCCTGGATCCAGCAGTATTTGGTGCGATTTTTGGAGTGTCAGGTCATAGTCCTTTAGCCTGAATGAGGGTGAAGAGCTGCGAACCAGAGACTTCAGCTACCAACTTAACAGACAAGCTACCTCCGCTTCTCTGATCCTGACCCATGAACAGGCGGTCAGCCTACTGACCCATGTAGTATCTTGCATCTGTCTGGCCTCCGTAGTTTGCTTCTCCACAAGCGGGACACAGTAGGCACAGTCCTTTTTCTTTGGAAGTCCAAGGTGCAGCAGTCCAACTTCGTTGTGGCGTTTCTTCACTTGGGAATGACTTAGTGCTCTATTCTGCCCACTCTCAAAATCTCGGTCTAGGCAGCTTGGTAGACCACCCTAGAGTTATGGCTACCACTGGGTTTCATTCCTACAGGAAAACCGCTTTGGTAACTGGTAGGAAGCTGGCGCTTTGTGATATATCAGTAATCTGCTATGCCCTGGGAGTGCAAGTAATCCAACCACCACTATATTGCACCGGTCTGCTCTTCTTTCAACAAGTAGCTAATTGTTACCTTTTTTCTGGATTAATCGTTCTCAGCCCTGCAAGGCTCACTGGTGGCTCATCTTATGGCTCTAAACCATCCTGTGACCTTGGATTTTTCCTTTCTTTATGTATGGATTATTTTTCTTTCAAGCAGAGCCACACAGTGATTGACGTTGATAGTCCAGCTGGATGTTAAAATGTTATCCACCGTTGTATTTTCACTGTGCTTTAACGGAAAGGGTCTCTTTTGCAATTAATTAACTCTGTGACCCTGCTGGCACACAGTTCTCACCGAACTTGCACGCTACTAGGAAAATCGTGAATTCAAATCCGGCGCCCTCTTGGTTTAATGTAATTGTGCATTGCCAAAGATTTTAATTTTTGTAAACATCTTTTTGACCCTGCTGGCACACAGTTCTCACCGAACTAGCACGCTACTAGGAAAATCGTGAATTCAAATCCGGCGCCCTCTTGGTTTAATGTAATTATGCATTGCCAAAGATTTTAATTTTTGTAAACATCTTTTTGTACATTTTATGATTAAGTGTTTTCTCTTGTAAAGATTTTAATTAATCGAACAATAACGTTTTTGATATTCAGTAATCTGCTATACTGTGTAAGGAGTCTAAGGGTTCCCTTACTGGCGGACAGAGGCTTGATATGCAATCCCAAAGTGCTCTATTAGGTGGTAGTGTGGTCGAGCAGCCTTAGGCTTAACACAGAGGAGTGCAAGCCATTCACAAAATGCACACAATGATCTATAAATGATAACACGACTCAAGAAGTAGATCCACACCAATTTCTAAAAAATAGCAGGTATTTTGATATTAGTTTAGGTATCAGAAAAAAACTTGTTCAAGTAAGTAGGTTTTTAAATATAAATTCTTTTCACTTTACAATTTCCAAGTTCTGCAAAGTTATCCTATGGAAGGAAACTAAATGAGTACATTGACTTACAGGACCAATCTCCAGGAGTTAAGGTGAGTGGTGGGCAAGGTTCAAGGCAGCACCAACACTACACCAGCAGCTGCCTGAGAGCGGCAGGGTGCAAAACAGTGTCGGGTGTCCAGTGGGAATCAGTCTATGTAAAAAAGATGGAGGCTCTGGCTAGGAAGCCAGTCGGGCTGAATCAGCTCAGGCCTTTTCATGCTTGGGGACGAGGGGGACTCTGTTGGTCCTCTTCTCCAAAGCCCAGGAGTGACGGGTGCAGAAGTGTCTTTAGGCGTCATGTTTTTCCTTACTGAAGCAGTCGCAGTAGTGGGGGGGCCTGCGTGCAGAAGTTGCAGGCGACATCAGGGAGTCCAGGAGGGGTGAAACCACAATTGACTCCAGCTCTGAAGGCAACTGGTGCAGTGGTTGCTTCAGGTGTCCGGTTTTGGCAGTGCCGAAGGCTTCAGAGTCTTTGGCGTTTTTTCAGAACTGGTCCGCTGTTCACAGGAGATCTTTAGTCTTTTTCGAAGGGAGGCAGTCCTCCCAAGTTTCTGTGGTCAATAGCTGCATGGTGAGTCGACTTTTACGCAGTTTTCAATGGGGGTTGCAGACAGGCCAGCGGGGCTGGAGCCAAGTCAGGAGCTATCTCCAGACTTCTCTGCTTTTGCGGCTGTTTGGTATCCTCTTTCCTCTTAGGTCATCGGGATCTGCTCTGCTGCCAGGGACCCGACGCCCACTCTCCCAGAATACTATATTTAGGGGCGTTGGAGGGAGTGCCAGGTATTAGCCAATGGGCTACTTACTTTTAGGGTGACTACTCCCTCCTATGATAACTTCAGTTGGGACATGGGCATAACCCTGACCCTGGTTGGTTAATTCTCTCCAGGACGAGACAGAAGAATCTGAAGAGAGGGGTTGACATCACCTGCCCAACTCTAGGGGTGTTGCTGGCCGAATGTGGGCACCCTTCCTAATCTAACTAATTTTCCCTCCTGCCAAAAGTGGGGCAGGACAGGGGGGTCGGCATTCTCTCCTATGAGAGAATCCAGAGTTGCATTCCTAAGGCGGAAGGGCTTCCTTGAAGCTCCCTTGCTTTAGCAGGCTAATCTGCAGGTCATCTCGTGGGAGGGCTGGGAGACACCCCCTACCAAAGCTGGACTGGTTTCTTGCCTCCTGCGAGCGAAGGCCTTCACCCTTGGGGGTCAGGAATTAGTCTCTGGTGTTGTGCTGTCTAAAACCAGTCAGTCAGCCCACCAGCAGTTGGTACGGTTTCGGGGGGCACTTCTGAGGTGCCCTCTGGGTGCATGTATTGTAAATCCAACACTGGAATCGGTGTGGGTTCATCAATACGAGTTGTTTGATATCAACCATTCCTATTTCCATTGAAGCCCTCATGTAGCTTTGTGACTTTCTCACCAGTGCCCAGCACATGTTTTAAAATGGCTTCCCTGTTCACTTGCACTGGCAGTAACCAAACCAAACTGATCAGCACAGGGTCATATCTGCTCATGCAGGTATACCCTCACATAGAATATTAAGCACTCTCTCCCCCCTTAGGGATGTCAGGCCTGCTGTAGGTGTGACTTATAAATATCATATGCAGTGGTAGGGGACATGGCACACAGGGATGGGTGACATGTCTTGTTTTTACTTTTGTCTGCACCAAGCCACACTGCCTGCAATGGCAGTCGTGCATGTGCTTGGTCAGGGGTACCTTAGGGTGGCAGAATTCGTGCTGCAGCCCTTGGGGACCTTCTTTAGCACCTCAAACCCTAGGTTCCAGGGTACTATTTACTAGGGACTTGCAGAGGGGCTAAAGGTTTTGGGAATTAGGGGAACAATGGTACATTATGGGAAAGAGCTCTGTCACTGTGGACCTGATTACCAGAACCCAGTGCACTTTCAGTTGAAATCACCTCATGTACAAGTTTGACGATTTCAAAAATTGCATTTCCCTACACAACTGTTTTCCGCCTCCGTCCCTTCTTCCAGCCTGTCTACCTACACAATAGGCAGCCCCTACCATGTATGCTTGTTCCTTGCCATTCAGAGGAGGCTTCCCCTTTGAAACACAACTTTAGGGTCTACACCCAGTGTGCCTACCTGCCAGGAGAAGGTAGCATCTGCTCTAGCGGCAGGCCTCTATTCTTTTTTTTTTCCTTTGAGTTGTTTGCACGTCTCCTCAAAAGGACAGAAGGCTAACTCGTGGCCAGCCTTAGCAAATGGTCACTGGACGACTTGGGCAACAGAGTAGCAACTGCTTGAAGTTGCATGTGGCGACAAGTTACATTTGATTTTGGCTTTGGGCATCAAGTTGACCTAATGTAACTAGTTGTTTGTTACCTTGAAGTATCAACTTTGGTAGTCCCATTTAGAAGTAAGCACAGCAGGGTTGTTGTGTAACTCTGTAATTAACAATAAGGCTACCAATCTCTCAAGTGCTGCAGTCCCTGAGGGGGGCACTTAAAATTATGGCCCTAGGGTACCCCTGGTACTTATACTAGGGACTTACAAGTAAGTTAGGCTATGCCAATAGAGTATAACCCATTTAACCATGTACCCTTTTTTAAGGGTCTGAGCACGAGCATTGCATCCTGATTAGGAAGTCTCAGGGCATTTTAGAGACATTACACCAGTGCCTATTAGGCAAAATAGGGGCAAAGATTTGGTGTGAGACCTGCAAACCCCTGTTTATCCACAGAGTAATATGCTTGAATTATCTTCTGGAGTCCATCTGGGGATCCCGTGCAAGGTCAGTGTATAGCAGTAGTCTAATACAGCAAAGCTGTACTTGTTAGAGAAAAGAGGCATAAATGAGGCTTACCCTAATGAAAATGCATAACTCCTCCTGACCCACTACTGTCCCAGATGATGACTGGGTGTCTAGAGTAATGTCTGGTGACGGTGTGGGCCGAAGACCAAGTTGCTGATGCAGATGTCCAGCAAGGGTGAATGTGCTCCACCTTGGTCTTAAGTGTCTGAAAGCCTTGCTATGACAGTACAAGATAAAAGAAGCAACTCATCCAAAAATGCCCGGCTTTGGCGAAGGACAGGCTTTGTTCAAGTTTCCATATGAGACCAATAACTGGTTTCTCTTGAAATTCCTTTGTCCTGTCCATATAAAACTTTAAATAGCTCTTGATTTCAAGAGATTGTAGAGATTGCTCGGCTGTCTGTCTTTGTGTGTGTGTGGGGGGGGAGGTGGAGTTGGCAAAATATTTTATTCAGGTGAAAGGATATTAAAACCTTCAACATAAAGTTAGATTTGCACATGTTACCATGTTTTTATCAAACTTTGTTTAACTTAGTTGAAAAAGCCTGAACTTCTACCATTTATGTGCTGATACGGCTAAAAGAAAGGTGGTATTCAACAGCATTTGTGAAGAAGCTCTATGAATTGGTTCAAATGGTTCTTTGAGTTGAGCTAATACTCTATTTCCCATGCTGATGGGTTTTTTGTTAGACTAAGTGGGTAATGGCTCCTAATGATTTTTATTTGTTGGTTCTTTTAGCCTCTCGTCCACAACCAGGCCTGTGCAAACAGTTTTTAAATACCTGGATATGGCAGCCAGGTGAATTTTGATGGTAGAGTACCCTGATTCAGCTATGCTAGCAGATACAGTATTATTGTATGCAGATACATCAAGAGGATCTATGTTTTTTTCTTGCTATCCAAATATAAAAAAAAGTTTCTATTTCATTTTCTAATTGTAGAAGTGGCTCTAGTTCCTTGTAGGATCTTCCTGCAGGAAGATGGAAAATGTTAAAGATACAAAACAGGTACATGATGTGACCTAGATCTTTCTTGAATTGGATTTGGGTTGTAAATTGAGAAGTCCTATACATGTGTGTATCAGCAAACGGGGGGCTGCCGAGATTATTGTGCAAGTTTCTTTTTGTTCATTTTTGTAGGACTCTTAGCATTTGGGGTGGGGTAGAGTAGCGTTAGCAAATTTCATTAACCAAGCTATCTAAAACACTTCCACATTTGAGCAGGGATACCACCATCCATTTGTGAAGCTTTGGCATTGGTGCTGCATAAAAAAAGCCATTATTAGTGTGTTCCTATTTTCGAAAGACTAACTCTAACTGATCTGTGTCCATTACTCAGTCATGGTAGTTCTCGTTTCCTGCGGAGGGCATCTGCTGTTTACTTTTGCAACCCTCCACTATGCTGTACTTTCATACTGATGTTGCATCATCGAGTCCACTGACTTAGCTGCTGCCTTAGTTTGGATGCTTTTCTTCCTTGTTTCAAATGTAGTATAATGTAGTCATGCTGTCTTTTCTTATTTTGATGTATTTCTATCCTATATGAGAAAGAAAGGCTTTTAGAGCACGTCTGACTAACCTTCATTGTGGCAGGTTTATGTGCAGTTTTTGTTCTAGTAAGGTCCACTGGCTGCTCATTAAAATGTCTTTAAATGTTGCCCCGCCCTTCATTGACTCATCTTTTATAAGATTGAGATGTGGTTTGATTTTGTATGGGTCTTGACTGGACTAAATGTTGCCCTTGACTTACTACCAGATCTTAGAATATTTTCTTTTTGATGACTTGTATGCAATTCTCCGAGTGGTGTCTTTCCACTGCTTGTCCATTTCATTTTGTTGGCGTCTCAATCTCCGACAATATTGCGGTACAAGAGCAATGCAGGAGGACAATTTTCAGATGAGAACTTTGAATTTTCCTTTACCCCATTTTTTGCACTTGTCTTTCAAACAAGATGATGCAACTTCTCTCCTCTTTATTGAAATAGGTTGGCTTGTAGATATGCTGCGCAGATGCCCAAGAATAATATCTGTGGCTTTGGGATTGTTTTGTTTTTGTTTGTGGTTTGGAGTCTGGACTTAATGCTGTAGAAGGTTTATTATTCGAATAACTGCAGCCTGTGTTTGTTTTGAAGAGGGAGCCTTGTTGTGGAAACTGCTGTTAGTGTTCCCAGAGTTGTGATTTCTGAAATTAGAATGGGAGTGGAAATCCTGTTGATAGAAATGGTTTAGTAGTTGGTGGGAGCCTGCGGGTCGTTGATGGGTGGGTTTCATATAACATTTTTTTAAACCTCTTTTCATCGAAAAATTTTACTTTTAATATAGGCGGCTCAATATTCAGGTATTGCACATCATATCAATAATTTGATAACAATATTAAGATTATCAAACCGCATTACAGTTATGAAAAAAGGGGACAAAATGTGTTCTAATGATGCATGTACTACAGTGGCAGCGTTACCGGAACGCTGTTGCCAGGACTAAGTGTTACACATTAGCTCCGTATGTGATGCCAGTGCCAAGAGTCAATTGACGATGCCCGTTTAAGTGAACTGTAACTAACAATGAAATATAAAACACAAAAGAGCGCCATCTGTAGCGTGTGGAAACTACACCTGGGGGGGGGGGGGGGGAGGAAGGGGGTGGGGTGTGTGGGGGGGGGGGGGGAGTGTGAGGGCCAATGAGTTGCGAGAGTGAGAGGAGTGGCGAGGTCTAGGGAGATGCTGGCGACGTGCCCGGGGTCCACAATGGTTGCCTACAGTGTCTGATCCACCGGGGCAGAATGGTGGTGGTCCCCACCATTCTGTCGAAGAGAGGAGGAAGAGAAGGGGGGGAATGGGGGAGGAGAGAGGGGTAGCATATTATGGCATGACAATTGCAGTCACGGCAGGGGACTGCAAGGCTCGTTCAACAGCATCTGGGTGCGTGAGGTGTTTGAGGCGTTCATCCCAGGCCTGCGCGATCGGATATTTGCGCAGCCCCGCAGTTTCCTACTTATGTAGCGTAGTGCTCCCGGCTTGCGCCCATATCGTAAAGGACTTCTCCCAGCTAGCTGGTATTGATGGGTCAGTGTGCTTCCAACATTTTGTGATGAGGCGCCTTGCCGTTATGGGTGGGTTTCATGGTGGTAGATTCTTTTAATTTTTTTATTTCCATGTAGGAAGCTAGCTCTGTGTGTATACTATACCAAAGTGAGGTATAGTGTGCACTGAGTCCAGTTGATCCCCAGCTGTATAGCAGAGGCTAAAGTAGATAATACCTTACTCTCTTTGTGGCAGTGTGGTTGAGCAGTCTAGCATATCAGAGGGCCATGTTAAGCACTTCAACACTTAAAAGATTTTTCAGAGAAAACCCACCATACAATCCTATTGGGCTAAATGAAGTGTTAGGTTTACAGGTAAACTGTTTTGGGGGGTAGAACCAAGGCTCCTCAAGGTTCATGTTGGCACTCAAGGGGTGCCACCTTTTGAGGGAGGGAGAGAAAGCTCCTGGGATTTTATGTGAGAACAAAGGGGGCCCCAAGTTAGCACCCCCGGCGCCGACTGATTCGGATCCAGGCTCTGAGGATGTGGTGCCGTTGCGGTGCGGCCCTTCGGGCCACGGCGCCTCTGCTTTGCCGCAAACTCCCGCGAGAGTCCCTGTGGTGTCGCGGAAGGTCGCCGCGGCTCGGATCGCACCCCCGAGCCCCGCTCGGTCCTCTGGACAGGCAGCGGCCTTGGCTGAGGTGATGCCACTATGGCGCCGGTGGCTTCTGGCGGCGCCACAGGGGTCGGCGGCTGGCGGGGCACCCCTCCCTGGGCCCTTCTTGCCCCTCCACGCAGGTGGCCGCCTCGTCGGAGGTCAGGTCGGAGCCGGCCCGGCTCTGGTCTCCTGTGCCGTATCGGAGGTCGCCCCGGCGTCTCCTCCGGTGCCAGTCGACAACGGGGTCCTGACTCGGGTTGCGGACTCTACAGCGCCAGGCTGACTTCGGGTTGTTGACTCTTCTCCGGACGCCCTCTCTTCTCCAGCGTTTTGACGGTTGTTGGTATCATCCTCGCTGGAGACGGGCCGCCGTGTCGTGGCTTTTCCCTGACGACGTCTAAAGGCGGCTCCTCGCCGTCTCCACGACCGCGGTCTTCGCCTGAGGAGCCGCTGGTCCCCCACTCCTCGGTCCCTCTTCTTCCTCCCAGCCTTGCCCCCTCCTTCCTCCAGTTGGCTTGGGTGATGGCCGCCTTAGCTTGCAGCCGTCACCTAACGAGGAGCTGCTTTCCCCTCCGCGGGGCCCTACTGAGGCGGGTGCGGCTATCGCCCGCGCTGTTTCCACGGCTGTGTGAATCTTGCGCATGAGTGATCCAGCTGCCCATTTCCCGGCAGATCATCTTCTGGAGGTTCTCCATCAGGGCTCTGGTGGTATGGAACTGTTGCTTCCCTTCAAGGGTACACTCCACTCTTGTCTCTTGGGGACTTGGGGCCGTCCCGCCACAGGGGACCCGGTGCCCCAGCACCTTCTGCACCGCCACCATCCGGCACCGCGTGATCCGGTGTGCCTTTCTCTTCACCCTTCGACCAGAGGCCCCTTTTGCAGTCTCCCTTTCCTGTTTTGCCGCCGCTGCTGTTGTTTCCGCCGTCATGGGAGGCCCGCAGGCTGGACTCCTGGGGGCGCAATATGTTTACCTCGACCAGTGCGGCTCTGCGGGCCCTTAACAGTGTGTTTTGGCTAGGGCCACTTCTTGCTTGTGGGACTTGGGCGGAGTCCCTTATGTCTGCCGCTTCTCAGGAGGGTGCCTGTGTGGATTTGAGACACCATGCCTTGGATGGTCGGGAGCTGGTGGCGTTTATCCTTCGCTCTGCTCTGGACATCTCGAAGGTGCTGGGTCAGGCCATGGCTTCTTCGGTTGCCCTTCGTCGCCATGCCTAGCTTCTGGACAGTGTGTACCCAGAGAATGTTCGAGAACGGCTGGTGGACCTCCCCTTCGATGGGGCTCTTTTGTTCCATGTCCCTGCGGACTCAGCCATCCAGAGGTTCGTGGCGGTCCTCCTCTTCCTCTTCCTTCCCTCCTTCCCTCCTCTTTTCCTTTGGGTTTTACACCATGCTGGGCCTGAGATTGGGCATTCTGCGTTTCCCCTCTGGCTGCTTGATAGGCTTCCTGCATTTTTTTTGCCGCAGGTCTTTCTTTGTCGTCCTCTGCTGCAGAAGTTTCCTCCTAAGAGATTCCCATGTCTTGGGATATGAGATGCCCCATGTGGGGGGCAGGGTTGGCTGATGTATAACCCTGGTATGTGCTGGGGAGTTGTGGTCGCCTGTGGGCTTCTGCTTGTCGTGGCGTTATGGTATGTTGCGATCCAACCTTCGCCTTTTTGCCTTGAGTGTTTCATTCTGTGGTGTCCCTGGCGTCTGGTGGAGCTTGCCAGTGCAGCCCTCTTGCTCTTTTTGCACCGTTGTGCCTTCTTGGGGCTTTAGTGGACTGTCATCGTGCCTTCTCCGCTGCTTCCAGTGTGCCTTGTACTCGGTTCTGCCTTTTCTCCCTGTGGGGGGAGATTGTCCCTGACTTCAGGACCCTCTTGCGGGCGCAGTTTGTCCCTGCGGGGCTTTTGACTATTCTTCCTGGGTGACCTCGGGTTCCCCTTTTCAGCTTCCGCCTGCTACCGGTGCAGTCCTGTCTGGGATTGCCTTTGATCTGCCTCTTCTCCTTGGAGTCTCTAGGTTGCTCTTTTCCTTCGGTGCTCCTTTCCTTGGCCTTGAGCGGAGGTTTTGTTGCCTCACGTGGGCGTGGGGTGTTTGGCCTCTTTGCGCCTTACCTTGTTTCCTCTGCGGAGTGAGGACAGGCTATCTTCTTTTCTGTTCCCCCCCCCACCCCCCCCCCCCTTCTTCCCATTGGGGTTGGTGGCCTCCTGCTGGCGGGGATTTCCCTTTGCCTGGGGGATGTGGCTTCTTGTCCTGTTTTCGGGCTCAGGCCCCGTGCGGCCCTCTGTTGTGCCCAGGTGGGTGGGGTCCTCTCGCAGACCTTACTTCCCCTTGGGTATGGCTAGGGTATCTATTCTACGTGAAGGAATCTGAAGTTAATAGTCTCTATCAGATGTACGAGTTACTTACCTTCGGTAACGATGTATCTGGTAGAGACGATTCTTGCCGCAGATTCCTTCACAGCCCGCCCTTCGTCCCCGTTCTGTGAGGGCTTGTGATTTGGTCTTTTGCACTCGCATCACTGTGGGTGGCTGTGTCTTCTATGAGTACATTCTTTCCCTCTTTCTTTCAGGCTATCCCTTTTTTCCTCCCCGTTGTCGCATGGGAGGATAGGTTTGTTGGTACTTCTGGCTCTTTGCGATCCTTGAGGTTGGGGTCTTTTGGCTGTGCCTCTGCCCTTGTTCCTGATGGGGGTTGTCACACTCTGTGATGGGGATGTCTTGGAGTTTTGTCGTTTCCGGTGGGTTCCCCGACTGGTTCCCCTTCCTTGTCTTTGGTTGGGGTTGTAGTCCTGTTGCATGTTATCGTGACATTTTTTCATATGTCCCTTGTCTCCGGGGGGTGGGGGGGGCTGTCTCTGTACTGGCAGGGTTGCTGCTCTGTTATATATCCTTTCTCTGCCTTTGGGTACTGCAGTGCCGGGCACTGCTCTTTATGGTGTTCCTCACCATTCCTTTTTTTGCTCTTTCGCACACTGTTCCTATACTCTCAGTTTTGTCTGCTGACTCCGCGTTGTGGCGCATAAAAGTTCTCCGAAGAAAACTGACGTGTGCGCGCCGGGGTGGGACTTATGTGACCTCGCTGGCGTCACGTACGCGGACGATGCCTGGGCGGAGTTGCGTGCTGCCGGCGCGCAGGGATGCTGGGCAAAAAAGTTTTCCGGGTCCAGTCTCGCGCCTGGAGATAAATCTACGTGAAGGAATCTGCGGCTAGAATAGTCTCTACCAGATACATTGTTACCGAAGGTAAGTAACTCGTACTTCTGGGTGCCCCTAAATACTGTATTTAGGGGGCGTTTTGGGAGTATTGAGGTCCGTAACCAATGGGCTACTGACCTTAGGGTGACTACACCCCTGTGATGTGCTCACCCCACATGGAGTGGGCACAATCCCTAACTCTGATTGGAGGGTTCCTGCCATCTGCAAGATGGCTGGCACTGAAATGTGGGCTTCACTTCTTCTCCCCCACGTGGGCTTAGGTTGGCAGAGGTGGGCACACCTTCTGGTCTGGTCTAGTTTTTTTACGCCTCTTTTACTGCCGAAAAGGGGGTGAGACAGGAAGGGGAATCTGCTCCTGATGGCAGGAGAGGCTGGGGGTCGCTTTGTGAAGGCAGCAAGGCCTTTGAAGCTGCCCTTTCACAGATGGCTCTTCCTGACCTGGGGATGGTGTGAACACCTCAGGAAGGGCTTTGTTTTTCGGCCCAGGGAGTGAAGACTCCCACCCCAGGGGTCCAGAAACTTGTCTTGTGGTGGCCGGCTGGTGGTCACCAGTCAGGAAAGCACCACAGGCTGAACCAGAGATTTGGTTAAGGGGTCCCCTCTAGAAGGGACCCCTGAGGGCAGGGAATAACACATCTGACACTGGAATCAGTGCAGGTTTATTATTCTGCGATGTTTGATACCAAACATCCCAGAATTCAGTAAAGACAATATGGTGCTAGGAAACTTGTGATAACCAGTTTCCAGACCATATTACTCAGTATGCCTTTACTGGGCACTTATAATTTCTAAGAATGGGCTTGGATATTATCCGGTCCTGTGTGTTCATGCAGATCCTCACATGAGGGATAGTGCACCCTGCCTTTAGGGTAACTTGCCTAAGCCCCATGCAGTGCAGGACAGGCATGGCACACAGATGTGTGCCATGTCGACTTCACTTTGAGCTGCACCAAAACACGCATGCTGCAATGGCAGTGGTTCATGTTTGTGGTGAGATGTCTCCTAGAGTAGCATAATACATGCTGCAGCCCTCTGAGGCCTCTACCTGGCTACCACACCCTTGGCACCATAGGTATCATTTACAAGGGACTTACAGGAAAGCCAGTGTTGTGCCAATTGTGGAAACAATGGTACAGGTTTGGGAAAGAACACAGAGCATGAGTACCTGATTGGCAGGGACCCAAGGCATACTCAGTTAAAGTGAATCAGAGATCCATTTCAAGGGTCATATTAATTTTGTAGAGTCCAGTGGAGAGTTATGTGGAGTGTCGTACAGCAGGGGAGAGTGTTGTAAAGTGTGTAGTGGCGTATCGTTCAGTGTAGTAAAGTTTTTAATATAGTTTAGTGACGTGGTGTTTAATATAGTGGATTATCATGGACTGGAGCAGCTAGTTGTACAATGGAATGACGTATCCAACAGTAAAGTAGGGTGTCGTAGACTGTCATAGAGTAGTGTTTTAGAGCGAGTAGGGTAAAGCTGAATATCGGAGTGAAGTATTGTTAAGTGGAGTGAAGGAGTGTCGTATAGTGGAGTGGCATGCCATCTAGTGGAGTGGCATATCGTAGAGAGAAGTTCAGTGTTGAGTGTAGTACAGTGGTGTAGGGTGGATGGGCATAGTGTAGTACAGTGGCGTAGGGTGGAGTTGCATACAGTGGAGTCCAGTTTCAGACAGTGGAGCGGAATATATTACAGTGGTGTAGAGTGGGATAAAGTGCAGTACTCGAGTGGAGTAAAGTGTCAGAGTGGAGTGGCATTTTGTAGACTAGAGTAGAGTGCAGTAGAGTGGCGTATCATACATTTGAGCAAAGTGGCATAAATTGGAGTCCTGGTGTTGTACTTGTAGTGGTGTGTGGTACATTACTAGAAGGTGATGTAGAGTGGCATACAGTCTAGTTGATGTTTGTAAAGTCCAGTGGTGTACAGTGTGGTAGAGTGGATTGGCATACACTGTTAGAGTTGAAATGGCAGAGTGCAGTGGAGTACTGTCAGTGTAGAGTGGAGCAAATTGATGGGCATACAAAGAATTGCGTACAGTGTCGTATAGGGAACTTCAGTATCGTAGAGTGGAGTACAGCAGCATTTCCCCATCACAATGCACCACGGCACCCTGGTGAATCGTCAAAACTAGCCTGGGCCCTACGAATGGATGCGCACCAAGCACACAGTTTGGTAACTTGCTTTTACCTGCTTCTGTGGCAGCGAGACAGAACAGAATTATAGACAATTCAATGCCAGGACTTCAATGACGAGTTGACGGAGCAACAGATCAGCCCTCCAGTCCCCAGGCATGTCTCGCACGCCACTTTCTCTCTTCTCCAGCCTGCCTGTTCTGACATTTGGCATCGCTCACTTCTGGTATGTAATAGGTGCAACAGGTCTGCAAAGTTTCGCCCAAGATTCATCAAACTGGTGTACAGTTATTTTTTTGGTTTTGTTATTTTTGTTTAATTTTGTAGAGCTCATGAAAAAATTAGCACTTTTTAATGAAGAAAATAGTTTAGTCTCATGTGTTTAAAATTTTCACACTTAAATAAGGCACAGGGTTGTGAAACAGAACACTTTGCCCCAAAAGGGAGGTATGAAACAGAAGATTCTGAAATACAAGTAAAGTTTTATGGCTTCGTCATAAAATTAAGGCATTTTCAAAGTATGTTGCAACAGCATCTTGCAAGGCTTTCTTTGGATGGGAATGTCAACCGGAAGTATCTGTTACCTGTAGCTGGGGTGAAGGCCGCAGGTACACAGAAAGTGGTCACTGCCAGTGATGCCTCCAGTACCAGATGGTTTCTTTGCTCATCTGTGGCCCAAAAGAGTGGGTTGACCTGCGCCAAGATGGCTACGGCACATGTCACTAGCACTGTATTGATGACTCACAGGTTAGGACCCTTGGGGATGAATCGGGCACCACGGTACTCACCACTCCCCAGACTCTTAGGCACTGCCAGCCCCGGGTACGCCATGTCTGCAGCCTTAGCAAATACCACAGAAACTCAACGGGTGTAAAGTCAAAATATATATTCAACTTGACTTTTGTGGCAGTGGGGAAAATTATCCGTATGCGCTATCGGAAGCAGAACTAAGTTTTTTTTGTACAGGTGTACGGCAGCGGCTTGGACAGTGCTCAGCTGTGTTAAAAGCCTAGACTCTTACAGCGATGGGTTCATTGGTGCTCCCCCATGAATAGAATAAGCACTGACAATAGTTTGCTTTTCAGACCAATCATCTTTGCTAACTTGTTATGGGGATGCATTACATTATCTGCAAGATACTGTGCAGCATGGGCAAAGTCGGGAAGGATAGGCTTTCCAATGATAGGTCTGTCATTTTGTAGGAGCGTGAAGACATATACGCTTGTGTGTGCCTACAAAATTTACATAGGGTAATTTTTTTCTTTATTGATCCAAGACACACTGTGAGAAAGTGCGATCTTACTTGCATGGTATGCCCCCACTTTTTGCTGAATGTACTGTGACTGAGTGTGCCCTGGACTCCTGCCAATCAGGTGCCCAGGGCATATGTTCCTTACCTAAAACCCAAATTGGAAAACCCTGGCCACATGTCAGGCCCTGGTAAATGGTACCCAGGGCCTTGTGACCAGGGAAGGCCTCTAAGGGCTGCAGCACTTATTGTGCCACCCTTAGAGGCCCCGTACCCTAACACAAACACACCGCCTTTGCAATCTGAGTGTCTGGGTACAAGACAAAACAGTCGACATGGCACACATTCCTGTGTGCCATGCCCACAACCTACACTGCCCTGGCATACATCAGCCACCACTCTAGCTGAGTGCCCTATGCCAGTGGTGTGGGCATAGGAGCATGAGCCCTGTGCCCCTACAGTAACCAGGTCCATTCCTGGGCACTGCAAGTGCAGTGCTGCCATTTAAGAGTATATGGTGCTGGGTGATCGTCAAACAGCACCATAATGGCAACACTGAAGACTGAAGTTTGGTATCAAACTTCTCAGCACATTAAACCCGCACTGATGCCTGTGTGATTTAATGTACAATGCACTACAGAAGGCATCTTAAAGATGCCCCCTGAAACCTAACCTACAATCAACGTCTTGTCTGAAAGGCTGCCTAGGCTGCCACACAGCAGACATGTTGCTGGACCCCTGGGTGGAGAGACCCCGCTCTCCTGGGCCTGCAACAATGCACAACCTGGGCGAGTTGCTAGGTCTCCTCCCCTAGGATGGGCAGGGGGAAGCTTCAAAGGCATGCGGCCTTTTGTGAGCTTCTTCAGGCCACTTGCTGTACTCAGCAACTGGCCCTCACCGGTTCTGACTGCCACTCCGGCGGAAAGACTGTCCGGAAACTCCAAGTAAGGACAGGGGATGTGCCAGCCCTGCCAACCCCACCCCTCAGGTGGGGGAGGCGAGGTGAAGCACATCTCTGGGCCCTCGCATCTTGAAGATGGGGAGCCCTACCCAATCGGGACTAGGCCACTGCCCCTTCCCACAGGCGAGTGGCAGGATAGGGGGTGTACTCACCCCAGGACAGGGACCCAGTGGTCCCTGCCCTTTACTTACCTGTAGCGCCACTAAATGTAGTATTTAGGGGCACCCTGAACCTTCCTTCCTTAGATTCCAGATTCTAAACTAGCAAAGAATAACAAGAAAGAAGACCTGCCATGCAGCTGCTAAGAGGAGGAAGAAACCAACTGCTTAGGCCCCAGCCCTACTGGCCTGTCAACCCTCGAACCTGCTCCTGCTAAATCCCGGCACCTCCTGCGGCCAGCAACCTCACAAACCCCAGAGGACCTGGCTACCTTGTGACTCTGAGCACCTGGGATTCCCACGAGCAGTGGCTCTGCTCAAAGCAAGTTTCTAACCCCTGGCATCAGCCTGGAACCGCAAACCCTGCACACTGCACCCGCCAAGCCTGGCCTGTGCCGGAGTGGACAAAGACCCAGAGGAGGTCGTCCCCCCCTCCACCCCGGCGACTGTGACCCCGAATCTGGCACCCAAGGACCCACCTAGACGCTCCTGGCGACGCTTGCAGTCTCAGAACCAGGGACCCCCCCCCCCAACCGCGATCAACAGAGGGTAAGATTTCCCGACATCAAGAGGCACCCCTGCACCTGGCGCCCTGCGGCCCCCTGTGTCCGACTGCTGGGTACCTACCTATCCACCAACTACCCAACTCCTCTCGAAGTGGTGGTGGCACCTGAAGACTCTTCATCCCAGAGTTTGCATCCTTTGTTTGTCCTTTAGCTTTCTCATTGAAATCCATTGAGCGCCCGAAGGCTCAAAAGCACCCTGCACCCATCCACCCGAGTGGCCCTGGCAGTGCAACTTCTACTCCTACCTACTTCCACATTTGCCTAGAGCAAGTGACCAGGAGCCCAGCTCCCACAGCCGCGTGGTCTGCTAGTCAGCAGCCACCAACCAAGGGCCCCCTGCCTCCCATAGGATAACATTGGACCTAACTCACTCTGCACCCGACCGCCCCATTGCCGCTGAGGGTGTAACAACTGTACTTACCTGACCCTGGGAGACCCCGGAGTCTATGCCCAGAACCTTAACTCTGCCAGTCGAGTACTTACCCAAAAGCAGATAACTCACTTTTCTTCCATAGGGTAACATTAACTGGTTTCTCTTGAAATTTCTTGTAAGTGTGTAGTTTCTAAACTTTAAAATATTCACCTATAATCAACCGAGTAACAAACGGAAATACTCACCTGCTATTAGGAGAGATCCCAGTGCTGGATCTTTGTGCCCAGCACTGACCCTGAAAAGTACTTACAACCGTACTTTCCACTAACTCTATTTTCTCCCATAGGAAACCATTGACTGTTTTTCTGTGAAATTTCTTCCAAGTGTCGATTTTTGCAAACTACAAATATGCTTTAAAAATCATACCACCTATGAAAACGCAATTACTTACCTGTTTTAGATAGAGGCCCCAGTACTGAGCCTAGGAGCCCAGCACTGGATTACAAAAGTAATGAGAACATACTTAACCCGTAATTTGAATTTTCTTCCATAGGAAACCATTGACTGTTTATTCTAAGTGTCGATTTTGCAAACGTATAAATATTCCTTAAAAATCGCCTGTGTAACCTAAACGCAGTTTCTCAACTGCTTACAGGTGGTACACTAGTGCTGGATCTAGGATCCAACACGGTCCTAGAAAAAGTAACCATAACCCCACTTACCTGCTAAGTGAATTTCCTTCCATAGGATAACATTCGTAATTTGATTAGAAAACGTTTCAAAGTGTCAACTTTTAAAATAGCAAAATATTGCTTAAAAATCACAACAGTAATTAAAATGAATTAACTCGTTTCCAAGAACTGTCCCAGGACTGAATCTAGGATCCAGTCCTGGAGTTAGAAAAGTAATCCTGAAAGTAATCAATTGCACATAACTTAAAATTCCCATTGAGCTGAATGTATTATTGTATTTGAAATTGTTGCCTATTGCAACAAAACTGTAACTATTATCTGCAAAAGTCAATTGCCTATTGCAAAGTATTTAACTAAAGCATCTCATTCTGAGAAAGTATATTTTGATACCTATTGTTGGTTCTAAAATAAGACAACCATATTTTTTATATAAACCATTGACCTGGAGTACAGTTCTTGAGTGTGTGAGTCCATTTGCTGACTGAGTGTGTACAACAAATGCTTTTCACTGTCCACCGATACTGCCTTACTACTCGACCAAGCTACCACTTTAGAGAGTAAGGTTATATCTAACTTTAACCTCTGCCAATCCTCTGGGGACTGAGGACTCTGTACACGCTGTACCTATTTGGGAACAGTATATACAGAGCCACTTTCTCTCACACACAAAAACAAATCGGTAGAATGGCAGAAGCCTTTCTACCTTAAGGAAAGATTTCAACCCTATATACCTCAACGCACCCTGAGGCCCTCTGCTCAGCTTCTGACTTCTACTCCGAAAGTCCTGCTCTCCCTGGTAGGGGAAAGATCCTTTCACGCGGTGGCCTCCCGGCTATGGAATAGCCTACCTCTCTCTCTAAGACAGGTACCGGACCTCCTTACTTTCAATTACATACAAGGTGGTAGTGTTCCCAAAATGGGTGAAGAACCGCACATCAAATATAAACACATGTCATATAGAACCAGTCAATGGCGTATTTAAATTCACAAATGCTATTATGACTGTAAACACTTACTACCCAGAAGTGCCGTTGGCAAGTTGATAAATCAACTCATCCGTACAATTATCAAAAGAGAGACCAGCTAATAACGCACACCCTTATTTAAAGTACAATAGGTCTAGACACAACACATTGTAAGAAGACCAGTATTCCTGATAAATAGATAGGCAATTCAAAAAAAGTTCTTGGAGGATTCAAAATATTCCACAGTTCCACCGAATAGGATGAAATAATCGTCAAAGCTTCTGAAAGATGTTCTTTTTATTGGTTTTGAAACCCATATTCAATATCCAAAACAGCCATCAAATATCCAAAGCAGCCAACACGTGTTTCGTCCGTGCATAATATGCACAATGACTTTCTCAAGGCTGTGGACATAAAGATGTGTACATAAGCAATATGATAAAACTTAAAGAAAACAATATTTTATACTAGCAAACGCATCTCAAAATATTACCTTAAAGCAGAGAAGATCTCACCAATAGTGAAACAGCCGAACAATAGTGAAAGTGCTCAAATACAAAATCCTATAGACCAAGTATATCACCCAAAGCAGTCCGACAGTAAGTGCAAATAACCAGAGGGGAGAGAGATCAAAGGGAAAGAACAAGCATATAGTAGACCGATGGTGGTGTGTTATAAGATAAAAAGATCGTAGTTCGTCATAAAGACCCATTATAAAATCCTATAATGATATAAGATGTATATAAATTTACCTAGTAATGCACCCGAAATATTCTGTGATGTCCCAGCTCTACGTACAATATGAGTATAAGACATATACTCATAAAAAGTAAGATGCAAGAAGAAATACGGGGGTGTATAATAAAAACCCACCTAATTGTTGGCTTATTGCTTCCAGACTCCAATGCATGATATCAACAATAAGATATCAGGTCAAGAAGACATCTCCCATAATGTATAAACAAAATTTGCGTAAAAACGGGTGAAAAGAATGTGACTATGTAAGAAAAATGTGTAAAATAGTTCAATGCCATACAAAGGTGTTTTGTAAAATATAATAGAATAGTTCAACAATAAAACCCTATTATATCGTTCAGCATAGGGGTTGCTTATAGCAGTCCTATATAAATAGAAACATAATTAGCTAATACCGACGGGCAAGACCCAGTATCCACAGTGCATCCACCATAATATGCATCAATAATACGTCCCTGGTAACAGAGAAAATATAGGAATGGTATAAAAAGTCTCAAAAGTATCCAAAAAATGTAATACACAAACACACACTCCCCAATATAAGGGTTGCTTCAGGGTAAGAACTATCTTGTGTATCCAATTCCCAATGCATCAACCTCCATAGGAGTGACACCCACTCGTGCAATAGCACAAGCAATCACCGCTCGTCTAGTGCTAACCATCTGGCTAGAGATTGATATTTCAGATGCACCATTGAGATATAATGTAATGAGCACTCACCCAGATCAATCGTGTAGCAGTGTTATTTATAATCTTGACTGTTATCCAATCCTGCGTCTATATTCACACTTAAGTAAGGTGTGACTAGTCAGTGAGGAACCTGAAAAGACCGACCCCAATTAGAGCTATATGCATATATATGTAGTATAACATGCTGCATTCAGACAAACATGTCTAATGCCACTTAGTAGTCCCATGACTGGCAATAAGCCCCATAAAACAAAAAGTCCTGAGTTATGTTTAAGTCACGGAGCAAATATGCAACTTGCTATCGTTTCACACATCATCTTACCGTATAGTCAATTGCACGTATTCCAACCCACGCCTGATAACGCTGTTTGGGAGTACCAAATGCAACACGCGTCCGCCATCTTAGAAATAACTAGACGATATCGCGAGAACTAGATGTCTCGAGATAGAATAGATAAAAATGAAAAAGGGACTACTTCCAGAACCACAGGCGCCATCTTGAAATGTCAGCGAATTATATGTAAAGTCTCTCTGTTACGGGTTAAAGTCTCCAGCTGAGTGATGTGTGTGGTCTCGAAATCAAATTATAATACTTATACAAATGACAAAATAGTCTTAGAATTCATAAATCAGTAATACACAATCCCGCGAAACAAATTATTTTGTCTATTGCAATTTGAACCACATAGTTAGGACACATCGTTCATTCCTAAAATGAGAAGAGCAAATGTAGATCATGGTTGCTACAGGCACAAATGTCCTATGTTAGAGGAGAGAAGAAAAGAACAGAAAGGGAGAAGGCGAAGAACAATACTTCAAAAATTGTCCGTAAAGGACCTTGGTGTAAAGTGTACAACCGGATGTTAACTGTGTTCAATCTGATAGAGTAGGCATCCCTAATAGATGTAAAGAAAATGTAAGACATCAAAGAACAAGTTCGTATTGGGTTCACCAGAATGATATACTCACAGGTAGGTATCCCCAGAGCATGAGAGAGAACACCTTAAATTACACCAGAGAAGCCAAAGTATTGATGAAATCATATACTGTAGTACTTCAATCACAAGATAAATCGTAATTCCAAAGACCTAATCACACACCGAAATGGCAACTACTAATGAAGTATAAATGCAATATATCAATAATCAAATTGCAAGTAAAACATAGTAATTAGTTTAGAGATCAATTCACAAGAAATGTCTTTAAAATGGTAAGATGTTAGAGTATAACAAGCAATGTTATTACATTATAGGAATCATATATCAGTATCCTATGGTGTAATCAATCTTTAAAAAAAAAACATGAAATCCCCCTGTGCCCAATCCCGGGGTACCTACCTATCCTCCAACTACCCAACTTACCCCTCGAAATGGTGGTGGCACCTGAAGAATCTTCGTCCCGAGCTTGCAGTCTTTTTCTAAACCGGAGATTTCCCATTGAAATCAATTGAGCGCCCGAAGGCTCAAAAGCACCCTGCACCCAGCCGCCCAAGTGGCCCTGGCAGTGCAACCTCTACACCTATCTACTTCCCCACTTGCCCTGAGTAAGTGACCAGGAGCCCAGCTCCCACAGCCGCGTGGCCTGCTAGTCGGCAGCCACCAACCAAGGCCCCCCTACCTCTCATAGGATAACATTGGGCCTAACTCACTCTGCACCCGGCCGCCCTTGTGCTGCTGAGGGTGAACCAACTGTACCTACCTGACCCTGGGAGACCCTGGAGTCTATGCCCAGAACCTTAACTCTGCCAGTCGAGTACTTACCTTTAAGCCGATAACTCAATTTTCTCCATAGGGTAACATTGACTGGCTTTTCCTGAAATTTCTTCTAAGTGTGGACCTTTCAAAACTTAAAATATTCACCAAAAATCAGCCGAGTAACAAATACTCACCTGCTCTTAGGTGAGCTCCCAGCGCTGGATCTTGGTGCCCAGCACTGACTCTGAAAAATACTTACAACTGTACTTACCAGTAACCCAATTTTCTCCCATAGGAAATCATTGACTGTTTTTCTGTGAAATTTCTTCTAAGTGTCAATTTCTGCAATCTTTAAATATTGTTTAAAAATCGTAGAATATCTGAAAACGTAATTACTTACCTGTTTTGGATAAAGGTCCCAGTACTGAGTCTAGGCACCCAGTACTGGATTACAAAAGTAACGAGAACATACCAAACCTGCTACCTGAATTTTCTGCCATAGGGAATCATTGACTGTTTTATATGAAATATTTTCTAAGTGTCAACTTTTAAAATAGCAAAATATTGTCTAAAAATCATCACAGTAATTAAGTCGACTTTTATCACTTGATTCCAAGTACTGACCCAGGACTGAATCTAGGATCCAGTCCTGGAATTCCAAAAGTAATCAAAGTAATCTGTGGCAAATAACTTGAAACTTCCATTGAACTCAATGCGTTATTGTGTTTAAAATTGTGTTGCCTATTGCAACCACTTGTAACTTTCCACAAAAGTCAATTGCATATTGCAAAAGTATTCATATAAAGCATCTCATTCTGAGAAAGTATATTTTAATACCTATTGTTTGTTCTAAAATAAAAGAAGCATATATTTTTTTATATATAAACCATTGGCCTAGAGTTCAGTTATTGAGTATGTGAGACCATTTGCTGGCTGAGTGTGTGAAACAAATGCTTTACACTGTCCTCTGATAGTGCCTTACTGCTCGACCAAGCTTCCACTTTAGAGAGTAAGGTCATATCTAACTTTAGCCTCTGCCAAGCCTCTGGGGACTGTGGACTCTGTACACCCTGTACCTATTTGGGAACAGTATATACAGAGCCACTTTCTCACACTGGGTAGCTGGTTGGTAGGAACCCAGAGCACACTCAAAGTACTTCAACATTAGGCAAAAAATTGGAAGCAAAAAAGGGGCACTTGTCTACAACATGCATTCACATGTCCGTGTAAACAAGCATTGGAAAAATCAATAGCTCAGCTATGTAATGTAGATACCTACTATCTTTGCCAATACTTTTTTGCATGGTGTAGGATACCTTATCTCACACAGTTGTACAACTTGCTCATGTTGCAATTTATATATATTCTTTATTTGTATATCTAGTTATAGATATTTTATTTATTTATTTTGGGGGGCATTGGAAGGGATGGAAAGAACCAGTCAGCAAATTGCTTGTTATGTTGTATTGTATTTATAAAGCTCGTGGCTACTCCCAAGAGCGTCCCGGCGCTAGGAGCAAAAGACCACATAACAGCAAACCGAACACCACCCCACAGCAGAAAACGGTCAGATCCCAATGCTGGACAAAACCATGTTTTCAGTTTCCTCCTGAAAGTAAGGTACCTGTCTTAGAGAGAGAGAGAGAGAGGTAGGCTATTCCATAGCCGGGAGGCCACCGCGTGAAAGGATCTTTCCCCTACCAGGGAGAGCAGGACTTTCGGAGTAGAAGTCAGAAGCTGAGCAGAGGACCTCAGGGTGCGTTGAGGTATATAGGGTTGAAATCTTTCCTTAAGGTAGAAAGGCTTCTGCCATTCTACCGATTTTGTTTGTTTGTTTTTTTTTTTTTTTTTTTTGTGTGTGAGAGATTGAGGAGAAACTGTAGCACTGAACAGAATTTCCAAAAGGAGCCGACTAGTCTTAAAGAACGATTCACCACTAGGGGGTACGACAGAGAAACTCTCGACAAAGCACACACTAGAATAAACAGAACAAACCGATCCAACTTCCTTAAAACCAGTAAGAGGATCAAGGATAATTCATCAACAAGACAAATTGCTAGGATTACGCAATTCCACTCACACAGTAATTAAATATATCGAAGTTTTCAAAAACACTCATACAGGGATAACCTGCATGAACGCATGGGAGGCCAGCGGCCTAGGTACATTTCGCGCACGCAAGCAACACAAGGTGCGGACTCGCTTTCTCTCCCTGGCGGTGCTATTAGCGAAACGCAGCATCGCCATGCACTGGCGTTCCCCCACCGGCCCTCCGCTGGCGGCTTGGGTGAGAGCGCTACACAAATGGGCGGCGGCGGAGGAGGAGACCTTGCGAGAGGAGGAGGTGAGAGGGGTCCGCAAGAATTCTATCTCCATGGAATGGGCCATGTTATTATATCGTTTCAAGCAGTTAACCCCAGGCGAGGACCCTAAAGACGACACATCCACATTGCCAGCCCTGCAAGCGCAGTCTCAAACCTTGACCCAAACCCTAACCGACCAACCCGGTAATATACCGCTGACATGATCACATACAAAGCAGCATTCTTGGGTATACTATCACAGTTGCAGGTCGAACCTAAGAGGAGGTGCAATCGCGAGTCATAGAGGCGCCGCACCCATACGACAGTTTATGCACTCGTCTGCGAGGACCGGATATGAACTTCCATGCCCATCCCCTAGTTTATACCGGTGTTACACCCCAGTTCAAGTGACATTATATATCAGAGCCCATATGGTACACACATCGTGATATATTTGATCGTTTGTTTTCCTTGCTGACTCTCCAGTCTATGCAGATACGTGATGCCGCATATTGTACTGTATGGCAGAATTGCTCGATGGATCTGTATAATTTACAGTATATAAAATTTGAAAATGTCAATAAAAATAGGTTTAAAAAAAAAAATCGAACTCTTCAAAAACATTGGCATCTTCTAAAACTTGATCATGATTTGGTTCCGTATCTCAGGAACAAACCCCACATTACATATGTGAGGTAGGACATTTAAAAACATTCTCAATCAAACGGCACAGACAACAATACAACCAGCAGGCACTTGGTTACCTGCAAAACCAAAAGGTTTCTTCAAATGTTCCATGTGTAATGTGTGCCAATTTGCACAAGACAAGATCGCAAGCTTTAGTTATAACTGGACGTGTGTATAACACCAACCACTTTATTTATTGTAATAAATATGTTTACAGTATTTGTCAATACAATAGGACTTATGTTGGTAGCACTATAAGATCGCTTAAGGAGCGTATTCAAGAACATATTAGAGCTATCAAGAACAACAATATTAATTACCCCCTGGCAGCACATTACAATACTGAACACAAGTCATCAGAGGTATTACACATCAAATTTCATGCCATAGATACAATTGTTGATGATCCTCGGGGAGGTAATAAAATCTTGGCTTTAAGGAAATTGGAATCCAAATGGCTTATTAGATTAAGATCTGTTGACCAGGGACTCCTATAAAAATCTGAGACCGAAATGCTCTGTTACACATTGGGGTGAAAGCAGTAGGTGAGTGAGATGGACAACAAAGCCCACCAGTCATGGGCAAGGGGCTGAACTGAACCCCACTCTGTCTATATTAGTAACATAGGTCTGGCCAAGAGACAACTAAACTTCTTGTAGCGGAGACCTAAAAACTGGAATTTTGTTCATCAGCCTTTCACCTTTCGGGGCTACATTCTCTGTTGACTGCCCCTTTGGTCTGTAGATTAAAACTTTCTTGGTGCTTGTTTTCCATTTTCCCAGTAAATAGTAATTTACTGGTTAGCTGCTAGTTTGTCATTACCTAATTTTGTGTTGCTGTGAGATGTCTATATTACTGTGATTTCAAAGTATTTTTGATTGATTTTATCCATACATCACAACACATGCCACGCACTGCAAAGAACTGGTCATTCACTTTTTCATTTGAGATCAGAACACACATTAGGGCAATCATTTCAGCCGCTTGTTTTTCCAAGATCAGGATGATTAGGAAATTCATCACCTATCTCCCTAGTGACACCAGGAAAACCATAGTCCAGGCATTGATTACATCTCACCTGGACTATGCGAACGGCCTGTATTTTGGGTTGCCTGCGGGCCTCCTACATCGGCTCCAGACAGTCCAGAATGCGGCTGTTCGGCTGGTCTGCGGGGTTTCCCTACGCACCCATATTTCGCCACATCGCAGAGCATTACATTGGCTACCAATCCATCAAAGAGCTGCATTCAAAGCCATGACCTTAGCCCATCGAGCAACTAGGGGTAGGGGATCGGCCTACCTCTGTTAGTATCCGTCCTTACTGTAACTCTCGGAACCTCCGTTCCAACTCCCAACATCTGCTTTCCATACCAAGATTCAGGAAAGCACGTTCTGGAGGTAAAACCCTTCAGGTCTGTGCCACAACTCTGTGGAACGAACTCCCGATCGCAGTTAGGATGATCCAGGAAGAATTACCCTTCCGTAAGGCACTAAAAACTTTTCTCTTTTGTTAACCCCCCCAGGACTATCACTCTGCTTTCACTCAGAAGCGCCGGGACACCCCGTTGGGGTAGCTGCGCGCTATATAAAATACACAAAATAAATCATCAATGTTGGATCCAGACAATGAATAGACTATATATCTGGCGGTGGAGTTCAACCACAAACTGCAATCCAGAGGGCTGGCCAAACATTCATGCACACTTAGGAAGGTGCCACCACTCCCACCGCCACTCCCATGCTGCCCAGCCTAGCCCCTCCCCAAGAAACTGGCTCTGCAATGAAAAATAACATTATTTTATTTTTCCTTTTGTCGCGCTGAAATGTAGTGGGGCAACGCTCCTCTGCCTTAGTGGAGGAGCCGTCCCTGCGCAATAAAGTTGCATTTCTAATGTTTCCTGATGATTTACGGGGGGGAGGGTAGGGCAGTGCATCGTCCTCCTCAGCAGGGCTGCTGTCACAGTCCTACCTTGTTCTGTTTTCAATATCTGCTCTACCCTCTGTGATTGGATGCATGCTGTTGGGCATCCAAGGGTACCCATAATCTGTATTGCCTGTGTGCAGCCAAACTTCCAGTTATCTATAAAATAATGTGGGTAAAAGCCCATTCAAGGTGGTGCTCATCTGGGGGAAATTGCAGTTTTTGGGTCAACTGCTGCAAGAGCTCTAGGTCTTTCTCCAGTTTTTCATCCCCTCTAACCAGTATCCTCCTGATTTCTTCCGCTTTACACCATTTCCCAATATTTTTCTTCAGTTTGTGACCATGGGCTCCTGCAGACTCAACCAGTGTATCGCCAGTCGCCTATGTGCCAGTAACAGTATAAAGTTGATAAACTTAAGTTTTATTTTATTGTTTGAGGCACTGACTCCCATACTGAGTAGGCAGGCTTGTGGATTATTGTGTAAATCTCGCTGGAACTCTGTCTGATATTGGTCGGCTACAGGCATCCAGTTTGCATGTACCCGGGGACATACAACATTTATTGTTGACCCGCATGTGTCGGATGGCTTAAAATCTGAGACTTAAAATGTATTGTCAAAGTGTTTGCTGTAGTTTCTCCATGCCTAATTTAAGTCATCCTAAGGTCTAAAATATACTCCAGGTGTTTGTGCGGAGCTGGATCATTGAGTGACACGAGACCAGCTTTGTTCCCTGAACAGAAGGATTAGCAATTTAATGCTTTGTCCGCTATTTGCAATGATGTTTATGAACATGAGCAGATCGGATCCAGTTTCCTAGGCCAGGTAGTTGAGTTGAGTCTTGGCAGTGGTTTTCACTTTGTGAAATGCCTTATTGTAATGCATGCGTGGTTAACGTTATGCGTGGAAACGGCCTCGTTAAAGTGGCAGTTCCCCTACCTACTGGCGACTGCCTGGGGGCAGTTTATATAGTAATGTGGGGGTGCCTATGCGCTCCCCGAAAACCACCGCCTCCCTGGCGCTAATTATAAGAAGTGTGGGGGAGGCCTTATGGCTTCCCTCGCAGCCCTGGGGACTGCCACCTCCCCGGGGCTAATGTAATGGGGGACGGGGCCTCGAGGACACTCCCCTGCAATCTTCCACCTCCCTGTGGCTTTTAATTATTCATGGGAGGGGCTCACGGACCAGGGAAAGGGGGCCACTCAGCGCCCCCCCTTGAGAAAAAATAAATATAACCTCAGCCAAGTTGCCATAGGGCAAGCTGCCTACACCACTACTCTGCAAACTTGCCTCCTGGCGCAGTGGTGGTTGGAGATGAAGTCCCCTTATGATGTTGAGGTCCATGGGGTCCAGGAACCCCTTCTGTGACCTTCAGTAACTCCCAGACAGCAGGATTGCTGAGAGGACTTTGAGGCAACGCCCCCTTTCTCAACCACTCTGCAAATGCATCTTCTGCAGCGCTGCTGGTTGGGGAATGAATACCACTTTACTCTTGAGGGCCTCAGGACTAAAGTGGATGTCTTCCCCCCCCCCCCCCCCCCCTCCCCCTCCCAGTAGTGCGCCGGGAAGTGCATTCGCACAGGGGTGGAGAAAGGGGACATGGCCTCTGATGACCCCTCAACAACCCAACTGTTTGAATTTTGTTGGAGTTAACAGGACAGCTAGTTGGCCCTTAAGAACCCTCAATAGCCATAGGTACTTCATCCCCCAACTAGTAGGGTGCTGGGAGGCGCGTTAGCAGAGTGGTGGGGAAAGGGGGCATGGCCTCCTAGAAGCTCTCAGCAATTTGCTGGACACTCCCTCTAATGAAAGAATTGTGCCTGACACTCAATAAGAAAAAGTATATACTCCTATTAATAGGAGTGGATATCTGTGCAGATCTTCTAAGACTATCTTTTCAATTAAACCGCCAAAAATTGGTCAGAGATGTATGGAAAAAGAACATACAAGATACTTTTGTGTATGTCATCTTGCACTCCAGCAGTGTTGGCTCAAAATGAAACCTGCTCATAAAGGACTAGATATTCAGGTTTGGTGGATGGCTGAAGAATAATTTGTGGGACAAAATATTTGAGATACAACCAAAATTTCATCTTACACCACATAGCTGGGGCGCACCTCTAGAAAACCTGTCCGCAAGTGAGAATGATACATAAACATACTGGAATGAAAAAGTCATGCTAGCTATATTGCCTTTAAAAGCCAAGAGGGACCAGATAAAGCAGCCATCACGAGAAGCACACCCGCTTTGGAATTGGAATCTACATCACAGGATAAACTTGTGAAACATGTTCCAGCATTACAAAATGAGATGCAGATGCCATAAGCAGAAAGTATGTGGACTTCCAACTGCCTCGAACCAAGCTCCCAGTCGAGGAAGTGACATTTGAAACATAAGGTACTAGAGCATGTCCAATGCCAAAGCTACACAAGCCAGGGGGATGGGGGGAGTGCTAGAGAGCGGGTGAACAAGATTGCCGAACTAATGTGAGGCTCCTGCCACCCGGGACGACTATCCAACAATTATCCTGTTCCCTGCAGAGCTACGATGGGCATAATAAGTATGTTTTGAAGGCTATTACTGTGCTGATGTGCAGCAAATAAACTGCATGCCGATCCTACAGACGAGATAACAGACGCCGGACCGGCAGAGGCTGCAGCACTCTAGATAATGGCGGCACCCATAGCTTAACAAGTCGCCTGGGTTTCCAAGAGCAGCTGGGGCTGGACTGGGCAAGGGGAGACTAGAACTGTGGCAAGCCGCCTCACCCCCATCCACGGTGCAGAGACATGTGAAATCCACCACAGGCGGCAAGAACAGGAGGCAGCCGAAGCTGCAGAGCCATGCTGCGCTGACACGCATGCAGAGGGTGCTGGACCGCACAGGCTGCTGGGCGAACGCCGCCTGAACAGGTGAAGGATGTGGTCGTGGCCCGGTAAGAGATAAGGGGCCCAATTTCTTCGCGCCTTGCCGGATACAGGGGAGAAGGGGCGAGAGACGCGGTAGGTAGTGCCAAGGGCCTAGTGTCCGCGGAACCTCCCGCGGACCCCAGATAGGCCTGGGTGCTGCTTGTGGGAGGCTCGATGCGCTCCTTCTCGCCTCCTTGTCTGTCCCGGGCTTCACTTCTCCATTGCAGCCCTCCCCACCCTGAACAAAGTCTGCACAAAATATTAGGGAGAACATTGAAAGAGAGACTGTAATATTGGTACAGGCAGAGCCACAGCCACGAAACTAACAGCAAACCACTCTTTAAAATACCCCTTAATATAATTACTACAATGACTGTGACGCTTCATCATTGAGCGGCTCGCCCAAGGCACAGCACACTTCTGGCCACAGGACGCGCAGGCCAGTCTACCCCCCATTAACAGCCTAGTGGGGCCACAACTTGAATATCACCTGAATGGGGGTGCAAGAAACCAACGACAAACCCTTCGTAGCAGCTACGGGCCCCACTCTCTAAGGCCTACCAGCATAAGACGCCCTGTAATAGTGCACCGACTGCACACCTTTCTGTCATTGCTGCCATTCATACGGCTGTATAAGGAGACGCAAGCACCACGCTGCAAGTATCGGCATGGCTGCGACGGAGAAGTGCAAGTGTATTACGAAGACTGCCACTAAAAAGCAGGAAGGCGAGAAACCGTTTGGAGGCAGATCCTACCGAATCCTCGCCTGGCCAGGCCTGTTATATTACGCTGATTGTGACATACCCTGAACCATCTTACCCACACAGGTTGCAGCAACGGGGGTGGGAACCGACGGCAAGCAACCCATACTGAACTTTGAAGCGCAAAAACAACACGAGGGCTGGCAGGAGGCCCCCCGCGGAGTTGGCAGAGGGCTCACAATCGCAACCTGCTCCCGAGGATCCTGACATGCATTCACTGCTATTGTCAATGCGGCATAGCTTTAGCCTCCATAGAAGCCAAAATAGATGCTATGAGTATGCGCACTGACTTTATTACCCAAAGACAGGAGAAACAAGATGGGCGCGTAAGTGAAGCTGAATAGCGCATATCTAATATGGAGGACACTTCTACAGAACGGTGGGACCAAATGCAACAAATGGCATGCCTGTTACGCATCATTGCAGCTAAGAATCAAGATTTGGAGGCAAGATCAAGGAGAAACCACCTCTGCATAATGGGTCTCCCGGAGTCCACTGATGTAGGGCGGATGGAGGACTACGTAGAGACCATGCTCACAACATGGTTTGATGCTTCTGCGCTGTCCAAGCAACTTGTGGTAGAAAGGGCACATAGATCTTTGGCGTAAGACCCCCACAAGGAGCACCAACTTGGCCCATCATAGCCCAGCTGCTAAATTACTGGGATTGCAACAGTGTTGCGGCTGGCCTGGGATCGTGGACGCCTCACATAGGATGGTAATGAAATAGCCTTCTACCCGGACTTCACAATGGCGTTGCAGGAAGTGTGCAGAAGATCTGAGGTGTAAACTGTAGCAAGCAAATATCCCCTACGCCATGGTGCATCCAGCCAAACTATGCTTCACGGTGCAGGGTAAACACCATGTCTTCCACAATCCCCAGCAAGCCCAGGAATATCTACGGAGGGACCGAAGACGGCGGGCATCTGACGCAGAGGAGAACACAAGCTCGAAACCCGCTAGCCCACTATCTGAGAATGACTGACCGAGAATATCCAGGAAAATCCACCCAACTCTACTAGCGATGGCGGCAGGCTGAAGGATTGTATACCAAACCTCTAAGAACAAGGACTGCCACGTACCCATAGACTACCGAATATATAACTGTGTGTGACACAGTACAACAGGCTCTAAGCATTGTAAAAAAAATAAAGGCAGTTGACGTTGCTGTATCACAGCCCAGTTAAGATTAAGGCAATGCCCCCCGAATACGATAATGTGCTCTGCGAGGAGCTGATGATTTATAGACGAGAACAACTAATTTACCACTCCCGGGCACCCTTGTTGTCTCGAATGCGAAAGCCTGGACTTCTAGAAACACCACCAAGCGGGAATTCCCAATTGAACTGACATTTCTGTAGAATTGTGGAATGAGTGTTATGATCTACTGCTCTCACTACTCTATTTTGCTACTTTTTTCTTCTTTAGTTGTTTAATGTTTTGTCAGGAATGGCACCTCACGACTTTTTGGCGGTTTGCATTGACCGAATGGGATTCACAAACGGGATTGGGCTGTTGGTGTGAACAGGGAAATGGGGAAATGTTCTTGTTTTTACATTGCACTAGGCTACCACTCACACACACAATGCACTACTCCGCTAAGGACCGAACGATGCACGTTTATTCAAAAGGCACACATTTATCACAACGACACAATGAGTGCAGCACAGACCACTAGGAGCTCACATTACAACTTCCTGTCCTGGAACATGCGGTGGCTGGGGTATCCTCGCAAAAGTAGGCATATTGTAAACTACTTGGATAGACACAATATCCATGTTGCGATGGGACAGGAGATGCATTTAGACCCCGGCAGAGTGAATAAATTTGCAGTGCTCACATGCTACTCCATGTACCCTAGAGACACCGCCATACTGTTTAAACGCCGGTCACCATATCGCCATGGTGTCTCAACAGGACCCGCGAGGGCGCTATTGGCTGATGTGGGGGAACAACTGCTACTCACTCTGTCACATTGGTTAATTGCTGCAGACCTAACACTGATGACACCCTTTTTTATGATAAACTTAAGGGCACCATTATAACCGTTTGCTCCACGTATCATTTGAGGGGGAGATTTCAATCTAGCATTGGATCCGAGCAAAGACCGATCAAGAGGAGAGTCAACACATCGCAGCAGGAAAGCACCTCAGGGGCATCATACAAGATCATCTTTTGATAGATACGTGGAGAACATTGCACCCAACACGTAGAGAGGGCACGTTTTATTCCAGTGTACATGCTAGTTGGTCCCGGAACGACTACTGGATAATTTCCAGGCGCCCGGAGACCTTGCTCACTCACATGGAGCCTCTAGCTCCGGCATACTCTGACCACTCCCCAGTGCTGATGCAGTTGATTGTTCTCCGCTTCCCCCCCCCCCCCCCCAACTCCCCTAGTGTCCATCGCCCTTTACCAATCATCGAGATTATCACCCAGACACCTCTTGGGCACATGTTTTAGATTAGAGACCAGGCAGGAAATCAATGATTTCTTCAGAAGGAATATAGACACTGGGTAGAGCATAGTGACCATCTGGGAGGCATTCAAGATTATGATGCAGAGGCTATACATGGGGAAGGGCGGAGGAATACTGCAGGACATCTGGCACACGCTGCAGAGGCTGGAAGGAGAAATTAAAGACACAGAAGCCATGCTTGTAGACAGGCCAGCTGGAGATACCCCAACTGTCCAAATATCAATCGGCCACCAAGATTCTCTAGTCCTGGAAGTAGAAACCTCGGAGGGATGCTTTAATAAAGACACTAGAAAATCTTCAGACATTCACAGCCTATTACACAATTTGTACTCCACGCGTAGGAAACAACCAGTACACGCAAGCGCATATTTTGAAGATACTGCACTAGTGTGGATGAAATGGGCCTACAGGGAGTTCCTAGCGGCTGACCTAGAGGAGGATGAAACACGGGCAGCCATAATGCAGCTCAGCTCGGGAAAAGCCCCAGGCCGGCTACCATCTGATGTTTACAAATGTTATATAGAAATCCTAGTGCCCATACTGAGAGGTTTACACAGAAGCCAACGAGACGGGCACACTACCGCTCACAATGCGCAAAGCTATGATCATCTCCCTTTTTGAAGCCAGGCAAATCGGCGACCAAGTGCGAGGCATATAGGCCCCCTATCCCTCATAAATTGTGATGCCAAAATACTGGTGAAACTACTAGCCAACAGGCTTAGCCTGCTGGTGGACAAGTTGATTTTGCCAGACTAATCTGGATTTGTGCCAGGGAGCGCTACCTCACACAATCTGCGAACCCTCTCCGCAGTAATACAGGACCGAGACCCAGAGCTAGCTGCGCTGGCTGTTTTTTCCAGACGCCACTAAGGCGTTTGACACCCTGGAGTGGGACTACCTGTTTGCAGCGTTGCACCCTATTATATAATAAACCACAGGCGATTGTACAAATTAATAGCTGTTGCTTGCCTCCCATTGCAATATCACGGAGAACCAGTCAAGGGTGTCCGCTATCGCCCCTATTTGCCCTCACGGTCGAGCCCCTTGTGGCAAAACTCCGGCAACGCCATAGGGAGTATGCGCTGGAGTACCCAGAACGGCACCTACTGGTGCCTTTCTGGGTACTCACGGACGATATCACATCATTCCTCTGTGACCCGCATACAAGTTTGAACCCCATTCTTCTGGAGTTTTTATGGTTCGGAAGGCTATCAGGAGTCTCTATTAACTGGGATAAGTCTCCGATGTTCCCACTCACTATAAACGCTCATCAATTTTCTTCAGGCTACCCTCTGACACGGTGCGACTCGGAGCTTAGATACTTAGGGATAGTTAATTTCTGATGGATATATCTGCCAGTGGATTCCTCACCTTGTGAATATCCCCTGTGCCAGCAACGTTCGGAAACTATTGTAGCAGTCCACGCCGATGGGGTCGAAGACGACGTCAGACACGGCTCCGCTCACGACTCCGCTGACGTCACCGGCTCCATAAGAAGACCTCGTTGGCGTGATGACGTCAGTTCCCTTTTTTCCGCGCCGTCGACGCCATCGGATTTCGGGAATCGTTGCTAGTAGCTTTTACTGATACTTTGTGTATTCTTCTGAATTTCATCTGTTTCTCTTCGAAGATGTCGACAAAGAAGTCGGGTTTCAAGCCCTGTCGGGAATGTAGCAAACGCATGTCAATTACAGACCCACATGAGGACTGTGTTTGGTGTCTCTCATCCGACCACGATGTGGATGGTTGCTCTTGCTGCCGCAATATGAGCTCCAAAGCTCTAAAAGAAAGGGAGGCGAAGCTTTTCATCGCTAGGATGAAAAAACAAAAGAGAGGAAGAAGAAAGTCCAGGTCGAGGTCGGCGTCCAAGTCGACTTCGGGACATGCTTCGGGAAGCGAGAAGCATAAGAAGAAGAGAAGGCATTCTTCTCATCATCACTCCGATAAGAGTTCGGCGTCGAAGTCGCCGGCTCGACGCCGGAGGGAATCCGTGTCTCCTTCTCCAGTCCCGACTTCACATCCAGTTCCATCTTCTCCAGTGGCTTCGCTGGCTCCGGCTTCATCTCCGGTTCCGGTGCTATCCCCGACGCCGGTTCCGTCTCATGCCCCGGTTGAGGATCTTCCCGTCCCGGGTGAGCCTGCGACGCTGTTTGTTCCACCGTCTGCGCCGGCAGGCCAGAAGCCGGTGATACCTGACCAGTACCCTGCATTCCCTGGACCAGGTCAGGACCCCTCGCATTATCTAAATGCCATGTACGGGGTGTTTTCGAGGTCCATGTATACCACTGGTGCACCTGCGGGTCCGATTGGTCCAATGGCTTTTAATTTGGGAGTGCTGCAGGTCTATACTCAAGCTCCATTCATGTCGTTCTTTCCGGCGACGCCGTCTTGGCATCTACCGGCGCCGAGGACGTCGACTCTGCTTCCCTCTTCACCGGCGCCGGCTCTACCTCGTTCGACGCCGGCTGCTCCAGCGGATCCACGTTCGACGCCGGCGCCGTCTGATTTGAACACTGCGCCGCCGCTGGTGCGTATTCGATCCAGAAGGGAAGCGCAGAGAGTGGTGGATGGAAGGAGGTATCTTTTGGAAGAAGCTGAAGAGGGAGAGCTGGTTGAGTCTGATGAGGTGTTTGAGGAGCTAAAGGGAGGCTAGTGGGCTGGATTTGTCTCTTGAGTGGGAAATCACTCCACCATCAGATGAGCCCTCAAAGGATGCAGCGCTGTATCATGCGGTCATCAGGAAGGCTGCGGAGCTGCTAGATCTCCAGTTACCAACCACGGAATTCAGGTCTAATATTCTTACTGAGGTGCTGCATTCGCCTACTGCAGTCTCGGAGCCTTTGTTGCCCTTTAATGAGGCCATTATTGACCCTGTATTAGAGGTATGGCGTAAACCTTTTTCAGCTCCCGCGGTCTCTAGGACAGTCGCAAGGAGGTATAGGGCGGCTCCAGGGGATCCTGAGTTTTTAACATCGCACCCATCGCCTGAGAGCCTGGTGGTTCAGGCTGCTTGGTCGGGAAAATCCAAGGGTGCCTTCCCTCAGGTTCCAGGGGACAGAGAGGCCAAAAAGATATACCAGTCGGCCAAAAAGGTCTTTTCATCGGCCAGCATGGCCCTAAAGTGGACGAACGCAACTTGTATGTTAGGGCGCTATATCCATGCGCTTATGGACTCAGCGAAAAAATTGGCACCAAAGTTGTCGGAGGAGGATAGGGCCGGCTTCAATGAAGTTCTGACTGATGCCCATGCGGCTGCACGCCAAGTAATTCAAAGTGGACTGGACACAGCGGACTCAGTTGCCAGAGTCATGGGGTCTTCTGTCGCCACCAGGAGGGGTGCGTGTCTAAAGTCCTCTGAATTTTCCCCGGATGTTCAGTCGACTTTGTTGGACCTGCCATTTGATGGGTCTGGTTTGTTCGGTAAGAAGGCGGATGCTGCTCTCGAACGCTTCAAGGAGAGGAAGGCTACGGCTAGGTCGTTGGGTCTTCAATCCCAGCCAAGGAGATCTTTCAAGAGATAGAGGCTTCGGAAGGGCGACTTTTCGCTCTTACAGACAGACCCAGCAACAACAGCAGCAACAACAGCAAGGTTCTTTGTCCAAAGGATACAGAGGAAGAATCAGGGGTCGCTCACGTGGCCGTCAACTCTCCTCCTCCTTCTTCCTCCTCCTCTGCCCCTCCCACCACCGCAAAGCAGCACTAGATCCGACATTCTGGATCATGCTGGTCCTGTGGGGGCCCGGCTTACCCATTTTCTACAAGATTGGGAATCTGTAACTACAGATCTCTGGGTTCTGGATCTTGTAGAAAATGGGTACGCACTTCCCTTTCGGGAATTCCCTACAAATTACCCTCCTTGTCAAGGGGCTTGCTCGGAGGACCACAGTCTTCTCCTGCAGGGGGAAGTCCTGAAGTTGTTTCAGAAAGGTGTGATAGAGGTGGTTCCAGAGCAGGAGAGGGGTCAGGGATGCTACTCCCGGTATTTCCTGATTCCGAAAAAGGATGGCAGATTGCATCCGATATTGGACCTCAATCTTGAATCGGTTTCTAAAACAAGAAAAGTTCAAGATGCTCATCCTTGCTCCGGTTCTTCAAGCGCTGAATCGGGAGGACTGGATGGTGTTGATCGACTTGCAGGTTGCGTACTTTCACATCCCCATCCTGAAGTCGCACAGGAAGTATCTCCGGTTTACGGTAGGATCGCAACATTATCAGTTTGCGGTCCTTCTGTTTGGTCTTACTACTGCACCCCGAGTCTTCACGAAGGTGATGGCAGTGGTGGCAGCCCATCTCAGAAGGTCGGGGATCTCGGTTTTCCCCTATCTGGACGACTGGCTGATAAAGGCGGAGTCGCCAGAGAAGGTGCTGCATCATCTGCGGGATACAACTCAGCTGTTGTACAAATTGGGTTTTTCGATAAACGTGCCCAAATCTCACCTGGTGCCCTCTCAGCGCAACCTGTTCATAGGTGCGGTACTGCACACTACTGTGTGACTAGGTCTTCTTATGGAGCCGGTGACGTCAGCGGAGTCGCCAGCGGAGCAGTGTCTCTGTGACGTCTTCTTTGACCCAATCGGCATGGACTGCTACAAAAGTTTCCGAACGTTGCTGGCGCAGGGGATATTCACAAGGTGAGAAATCCACAGGCAGATACTGTATCCACCAGAAAAAGCGTTACCGAAGGTAAGTAACTTGTTCATCTGAGACAAAGGAGCGACTCTGAGGGTCATCTATGGCACTGCAATGGACACCATCACAGAATCAGTTGCCCGCTGGATTACATTGCCGTTGTCAGGGCGCACCTCTTTAATCAAAATGATTGTTCTGTCGCAGCTGCTTTTTCTATTCATACCATATTCACCGGGGCGGCCATTCTTCTGTGCTCTACCGGCACAACTAACTAAGCTTACATTGGAGGGGGGGGATGGCAAACAACTCCGAGTACGGTGGACTACGTTAACGCAGCCCTTCAGTAAGGGTGGTTTTGAAGCTCCAGACATTGAGCTCTATTACCCCAACGCACAGGCACACTTTGCCGAGTATTGGATCCAACCGCCACCATATATGCCGCACTTAGCAATTGAAAATGGCTACATGGCTCCATTGCCCACTACAGCATTCTTGGGAGCTAGGCCTCCCCCAACTGGACATTTGCGCATGACCGTGGGCTGCACGGGTTCAGCTTGGGGAAAAATTAATGAAGCAGCTACACAAGCCATTCCTCTACTCCCTGTTGATGCCCTTGCCATACCACCCACATATCCCAGTCCTGCACGAAGCAGCCTGCATATCCATGTTACACAGCAGGGGGGTCCCAGCGTGGGTATACCTCTACCAGTTTAAAGATCTCACACTGTTCTTCCACGACAAGCTATACTCTCCACTCCAGGCATTTCTGTATATTATGATTAGACAGGATGTCAAGACGGCTTTGCCTGTGCTCCCGAAGGAATCCCCTGCATTATACAAGCATGTACTACTACAAGATCCGAGGCCTATCCACGTAGTGTCCCGCTTGTATAAGGCGGCGGCACTACTAGAGCGTCAAGCAGAAACGAGGGGAGCTCGGGCGGGATTTAGAATTTGACACCCCACTAACAGATAAGCAGTCGACATACTGCTGTAGTCAAACAGGCCGTTACAGCTAGTAACTGCCTTGGGATCATATACTACAAATATGTGCAAAGGGTTTACTACACCCCGGTTACGCTGTTTGAATATCGGTTGCGACAAGACAGATGTGCACAATGTCTGAGAGGAGGGGCGGACTTCCCACACACAGCTTGAGAATGGAGGTCAATACACGAATTCTGGTTGGAGGTGTTCAAAGCACTATTGCTTATGTCCAACCAACATATAGACCCAGACCCTGTAATCGCCTTCCTAAACTACACAGAGGAGATGGATACACCACACAGGAAGCTCATATCATTAGGCCCATTGCTAGCGAAAAGACAGGTGGCATGTAGATGAGGGAAGAGGACGCGCCCCCCAATTCAAGGAATGGCTCCACGATATGACCCACTGCAGAGATCAACTCATCCCATATGTTGAGCTGCTACCACCCACCGCGAGACATCAAGACATTTAGGAGCCACCGCAGCGTTGCCTGCAAGAGCAGGACCGCGCGGCTGCACACTCCAACCCAGATAAGAACACGGAGAGCAACAGGCGCGCTTGGAACAGCAGGGTACAGAGAGAAAGACTGGGGAGACTGTGAAGAGGCATGGGATGGGGTTAGGACAAAAGCAGGAAGCGAATTTGCTGAAAATGCGCAAAATGAATGTGGACTGACCCCATGTAATGATGCAACAAATATAAAATGATATGTGTTTCAGGAAATGTGTGTCAGGGTTATGATAAGACAGTGCAATGTACCTTTGACTGATTGCTGTACACTGTTAAATTGATAAAAGAATACACTTTTTTTTTAAAAAGCTACTCAAGCAGGTGGTGGTATCCTAACTGCAGAGGGTACGGGTTTCTGATTCTGTGGGATATTTGTTTGCACTTTCCCCTTAATCTGCTGATCCGTTGTCTTAAGAAAAATGAAAGACGCCATATACATGGATATTGGTTGCCCCTGGGTGGGTCTGACCGTTTTTGTTTACAGCCCTATGGGATCTATCAATAGACCTGCTGGTCCACTTCAAACCAGATCTGCATCTTTGCTCCAAGATTTAGGGCCAGGTGCAACAAACATGACAACCAAGCTTCTCTGCACCTGGCTGCAGCAGACCTAGAATGTGGTTGCCTGAGCATTCCACCAAACGGCAAGAAAATTCTGCAGGCAGCTAGAGCCACTTACACTATTAAAATATTCTTTAAAGTCTAAGGGATTTTGCATTTGCACATAAAAATAATTATATGATAATATTGACTCTTTCAATGCACCCTCATTAAGCACTGCTTTACCTCCGGTTGACAGAATCCAGCATAAGCTATTCTTTGATTAGAATACATCTAATCGCTATATCAAGATGTCTAAGGGCACCCTCTACACCATCCTCGTTCTCAACTAGACTGGTTGAAGAATGTGAGAGATCGGCTCTGCACTCTACTTGCACTCCACATAACACGCACCCACCACCAATTGCCTAACAAAGCTGGGATTCCTCTGAGATGCATTCAACAAGAGGCAGGGCCCTTGAAAATGCGTTCTTTGCAAGAGTGCCTCTGCTGGACGAATACGAGGCTGCGACTTGGTCCTCAAATTAGGCCTCCACCGAGCATTACAGTGCAAAACTGAACTGTAGGACAGGCGGTGCTATGTGACCTTTTCCATTAGCGTAAGCTTCCTTGTTGCCTATATTGTATTTAATGAACTGCTTCAGTACATTTAATTCAAGCATGCACATCTATGAAAGATATAACGATGGAGAAGAGTTACCTATACCTACAGTACTTCTGTATTTGTATCTTTCATAGATTCATGTGTCTCCCCTTCCTTGTTCATTAGGCTACTGTAAACTTCTTGGTACAAGCTATGAAACTCTGAAAGTTGGAGAACTGGACCTGTGGGCCTCTCCGCCTGATTGACTGGAATATGGGTCCTAAATTGAGACGGATGGGATACTTGTATTCTGAATGCTTTCTGTTTGTTTTCAATGTCAATCATTGGTGTATTCGGTCACTGATTTGTTAACATTGACTAATGAGGGTTCCCAGTCTGAAGTCTTGGGATAATTCACATGAATCTTTGAAGCATATCCATCCGTAAGAACTGTACTTGCAGATAAGTAGCTTTTTCTTTAGCTGTAGATTAATGGTCGTAATCGGGTGCTTTTCTGCCCCAGCGTAAAAAAAAAGCTGTTTTATAGACTTTTGTACGGACTGATTGTTCTTCTTATCCTCCAGAGCGAAAAATGAAGCTCTTGCTGCCACGAGTAAACTCCTATTTTGTTCCAGTCCACTTCCCACTCAGCCAGCAGTTTCTTCAGCAGCCCTCTGGGAAGATGCCACTCTCACCGACCCCTACCTCTTCTGTTTCCACTGCTGACCTGACCAAGAACAAGCATGTGCAGATTGTGCCAAAGGTCAGGAACAATGTCTGTACTTTAATGCAATGTGTCTGGAGACTTTAATTGTTTGCACTACACTGCATATTTGTATTGTGCCTTGCAGGGCCACACTGAATTGATATTTGTCACCAGTGTTAAAAATATAGGTCCTTTTCTGTGAGAACAAGCTGCTTTGCAGTGCAAGTTAAGGCTAAAGTTGTTATAAAACGGAGGTGCCCAATTTTCATCAATTAGGGCCGGGCCATGACAGATTTTTAAGATGTCCAGATAAGAAACGTTTAGGAATCCGACCCATAATCCTGGTATCCTGAAATCCTTGACTGAACCATGTCCCTGTGGATGAATCCTGGGACACCTCGATACTAGACTAGTTCGGGTACTCTATACCTATTCCAATGTAAATGCTGGAGTATTGCAATATAGATCAATCAAAACAGCTCTACAAAAACTCTAGTCTGCTGAATGGTTCCAGTAGAATTCGCGATAAACTTCAAGGCATTTTCATCATAAGCAGTCTTACTGGAACACCGCTCCTCTTTTGATTAATAGGGTTAAAGTGTGCATTTTATGGCCCAATTCTTCAGTAATTGATCAAAAGTCTTAGTTTTTTTATGTAACTTGTTTGACGTGACATTGAAGTCAAACATTGGGGCTTTCTGAAAGCCCAGTCAGGTGTGTCTAAAGAGTTAGGAGTGCATTACTGAAATCCAACTAAAGGTTACTTGTTAGAACTCTGTGAATGTCTGTTTTTACAGTGGGAAGTAGGAGTCATGAGTTCATAGCCTGGCCATGCATTATCTGCTTTAATTATTTCACTTGTAATAGTACCAGCTGCTATTTACAGAGATTAGAAATAGCAGAAGTACCTTATTGAGTGCTATATACTAAAAATATATATCCAATAGCCTTTTGGTGCAGATCAGCAAATCTATTCAAGTTCTGTGATGGTCTCTGTACATGCATTGAACAAAACTGAACAGGAGGGCATGGTTGGCGCTGTATGGATGCCTGAATGGATGCCTGAATGGAGTTTTACCAGTGTCTGTCGTGTGATCTCGGTGGATGGTACTGATCATTACTAGAATATGTAAGTGCTTTTAAATTAGACTAAACGACTTGGAGAGGTGTTGTACCTGCTGTAGAGCTACAATTAACCCTCAGACTGTTTGTTCTTGTCCTATAGTGAAGGGGATCTGGCATTTTTTGCAGAAATCATTTTGACCAGCTCGATAGGAGCTTGTGAGAAGTAGGTCCAAACTGCTTCTCACAAGTTCCCAACCTGGAAAGTAGCTCAGGCTGCATCCCACTCAACATTTTGCTCACAGTACCACATAGCAGACACATGCAAATCATTTGGTTGTGCACATAAAAGAACAGTCCAGCCTAAACTGCTAGGCCATGGATCTTAGACAGAAACACAAATCAGACCAGTTTCCGCCTCATTGGGCTCATGGCAATATTACAGCCAGAGTCCTGTGGCACAGCCAGCACTGGACCAATATTTAGGCATATCTGGTGCATTTAGCGTGCCACACTAACACTAAAATTAATAGGCAGAATGCTAGCCTAAGGCTGAGCCGCTGGCAGTTGCTCCGTTGCATTCATTCTGTTTTTGCCCATTGTGTCACTACATGCAATAATGAGCCACATGCTAATCAAACTTGATCCTAGTCTAGAACTGCTAGTCCATGTCCCCTTAATATATGAACACAAGCAAGTCCACACTGGTTTCAGCCTTGTTGGGCCTCTTCAGCAAGGTTATTCAGTGAGTTCTCTGGCACAGCAAGCCCTCTGCTCACGTATCCTATTGGGACAGGACCAGTTCTAGTATTCATATAGCTGGTACCTGTCTAGGGAGTGTCTTATCTTCGTTTTCAGCAGTGAAGTAGTGGTACCTTTTGACATTGAATTGTTGAATATCAAACAGTTCGGAGATGGCATTTTTTCCAGCTTCTCCCTCCATCTGGATCCCCTGCTGTGGGAGTTATTGGAGAGTAAGAGCAGGTCTTCGGTTAAAAAAAGAATAAATCCCCCTTCGCTTTATGATCTCTCGCGCTTCTTGTTTTCATGAAACCTCTTCTTTAGTTAATTATTTGATGTATGTTGACCCCCACAGATGTTCTTTTAACCCTTTCCTAGGTTTCTGGATGATCCAGAGCTGGCTCCAGAGACGGTTTAGTTTTAATGTAGTTCACAGCCAGGAAAAGGTCGTCTGCCTGCTTGAAAGATTAATATCATCTAATGCCTAAAATGTCTAGATTATGACAGTGGTCTAGGTAGTCTTAACCTCTACTTCAGCAGCTTCTGCTCTGTTGGCAGATCCACAGATTACAAGCGTTTAGAATCCTCAGCGAGGACTGAGTTTCATCAGTGTAAGTGTCCTATTCTAGTAGAGCATACCCATTGATCTGATGTCATTAAGAGAGCAAAATGAAATGGAGATACCAATGCATCTAGATGAGCTACACTCTACACTTCTCACAGTGTGGCACACTTTTGAACCTGCTTTACCATTTCGTAATAATACTTTCATTAAGAGGCTTGAGAGAAACTGCTGTCTGCTCCTGTGATTTCAAGAGTTTCCTCAAGGATGCATAGAGCTGCTTACTTTTGTCTTCACATCTTTCTCCAGGGAGCATAATAGTCCTGACTTCTTCCTCTAACCTTAAGAAGCATTCTTTCCTCCAGTAACACCAGACCGAGTCTAAGCATAATGCTTTAGGCAGGTAGGTTTTTGCCTCTTGGAGGTTCCTCTTTGTGCAATGAATACAAATTGTCCTTCGACTAGTTGTACACAATCACTGAGAGATTGCAACACTTTCCATGCTGGTCTTCCTAGGCACTACATGAGTACTTCTTTTGAAGAAATGATTAACGACAGTAGGGAGACTACAAAGCAATTGCTCCAGATAGACGTGAATGTCACAGATTCAGTTTATTGTTCCATGGTAATAGGTTTTGTTTTCACACAGATGTGCCCGGAAGAATTCTACTTGATTTGTCAATGATGTCGTAGCACATTTCATAGCCTCTTTAGGAAGACGGCTGTCAAGTGGCTTGAGCATTTTAAGCCGAGTAAGGGTACTGCAGGAGGTCTGAGTTTAGCCTCCTAGCCCATATCCCACCAGCAGTACAGGTGCTTTCTAATGGATACTTATACTTGCAGATTTCTCACCATGAATTGCTCCAGTGTTAAACTGAATCTAGACACTATGCAATAGTTCACTGGTGCCAGCAAGTTTCAACACAACTGCGCCCTGGCCCTAGTACCTCCCCAGACATTACGCAATGTAGTCAACCAAGATTCTGTTCTGCAACTGCATCACTACTAAATTTTACAGGCTTCAAGCATTGCCACGTAAACGGATGTCACTCTCAGATCCTCATGGTGTCTGTCTGTAGTGTCTCGGCTGGCTGCACAACTCCAAGGCATACAACCAACGTGGCCACATGCATGCAAAGGCACTCAAAAGAAGGAGAGGCTAAGCTGTTTAAGGCTCCAACCCTGGATAACTGGTGCCATTCCTGTTTAGGCACTGCACTAGGTCCCTCTGTACCTGTCCTTCACTAGGAAGTCCTCCAGGTGTGCCTTGTTCAGGGAAAGGGACTCAATGAGGTCTCACAAGTGAGTAGAAGGGTCTATTCAGCCCCTTTGTGTCACTTCTGTTCCAGGGGTATGTCCTCTGGTTGGCAGCTCTGCTGTCCGACTCAAAGCCTGAGTTAGCTGTGGATCCTTGACTTGGTGCAAATATCACTTTTGCTTGAAGAGGGGATTTCGACTCTTTTGTCTTTAACTATTTTGTAATTTTAAAATGAGTTAATACAAAAGGGCACCTAATGAAATGAAAAATATTCAGGTTTCTGAAAAACAGTTATACACATTCAGTAACTACTGTTCAAAATGTTATCCACTAGCCAATGATGGAAGCACAATTGTGTTCTTAAAAACGTCATTGGTTTCAGGTTCACCCAGTGCTCCATTAAATGAGTTGGAGAAGTGACCTTTTCCATTAAGAAGCATCCATGCAGAACCATTTAAACATAAATCTTGTGTTTTTCATTAGCAGGCACTTAAGGATTTTAGACACCAGACCTTAGAAAGAGAGACCACATTCTTGGGATTGTTTTAGATTGGAAGAGCTCTGTCCAAGTATTGCTGCGTTGATAACTATCTGTGAAGTGTACTGTTTGCACATGCATTTGTATAAACAGTAAAACAAAACGTTTTGTGAAAATGAGAATTCTTTTCACACATACATTGAAGTGCGTAATGTTCGACTCATGTTGTAGAGGAACCTCTTCCCAAAACTTATCCCCTGGGGATGTTAATAACATCTTTCGTGAATTCAAACAGATGGCAATTCTAGCCAATCATTAGTGAAAATATGACCAGTTAAGTTTTGCAAATACTTCTGCACGAAGAGGAACCATTTGTGCAACATTTGACAGTAGCAATTCTTCTCCAGCAGTGGATCTTTAATAGATTCACATGCTTGAATCATTCCTAGTTGTCGGGTTGGGAACCCTCAGTAATCAATGTTAGTAAAGCAGTGTGTATTTCACTTAACATTGAAAAACGTCAGACTACACATGACCAATCCACCTGTGCGATCTGAATGTGTCACTGCTTTTACCCTGACCGAAGCTTTCAACTGACAGATTCTTGTGCACTTAAAGTAATATGGTATCCTCTGGCAGTCGTCTGTCTTCGTTTGAGCTTTTCATGAGTTTGTTTCTAATTTGATTTCTTCAAATCTAGCTCTACCTTACAGCAGCAAGGTGGTAGTATGCCTTATGTTCTCAGACATTTGACAGGCTTGTGAGAGGAAATCTCTTCAAGGCTTGTAAGGCCTGTGGCAAGAGAAATCTGTATATAACTGATGCTGGTTCCAAATGCTTTTGTGGCATTAAGCCCAGTCACATCCTCAAGAAATGTGCCAGATGCACAGGTTTTTCATCCAAAATGCAGAGGGGCAGAGAAAGACGGTTGGCTCTGGCAATCCTGGAGGAAAAGGCAGAGGCTTCCACGTCGAGTCAGGAGGTGATGAGCCTTAATCCAGCCTTAAAGAAGGAAGTCTTCAGCATCAGCTCAAAGACCCTTTTGAGAAGTCTTCAACATTGGCAGACAAGGGATCTGAGCTTCCCAGGAAGCATTTGCAAAACTCAGAGGTTCAATGCATATAGCACAGAAATGCCTTTGAACAAGCAAAAATGTACCTCAGAAAAGTTTTAGACATGTCAAAAACATAAAGTATTGTTGGTGAGACAGTTGACTACGTACAAGAGAATGTCTACGACAACTGATTTAATGTCACCATCTCCAGTAATGCTTCTTGCTGCACCTATCTTCAATTTTGGAAATTCCACCATTGTCTTTTGTTTTGCCATTTCAGTCATTACTGTTCTTCCCAAGCCTTCACAGCCTTTTTTTAGGATATTACATGAAGCCTCTTCAGGTTGCAAAGGAGAAAACAAATGAAGAGGAGGAGCCTGACCTTGATCAAATTGAACCTTTTTTCGATGAAGAATATTGATCTGAGTGCCACGAATCTACCCAGCATGCTGATATAACATAGACACCAAAGATGAAGTTTAGGAAAGGTGGTTGTTAGACGGCGACCTCAGAGGAGCCCGGAAAGGGGTCCTGACTTCCCTGAGTCCCCACCCGTGTAGTATTGTAGCCGGGCACTGGCGGGAGATTCCCCAGGGGGAGGAATCTCGCAACTAGGATCGTACTTCTGGCACCACACGACACAGAGAGACCACACTGGGTATTCTCAGAACAAGCTTTATCAAATAGGTATCACTGCAAATATGTACAAGGCGAGCACGGGCTCAAGAGTCTCGGAAAGGTAGGGGGTAGCGGGACTGTCTCTGGTAACGGTTCAAAGCAGGGACGTATCCGGCGCACAGCTCACAATCCTCGAGCTGGGGAATACGTTGTCGTAGTCGGGGCCCGGCGGGACCGTGAGTCTGTCGGAGCCGCGAGTCACTCAGCGGGCTCAGGTACAAGTTCGGAGGTCTTACGATCTTCAGGGAGCCGCGAGTCACTCAGCAGGGCTCAGGTGAGTTCCAGTTCCAGGAGCCGCGACCACGTCAGCAGGCTCTCGTTGTTCCAGCGTCGAATCTGCCGGACAGTCTCAGAGCACCCCTTGTTATAGGTCGACCCTGCTTTGATGTCCGGAGTCTGCGCAGGCAGGGGTCTTGTCACCTGGGGGCCGCTTGTCGGGGTTTCCTGCTATTGTCTTTTGATCCTTTCAGGGCCGGGTCGGGAGGAGTCCCAGACACCCAGCAGGCACGGAGCCAGCCCGCAGGGAGGCCGGAGGGCCGATCGAAACCCATCGTCCCAGGGGAGTTCAGAGGTGCGATAGAAACTGCTCCTCCCTCTCTCATCCCCTGGAAGCGTGATGTCCTCCAGCCGGAGTGGCGCCTCTAGGCCCGGGTCGCGCTGGGGCCGGGCGGCCATCTTGTTGCAGGGAGTGGGCACGCGGGCCCGGGGTGGCCGAAAGGAGAGAGGCCAAGACGGGGATGTCCGGAGTTGGCGCAGGTGTCCTGGTGGGAAAGGTCGGCTGGGCCGCGTGCTAGGGCTGCAGGCACCAGGTTTCGGTGGTGCGGGGGCACGGAGGGCCATCCTACGAGGCCGGGTCCAACACGCGTCCCCCCCCCAGCTGAAAGCCGGAGAGAACTGCCCATCACCTTGGGGGGTTCTCTTCGCTGAGGCGGAAGAACCGGGAGAGGCCGTCCGCGTTGGCGTGGTCCGTACCAGGGCGGTGTTCTACGGTGAAGTCCATTCCCTGGAGGGAGATTGACCACCGCAGTAGCTTGGGGTTTTCTCCTCGCATCTGCATGAGCCATCGCAAGGGCCGATGGTCAGTTTGGACCCTGAAATGAGTGCCGAACAGGTAGGGTCGTAGTTTTTTGAGTGCCCAGACCACGGCAAAGGCTTCGCGCTCTATGGTGCTCCATTTCTGTTCTCGGGGTAGCAGCCGCCGACTGAGGAAGGCGACGGGCTGGTCTAGGCCTTGATCATTCACTTGGGACAGGACGGCCCCAATGCCATGCTCGGAGGCATCGGTCTGGACTACGAACTCCTTGGTGTAGTCGGGAGCCTGGAGGACGGGGGCCGTGCACATGGCCTTTTTTAGAGCATCGAAAGCTTCCTGGCAGGCAGCTGTCCATTGCACCTTCTTTGGCTGTTTTTTAGACGTGAGTTCAGTGAGAGGGCCGACCAGGCTGCCATATCCCCGAATGAATCGGCGGTAGTAGCCCGTGAGTCCCAGAAAGGCCCGGACTTCCGTTTGGGTGATGGGTGGGTCCCAGGCCAGGATGGCGTCGATCTTTGGCTGTAGAGGAGCGACCTGGCCACTCCCGACTTGGTGCCCCAGGTAGACTACGGATCCTTGCCCGATCTGGCACTTGCTGGCTTTTACGGTGAGGCCTGCCTGGCGCAGGGCGGTTAGCACTCTCCGGAGTTGTTGGAGGTGCTCACTCCACTCTGAACTGAAGACAGCGATGTCGTCCAGGTAGGCCGCGCTGAACTGTTCTAGTCCGGCCAGGACCCTATTTACCAGTCTCTGGAAAGTGGCCGGGGCATTTTTCATCCCGAAGGGCATCACGCGGAAGCGGTAGTGCCCATCGGGGGTGGAGAAAGCAGACCTCTCCTTGGCCCCTTCGGTGAGCGCAATCTGCCAGTAGCCGCATGTGAGGTCGAAAGTGCTGAGGAACCGGGCGGCCCCTAGTCGGTCAATGAGCTCGTCGGCTCGTGGAATGGGGTGGGCATCGGCTCGGGTAACGTCATTGAGCCCCCGGTAATCCACGCAGAACCGGAGCTCGGGGGCGACACCGGGGGCTGCTGCCTTCGGAACCAGGACCACGGGGCTGGCCCAGGGACTGTCAGAGGGCTCGATCACCCCCAGGGTCAACATCTTCGAGACTTCGGCTTGAATACAGGACCGGACCCGGTCAGGAACCCGGTAGGCTCGGTGTCTCACCGGCGGGCTGTCCCCGGTGTCCACATCGTGAACACACCAGTTGGTGACCCGGGGGGTCAGGGAGAAGAGGTCAGAAAATTGTCTGAGGAGCTGGCGGCAGTCCGCTTGTTGCTGGGCAGTGAGGGCTGGGGAGAGGTTCACCCCCTCCACGGAGCCATCCTGCTCCTTGACACACAGGAGGTCCGGGAGGGGATCCGACTCATCTTCGGCCCCGTCATCGGTGGCCAGCAGGAGGCTCAGTTCTGTCCGCACGAAGTGAGGCTTGAGGCGGTTCACGTGCAGGACCCGGAGGGGATCCCGAGGCGACTGGACGTCCACCAAGTAGGTGACTTGGCTCTTCCTCTCGACCACTTTGTAGGGCCCAGTCCATCGGTCCTGGAGAGCGCCAGGCTTCACGGGGGCCATGACCCACACCTGCTGGCCCGGCTGGAACTCGACCAGAGTAGCATTCTGGTCGTACCAGCGCTTCATTTCTTCTTGACTCGCCTCCAGGTTGGCCTCGGCCAGTTCTCGGAACCTCCTGGTCTGGTTCCGGAGGGCCAGGACATGTTGGAACACATCTCGGGGGGTGGTCTGGGGTGCTGCCTCCCACCCTTCCTTAACCAAACTGAGGGGACCTCGGACGGGGTGCCCATAGAGTAATTCAAACGGGCTGAACCCTAAGGACTTCTGGGGGACCTCCCGGTAAGCGAACAAGAGGCAGGGGAGCAGGACGTCCCACTTACGCCGGAGGGGCTCTTCTAGGCCAGCGATCATCCCTTTCAAAGTCCTATTAAACCTCTCTACTAGGCCGTTCCCTTGGGGATGGTACGGGGTGGTGAACTTATAGGACACCCCACATTGTTGCCACAGGGACGTCATATACCTGGATATAAAATTAGTGCCGCGATCGCTCACGACCTCGCGGGGGAAACCCACCCTGGAGAAGATCCCCATCAGGGCCCGGCCCACCACGGGGGCCGTAATGGTGCGCAGGGGAATAGCCTCTGGGTAGCGGGTGGCGTGGTCCACTAGGACCAAGATGAAACGGTGACCTTGGGAGGTGGGGGGGTCCAGTGGCCCCACGATGTCGATCCCGACTCGTTCGAAGGGGGTACTGACGACCGGGAAGGGTTGGAGGGGAGCCTTGCGCTTCCCCCCACTCTTCCCACTGGCTTGGCACGTGGGGCAGGACTTGCAGTGTGCTTCTACCGCTGCTTTCATCTTAGGCCAATAAAAATGGGTCACGAGACGGCTGTAGGTCTTGTCCTGACCCAGGTGACCGGCGAGGGGGACATCGTGGGCTAGGCCCAGGAGGAAATCCCGGAAGCGGAGGGGTACCACCAGTACCCGTCCGGATCCCAGCTCCACTGATTTCTGCTCACTATACAGGACGTTATTCTCCCAATAGATTCGGTGCGTTCCGGTCTGGTCACCTGCGGCTTGGCCCTCGGCCTGGCGCCGCAGCCCGACCAGGGAAGGACAGGTGGTTTGCTCCCGGCAAAATTCTTCTCGGGTGGGCCCGCCCTCGTGGCGCCAATGGGCCAACTCGGGTAGATCCCCCAACTCGGGGACCGGGGCGGGGTCGGATGGTGCGGGTTCGTCGCTGGCGACGGACCCTTCCGATGGGGGAACGGGAGGACCCTCGGCGGGGACGGTACGGGCTTCTTCGACCGGGGTGCTCTCGACTTCCCTCCGGGGAGTGAGTCGGGCTGTCATAGATCGGGTGGTGGCACACACCCACTCGGGGAGTCCCATCATTCCTAGGTGGGCCTTGCGCTCTACGTGCTTCCAGGGAGAACTCTCCAGGTCGTTCCCTAAGAGGCAGTCGACCGGCTGGGAGGTTCTTACGGCCACCCTGAGTTTACCTATCACCCCTCCCCACTCAAATGGCACCAGGGCTACCTGACACATACTTTCCCTATTGTCTGCAGATATTACGGGGCAAAAGACATTGGGGAGGATCTGCTCCTCGGGAACTAGGTGCCTGAGGACACCGGTGATACTGGCCCCGGTGTCCCGCAGGGCCTCTTCCTGGTGGCCATTGATCTTGACGAGCTGCCCATATTTCTGTGTGTTGGACGGTAGGAGGCTACCAGGGATCATTTCCCTATCTCCCAGGGATACTAGGGCCATAGCAGCGGGTTCCCACTCCTCGGCTTCCTCAACCTCCTCCCCCAGGGCTACGTTGGCTATCGGTCTCGCAGGGGTGACTTGGGTGGCCATGGGGCACTCTGGGTCATTGGCGTAGTGCCCGGGTTTCTGGCAACGAAAACATGTGACGGTCACCCGGTGTCCTCGTCTCCCAGGGGGCCCTGTTACTGGTGGGGGGGGCGCCGGGAAAGGTGGAGGTGGTGTCTTCGGGGGGCTAGGCTGGGACTCTCTCGGCCCTCCCTGGTTCCCTCCCCCTCTCTGGCGGGGTGGTCCCTGACTGGTTCGGGGGTACTCTCCTACCATGCCCCGGGAGACCCGGGTGTTGGTCCAGCGGTCGGCCTCCACGGCCAGCTTCCGGGGATCTGTGAGCTTGCTATCCAGCAGATGTTGACGTAGCTCTACGAAGCAGTTCGCAGCCAGATGTTCCCATAACATGAGGTCAGTGAGTTCGGCAAGGGTGGTGACCTTGCTGCCCTTGACCCACCCATCGAAGGCCCGACTAAAAAAGTTTACATACTCCACCCAGGTGGTGCCCGGGATCTTCCTGCAGTCCCGGAACCGTTGGCGGTACATTTCTGGGGTGAGGCCGTATCTTGTGAGGAGAGCCTCTTTCATGTGGCTGTAGGAGGTCTGCAGGGAGAGGGGTAGGTCGAGCAGGGTGTCCCTTCCTTCGCTCAGAAACCGTCCCCACAACCCCGCCCCCCAGTCCTTCTGTGGAATCCGATGGGAGGTCATGGCGACCTCGTAGGCCCGAAACCATTGCTGAATGTCATCGTTTTTATAATATTCTTTGACCACATCCTTGGGGATGTGGACCTTCTGTTCCGCTGGGGGGGCCGTCTCTCGGTTCCCCGGGGGCCTCCCGTCCTCATTTCGGGCCTTGAGCTCGAGTTCCTTTAAGCTCCGTTCGTGCTCCAGTTGGAGCTTTCTTCCTTCGTGCTCCCGTTGGAGCTTCTTTTCTTCCAGTTCGCCTTGTACGCGCATTTGCTCTACCGCTAGCTTTTTCTCCGCTAACTTCAATTCGCCCTCGATTTTGAGTTTGGCTAACTCGAGTTCATGACTGCGGCTTCTCTCTCTGTCCGCGAGCTCTTCCGGGGATAGGCCCCCGTCTGGTACGATGCCTCGCACCTGATTGCTACTGCTTTCACTTTGGGGGGGTTCGGCTTCGTCGGGGCGCTCCCCCGTGCCTTCCGGGCGGGAGGCCCCGGTCTCCACCCAAGTTTTCAGTGCTTTCTGCAAGTCTTCCTTAGTGTTGAGGCCAGTGGTAGCGATTTTAAGTTCTTTGCAAAATTGTTTTAGCTCTTTGTGTGTGTATTCTTCCAGATGCTCCACCTGGAACACTCTGTTGGCGTTGGTTTCTGCGGAGCTCGTGGCGCTTCCTTCTGCCATCTTTGTTGGTCGTGCGTCCGTTGTTCACTGTACGATCTCTAGGTGATGGGCCCGAATCCCACCGCTGCCACCAATGTTAGACGGCGACCTCAGAGGAGCCCGGAAAGGGGTCCTGACTTCCCTGAGTCCCCACCCGTGTAGTATTGTAGCCGGGCACTGGCGGGAGATTCCCCAGGGGGAGGAATCTCGCAACTAGGATCGTACTTCTGGCACCACACGACACAGAGAGACCACACTGGGTATTCTCAGAACAAGCTTTATCAAATAGGTATCACTGCAAATATGTACAAGGCGAGCACGGGCTCAAGAGTCTCGGAAAGGTAGGGGGTAGCGGGACTGTCTCTGGTAACGGTTCAAAGCAGGGACGTATCCGGCGCACAGCTCACAATCCTCGAGCTGGGGAATACGTTGTCGTAGTCGGGGCCCGGCGGGACCGTGAGTCTGTCGGAGCCGCGAGTCACTCAGCGGGCTCAGGTACAAGTTCGGAGGTCTTACGATCTTCAGGGAGCCGCGAGTCACTCAGCAGGGCTCAGGTGAGTTCCAGTTCCAGGAGCCGCGACCACGTCAGCAGGCTCTCGTTGTTCCAGCGTCGAATCTGCCGGACAGTCTCAGAGCACCCCTTGTTATAGGTCGACCCTGCTTTGATGTCCGGAGTCTGCGCAGGCAGGGGTCTTGTCACCTGGGGGCCGCTTGTCGGGGTTTCCTGCTATTGTCTTTTGATCCTTTCAGGGCCGGGTCGGGAGGAGTCCCAGACACCCAGCAGGCACGGAGCCAGCCCGCAGGGAGGCCGGAGGGCCGATCGAAACCCATCGTCCCAGGGGAGTTCAGAGGTGCGATAGAAACTGCTCCTCCCTCTCTCATCCCCTGGAAGCGTGATGTCCTCCAGCCGGAGTGGCGCCTCTAGGCCCGGGTCGCGCTGGGGCCGGGCGGCCATCTTGTTGCAGGGAGTGGGCACGCGGGCCCGGGGTGGCCGAAAGGAGAGGCCATGGACGGGGATGTCCGGAGTTGGCGCAGGTGTCCTGGTGGGAAAGGTCGGCTGGGCCGCGTGCTAGGGCTGCAGGCACCAGGTTTCGGTGGTGCGGGGGCACGGAGGGCCATCCTACGAGGCCGGGTCCAACAGTGGTGCTCTCCTAAGTGTAGACGCTTGGCATCTATGCCTCAAGCTAATTCACTCGCTCAAGCTATATCTCACTAATGAGACCTAAGTAGCTGGAACTGGACCCTGGTTGCTTGTATACCTATCTGAAGGGGGCCTGGCATTTCAGGCTGGAATGTTCCTATTGGTACAGGACCAAGATTGATTTGCAGAAGGTGATTCTCTGTCTAGAATAGCACAGTTCGTGGAAAACTATGTTCTGTTATGCATCTCCAGGCATTCGTCATTGGCTGAGATTAATTCATAGATTCCTTACATCACTTAGTTGTTTTTCCTTTAAGTAAATCAAGGTACCCGCAGGTCAAATAAGTAGTCCCTCCACCGATGGTTATTGTGTAAGGGCCTCTTGAATGTCTTATCGCACTAAGTTATAGTCCATTGTTGAAAAACGGCCCTCTCTGCAGGGTCACCTCAAACCTTTTGCATTCCTCCTACTATTTTCACTGAGTTGGCTTTAGGACTCCGAGCACATTATCAGTGCTAAAGTGAACTTGCTCTCCACTAAACTTTGTAAAATTGGCTCATACCCAATTGGCATATTTAATATACCATATAAAAAAAGAGAGGAACCCTTGGTAACCCAAAGGACTGGGGTTCAGACAAGAAATTATTATATAAAGATGTCCTCTGGAAAAAATAAAATAAATTTCCCCAACTCACATTCATCATCCACAGTACATACAATCCAGTTCACTATAATAGATCACTCCCAATCTAAAGTCTGTTGCGTATTGGCACAAAGAACCTGAAAGCAGTAAACTGATGGCTGAAATTAGTTAAATATTATGTTTAATCAAACATTTCTATAAAGTCCATTTTAATTAAAAAAATCACAATAAAGCTATTACAATACATTCAACATTTAAAACCAATTCATCATAAAAATACAACAATTATTACATGAGTTAAAAACAAACAGTAACATTTGTCATCTGATGGAGACTTATAGCCGCAGATTCCTGCATGTAGAATTATCCCCAGGCATGAGACTGGATCCGGAAACTTTGCCACAGCATCCCTGCGCGCCGGGGGCGGGGCGACATCACGTGACTCAGTATTATCCAAAAATGGGGACCGGGGGTTGTTGTTGTTTAAAGAGGTCCAGTGTACATACCCCAGAAGACTAGAAACTAGAGACTTGATATCTCAGAATCAGAGAGGTCACGTTGTGATAAGTTGACTACTAGTTTCTCTTGTTCAGTGTTTTGATCCTTGTGTCCATCCCTCCAGTGGGGAGGTCCTGCCAATGAACCTGTTTCTGTGAGCCTCTTCTGTTGCGACCTCTTCCTCTGCCCCAACCTCTGTCTAAAAAAGGGGGCCATTGTTAAAGAACTGTTGATCCAATAGAGTAGAGCTACATGTCTAGATACTGGACTCCTAGCACCTAGCCACTCTACACCATTTTAATAGGGCAGTTTACCTTCTGAATAAAATGTTAATTAGGACTAACTGACCCCTTTTACTTCACCTTCTGCTACATCTTCTCACACTAGGCCCCTCACCCCCATGCACCTATCGGCAGGAACAAAAGATCCCCGATAAAGAGCCCCGATTTCGGGAGCCCGTCAAGGATTGCAGCGCCGACTTGACGAGGGGCAGTGCTCATATGATGAAGCATGACACCTAGCTTGCTGGGTGTGTGAGAGCTCTAGTTCCACCAAGGGAATTTCCCCGTGTCTTCCCTTGGTTGCCTTTGATAACTATTGGTTGGTTGAAACCTCTTCTCCACCTCCATCATTTTCTCTTCGCTACTGTACACGAGGAACTTTGTACCCTTTTTTGGTGCTAATCACGTGACTCAGCCCAGGCATCATCCGCATACGTGACGTCGGCGAGGTCACATCAGGCGCGCCCACGTCAGTTTTTTCCTTTCCCGCGTACAATGCGAAGCCGTTCCTTACTGTGGGCCTGTTTAAGGCCCCCCTTTCTTCCGTTCTTTTTTGGTGGGAGCAGTGTGCGAATGCCTTCGGGCTTTAAAACTTGCAAGTTTTGTGGGCGTCTTATGTCGGCGACGGACCCTCGCCTCATTTGCATGTGGCGTTTGGGGGAGGATCATGGCACCTCGGATTGTGCGGCGTACCAAAAGTTGAAGTCGCAGCGGGAGCGCCAAATGAAACTTCTCTCGGCGCGTCTCTCCAGATCGACGTCCTCCCCTCGGTCTGCTTCGGCGGACGGCTTCAGATCCGGATGTGGTCGTCATCCTCACCTTTCTCCGATGTCACGTGAGCGTCGCTCCCCGGTGGGTAAGTGTTGCAGTTCGTCCCCGGGGGCTGGTTCTCGGCCTACCGGGGGCGTGGACTCTCCGCGGGTGATGCAGCCCCGGGTGTCGTCCTATCCAGTTTCCCGGTGTTGGGGCATCGAGAGTCCAGATGGAGACTTACGCGGGGCCTTTGCAGGCCTTGCTGGCGTCTCCTCCTTCCCCTCCTGGGGCATCGGTGGAGCCCTTGCCTCGCGCAGGGCCCTCCATGGCTCCGCCGGTGGCTCCGGCCCCAGCGCCAACTGGGTCGGATCCAGGCTTGGAGGATGTGGTTTCGCGGGAGGTCGCCCGGGGCTCGGGTCGGCTAAACATATCTATTGCAAACAATGATACTTATAGCTCCATATATATATTATTTTACATTTGCCTAACAAGGAGAAAGTGCCCAATCTTACATGGCAGATATTTAGTTACAATCGCTGTTCCACGTCTTAACTCGGTGTATTACTACTACACGGAGAAAAGAGAAAAAAGTTGCCGAGTATCAAGTGGCACATTATTTCTTACACTCCGATGGCTTCTCAGAAAAAAATCTGGTGTCAGGCGTTGTAGGGAGTGCGGGGGGCCATATGTCGATCACTGACCCTCATGATGATGGTCTTTGGTGCCTTTCATCTGACCACAACGTCGAGGGATGTTTTCGTGCCGACACATAAATCCGAAGGCCCTCAGAGAGAGGGAGGTCAAGTTGTTCATGGCCAGGGTGACTAAGCAGAAGAGGGGCTGAAGAAGGACGAGATCGGTCTAAGTCACTGACTCCGCACACCTCGAAGTCATTGAGGAAGCACAAGAAGAGGCGTCATGGATCCAGGCGTCACTCGTCCAAGGTTAAGTCTCCTAAGTCGGGGTCCCCGATACTTCGGCATCGCAGAAAGGATGAAGTATCACCCTCCCCTTCTCCTCAGGTGACTCCGACACACGCTCCGAGAGGTTTTCCGACACCCCGGGAAACTACGCCTACGACCACTCCAGCTCCAGTGTCACCGGCGCTGCAACCAGAGGCAGTCTTACAGCCTCCTCGAGCTGTCCCTGGACTGGCGATACTGGATCTGTCCCCACCCTTTCCGGCTCCGGGTACATATCTTTCGCATTTCTTGAATGCGATGTTCAGTGTGTTTGCCAGGGCGGCTAACCCTAATGGTGCACCTGTTGACCCCATTGGACCACTGTCTTTCAACCTGGGAAGCTTGGCACCTCATTTTGCACAGGCACCTCTTATGCCGTTCATGCCAATGACCCTGGGAAGTTTGCCTCTCCAGACGCTGAGGTACTCTACGCCACTGCAATCCCTAGTGGGAAGAATTGAGTATTCTCCGGTCCGGCGCGGTCTTTGCCTCACCCGGCGCCTTCAGCTATCCATGTGGAGCATTGACGCCGGCCACTTACTCACCGGAGCCGCGTCTGGCACTACTGACGCTGATACCAAAGTTGAGATCTAGAGGCACAGAGGCTACTGGAGGAGGAAGAATACCAGGAGCAACGGGAAGAGGCTGAAGGGGAGAGTATTGATTCAATGCAAGAGTTTGAGGGACTGCAGGAGGCTAGTGGTTTAGAAAAGTCTCCAGAGTGGGCATTCTCTTCTCCGATAGGCCTTCCTTCGCAGGCGGTCTCTTCTTACCACTCAATCATAATGAATGTGGCTAATGTACTGGACTTGTAGTTGCCTACTGAGGAAATAAAGTCAAACATCCTGATGGAGCCTCTGCCCCCCCTTTAATAAGGCTTTGATGGAGCCCCTCTTAGAGGTATGGCAGAAGACTGACTGCCCCTGCTGTGTCCAGGTTGGTGGCGAGAAGGTACAAAGTACCACCTGGGGATCTGGCTTTCCTATCTGCACATCCATCCCCTGAGAGCTTAGTAGTTCAGGTGTCCTGCTCTACAAAACAGTCTACTGGCTCTTTTCCATCCATGCCTGGAAATACAGAATCTCAGAAGATGGAACAATCCGCTAAGAAAGCGTTTTCCTCCGCCAGTATAACCTTAAAATCCACAAATGCAACGTGCTTGCTTGGTCCCTACATTCATGCTTTGATGATTTGGCTAAGGAAGTGGTCTCTAAGCTTCCAGAGGAAGTTCCTGGCCATTTTGAGGAGTTTCTGTCGGACACTCAAGCTGTGGCCCGTCCAGTCATTCAATCCGAGTTTTATACAGCGGACTCTGTTGCTAGAGTGATTGGTTCCTCAGTAGCGACTAGGATGCACGCCTGGCTAAGGGGGGTCTGTTTTTTGTACAGATGTGCAGGATACCCTTTTGTACTCTTCTTTTGATGGCCCTCGTCTTTGTTGCCAAAGCGGACTCAGCGCTATAGCGCTTAAAGAATAGTAGGGCCACAGCTAGACTGTTGGGTCTGCAGTCCCAGCCTAGAGGCTTTGGTTTACCGTAGATTTTGAGGGTTTGGCAAGGTTAATTCCTTTCATACAAAGGGAAAGGTAGACGTTGCCTGAAAGGCTCAGCACTCCAGCAGGTCGTCTCCTCTCACGTTCCACCAACTGGTACCGCAGGGAATAGTCTCTAGATTCCCCATCTTAGTGCATGTTGGTTCCGTGGGAGGTCTGGTGTCCCATTTTTAACGAAATTGGAGATTTGGTACATCAGATCTGAGTTTTGGATCTGGTTGAAAATTGATACGCCTTTCCTCGATATTTCCCCCTTCTTTCCCCCCCCCCCCCCTCACCAGGGCTGGTGCTTGGAGGACCATCTGTTGATCCTGCAACAAGAGGTTCTGTCTTTACTACAGAAAGGTGCAATAGAGATTGATCCGGCGCAGGAAAGAGGTCAGGAATGCTACTCCCAGTATTTCCTGTTTCCCCAAAAAGGACAGGCAATTGAGACTGATCCTAGACTGCAGGATCTTGAATTTTTACCTCAAGCAGTATAAATTCAAGATGTTGACCCTAGCTCAGGTTCTTTCGGCGCTACAGCAGGAAGACTGGATGGTGTCAATTGATTTACAGGTAGCGTATTTTCACATTCCCATCCTGAAGTTGCATCGGAAGTATCTCCGTTTTACAGTGGGATCTCAACACTACCAGTTTGCAGGCCTTCCGTTCGGACTTGCATCCGCACCACGGGTCTTCAGGAAGGTGATGGCAGTGTTAGCAGCACATCTCAGAAGATCGAGGATTCCTGTTTTTCCATATCTGGATGACTGGCTGCTCAAGGCAAAGTTGCCAGAGATGATGCTGCGTTATGTGCAAGTTACAGCTCCGCTATTGTTCGACTTGGGTTTTTCGAGAACTGTACCCAAATCTCACCTGGTGCCTTCTCAGCGCAACCTGTTTATAGGGGCAGTTCTGGACTCTACTGTGAGTCGTGCTTTCCCGCCTCCTCAGAGGTTTCTAGACATCCAGGCTATGATTCCAATTTTTCAAGATGGAGCGGCTGTTCCAGTCCTGAAGGTCTTATGCCTGCCTAGTCTGTTCGCTTCCTGCATACTGTTGGTCAACCATGCATGCTGGCACATGAAGGCACTCCAGTGGTGCCTCTGCAGGCAATGGTTTCAACACAACAGATCTCGGGGAGGTGGTCAGAATCTCCAGAGCTACTGCAGCCGAGCGGTTATGGTGGAGCGTTTTGAGCAACCTGTCTCAAGTGAAGCTGTTACAACCTTCTCCGGTGGCCACTGTTATAACTGATGCCTCAACTCTAGGGTAGGGAGTTCATCTGGGGGATCTGGAGGTCAAGGGCCTTTGGTCTCCAGAAGAAAGATTGCTTCACATCAATTTTTTTAGAATTGCAGGCAATACGTTCGGCTCTCACGGCCTTTCTCTTCCCTCCCTTCGCAGTCAGTCAGTTCAGGTCCTGATGGACAACGCTACTGCGATGTGGTACATAAACGGGGGGAGTAGGGTTGTATTGTCTCTGCAGAGAGGCTCTTCGACTCTGGTCCTGGGCTTAGGACCATCTGATTTGTGTGATCACGAATCATCTGGCTGGAGTGCCGAATGTGTGTGCAGATAGTCTCAGTCGGCAGTACTCAGCCAATCACAAGTTGCATCTCCATCCGGAGGTGGTCTATCACATTTTCAGGATGTGTGGTTTTCATCGGTTGGACCGGTTTGCAACTCACGAACGCTCACTGCAAGTCGTTCTCCAGTCTCCGATGCAGGGAGTATTGATTCCTCGTTCTGAAGATTTGCCAAGACTGGGCCCCAGTCATATTGATCGCTCCAGACTGGCCAAGAACGGTGTGGTACACAGGCCTCCTTTACCTCTCATTGCACCCTCTGCTCCGTCTCCCTCTCAGGGCAGACCTTTTGCAGGGGCAGGCTCTACACCCCCACCTCCAGATCCTGCACCTTCATGCCTAGAGATTGAACAGGGCAACCTCAGCTCTTTCTCTTACCCGCCGGATGTGGTGGACGTTATTTTATCGTCGGAGACACCCCACTAAATCTGTCTACTCCGGTAGGTGGGCTAGGTTTGTAAAATGGTGTGGAGAGAGATCTATTTGATCCTTTACAAGCTCATTTGTCTGATATTCTCAGCTTCTCGCTTTCCTTGGCTCAACAGGGTTGTGCAGTAGCAGTCAAAGGCTACTTCTCTGCCTTGTTGGCCTTTCTTCGCTTACCAGACCAACCCTTTTTGTTTAAATCTCCCATAGTCATGAGATTCATTAAGGGTCTCACTAACTGGCTTCTTCCGACTACATTTATCATGCCTCAGTGGGATTTGAATTTAGTCCTTACTTTCTTGATGGGGTCTCCCTTTGAACCCCTGCATTGTTGTCCATTGAGATTACTCGCATTTAACACTGTTTTTCTGATTGCACATACTTCTGTCAGGAGGGTTAGTGAGCTATAGGCCCTTAGCTCTAAGCCTGCTTTTGCCTCTATTCATGAGGATAAGATGGTTCTTAGGACCAGAGCTGCTTTCCTGCCTTCCATATAGGACAAACTATCGCTTTACCCACATTCTATCCTCCCCTCACCCTTCCAATGAGGTGGAGAGACTTCATCCCCTGGACCCTAAGAGGGTGGTCAGCTTCTAACTGGACAGGACTAAGAACTTCAAGTTGGACGACCAGCTCTTTATTGGATATGTATGCAAGATGAAGGGCAAGGCTGTCCAGATGAGAACACTGTCCAGGTGGATCATCCTCTGCATCAAGATCTGCTACGCCTTGGCCAAGGAGCCTTCTGAGGGTATTCAAGCTCATTCCACCAGAGCGAAGTCTTTGGCTTTAGCTAGAGGTGACCCTGTTGTATACATCTGCAAGGCGGCAACTTGGGCCTCCCTCCACACTTTTGCAAAACATTACTGCTTAGACTTGGAGGTGAAGCGGGATGGCCACTTTTCAGGTTCTGTGCTGCAAGATATTTTGGTGTAGGCAGGCGCCCACCTCCGAGAGCAGGACTGCTTGGGGATTCAATTCAAAAGGTGAGTAATCCACAGGCAGATGTATCCATCAGAAGAACAAGTTACTTACATTCATTAACACCTTTTCTGGTGAATACAGGATCTGCCTGTGAATTCTTCACAGACCCATCCACATCCCTGTTGCCTGCCTGTTTATACCGAAAAATTAATTGGCATGAAATTCATGTAATTTAATATTTAAAATATAATGCTTGTCACTAGGTAATGTCCATGTTTTCGAATTTCCAGTTTCTTTCTTTAAATTGTATACTGTGTATACTTGTGGAAAAGTTCTCTGTTCACCCGTTTGCCGCAAAGGCACGGAAAAAATGGGTGGAACTGACTCCAGCACGCCGACGAGGTGGTCTTATGGCTCCGATGACGTTGCGCAGGGTTGCGAGCGGAGCCATTCCACTGTGACGTCCTCGTCAACATAGGAGAGCTATGGATAAGTTTTCGTGGAATGCTGCGCAAGGGTAATTCAAAAGGTGAGGAATCCACAGGCAGAAATTGTATCCACCAGAAAAAGCGTTACCGAAGGGGAGTAACTTGTTCTTCCAAGCTCTTAAGTAAGTTTCATAAAGATGTCAGTCATCCTCCTAAAACAGTCTCTGATTATTTTTTGTTTTTGTTTCATTCTCATCCAAAGAAATCCAGTGCTGTTTATAGGACTGCACTAGAAGTACGAATTTCAAATTATTACACCTCGATTCCCCACAATTTGGGGATTGAAGCCATCGAAGAAACACTACTCCATTCTGATTTGGATCATGATTTTCGAATTTTTTTGATGGAGATTCTTTCTTTCACACTTTATCAGAGCTACTTCAAATGGAATGACAATTATTATTTACAGCTAACTGGCACATCGCTGGGCAATTGTGCCGCACCGACCTACGCAAACCTCTTCATGCACGGATTTGAAAGTAGATTCATTTTAAGTTTGGACACTTGGCAAAAACATGCACGCCTTTTTTTGCGTTATATTGATGACATTTTTGTATTATGGTTTGGCACATTGAATTCCCTTCAGTCAGCTTTGGACAATTTAAACCAGATCAATGATCGCATTCAGTTCACTTTTAACATTCACGACACATCACATACTTGGATGTTCTGCTGAAAATATGCGACAAACAACTCACCACATCCGTGTTTAGGAAACCCACCGACCGCAACAATCTTTTACACTATACGAGCTTTCACCAACCATCACTGAAAAACCACTTACCATTCTCGCAACTGCTCAGGGTGAAGAGAATAGTGTCTGATCATTTAGAGTTACAAGCACAAACACAGGCAATGGTACAACGATTTGTCAACCGTGGCTATCCTCAAACGATTTTACAGAATGCAGTCACCAAAGTGGCCAGTACATCACGTGAGACTTTATTACAATCAACCACACGAAGAGAACAACATTGCATGGTGGTAGTCTCCCGTTTCTCAACCATGAGCCACAAATTTAAACAGTCTATTAAAAGGCACTGGCTAGTTCTGGCCCTCGAAACCGATTTCAATGGCATTTTCAGCGACCCACCAATGTTCGCACACACCAGGAGTAAAAACATACAGGAACTGATTCGACCCAATATTGAGACATCCATCATGGAATCCTGGGGGACAGTCCCCTGTTTAAACTGCAGCAATTGCAACAACATCATTAAAGGCAACAAAATTGCACACCCCATGAGGGGCACCCCGATTAAATTACAAGTGAATGCCACCTGTGACACGACCAACGTAATTTACGTACTGAAATGCCCGTGTGGCCTCGTATATGTGGGTAAAACTGAAAGGAAGATAAAGACACGCATACACGAACGCAAGAGCAATATACGTACCAGCAATCCCAAATCAACCGTTGCTATGCATTTTCTGGACAATCAGCACAACATTGCACAACTGAAGTTCATGATACTAGAGACTGTGGTGAAAAAGGAAGGCAGAGACAATAACACTTTCTTGTTACAGCGTGAAAACTATTGGATTTACAAATTGGAATCTTTGAAACCAAAGGGTCTCAATGACCGCGTGGAATTTGCTTGTTATCTTTGAACTATGACATCCTCAAAATACGCACAGTTGTTACGAACGTTTTCAGCATCATAGTGTGTTCACAACACTGCATTTCTCACTTTTTCACGCTTGTTCGCTTTTATTTTCTTATCTGTTCTGATTAATCTGGGTTTCTTTCATTCATGACGTCTCACTTTCACTACTTGCAAGATGGCGCTCATTTTCGGTTATTACATTTAATACACACTCGCGGTGTAACATCCGTTTATGTCACTTCCGGTTTTTCACGGACTTCCTTTTTAAGAGCACGCCCCAAGGTACACAAACGAACCCGAGACAGAAACGATTGACACCGTTGCACACAACAGGTATGGAGCCCCGCTTCACCAATGAGTTTTTCTCATCTACGCATTCTCTTTCGAATTGGTGCACTCTGTTTTTCGTCTCACAATATGCTTTTTTCAAACCCTCACCGACTTTCTGGGAACGTCTGAGCACAGGGACACTTCACACGGGAGTCTTTCATAGAATTTTGGTACGGTTGGAACTTTTCCCCTTTTTCTTTCTTATTTACAAGCCACGGTGCACGTTTTAGGGTGAACTTTTTCTTTAACGTTCCATTGATCAGTGATCAATATTTGCTCGTTTTTCTTTAAGAACTGTGAACATTTCGGCACATCTTTTTGACTGTTTCACGTTGTTTAATGACATGATGATCTCATAATGTTTCCATGCAAACCAATTCATGGTGATGTTCTTTCTGTTATCATCGTCACACTGTGATTTTTTTTTTTTTTGCGTAATCTCGCTTTTTTAGGCAATGTCCTTCAGTCTTTTGTTTAATGGCAAACCCCTCATTGCACCATTCAGTGACATGTATATATTTCTTTGTTATTTAGATCCCCCTGACGAAGGGCCAGAGGGGCCCGAAATGCATTCGGATCAAGTCTATCACTTGAGATGAAGTGTGACACAGCGATGTCATTTATGTGAAATAATTTCCAGTATATGATTATACGGATTAACCTTTGAGTTGAAATTTAAAGTTTGGAACCAAGCATCATCTTCTGTTTTGTTTCAACACTTCAGTACAAACGTTTCATTCGCTTTCAGCGAAGCATACACGGCACGCCCAGAGGGACGTTGTCTGTTGTCAGCCAACGCATGGGACCTTTTGATATAAAATATTTAAACATATTGATAACCATTACCTCCATGACAGTACGCATTATTGCAAATGTTAACGTTAGAAAATGTTGGTCCCATGGCTGTTTTATGATATTGAGGCCATCAGTTAAAAAGTCAGATGTACATTAGAATAGTGTCCCTATCAATCGAGCGTTCCGCCTCTCCCGCGATCACACCCAATTAGCGAGCACGCACAGACTGCGCTGTTGTGAATGTTAGTCATCGGTTTTCCATGTTACTTTTGAGATAATGCGCCCAGTTACACCTGATTCTTCATTCCTCGACTTTTCCTCCTTCCTACATTAGATCCTGATACCGATTAATCCGTTACAGTGGGAGAATTATTACCCCGCTAGCAGGGTCTGTCTAAACATTGGAGCCATCCACAGTCCACGAGGGAACGAACGTTGACCGTCCTTCCCCACACCAGTAGGTGCAAGTTTCCCCACCTATACTAGTATTCACCGTCCTTCCATTGAATTGTCATTACACTGATTCCACCCATTCTAATTATCTCTAGGTGCTCTTCCTAGCCTGTTCCCGACGAAGACCCCACTTTGAGAAGAAAATCACCATCTTAGAATAGGGGTCGAAACGTAGACAATCCACCATCTCTCTACAAGCTCAAAGAACAGAATAATTGTAGTAAATTTTATTTTTTGAGCTATGTGTAAACAGGGGAACAACTGACCGATACTAGGCCGGAAAGGTTCAGCTCCTTGCGACTACAAATGTATATATGTCACTATACCTTTACCCTGTCCCTCGCTCACCAATTCACTACCAATGACCTTACCCTTCCTCTCCTTCACGACAAGAGCACTGTAAATACTGAATGTACTACCTTTATATGGAGTAACTTTAATGTTAGTCATTAATGCTTTGATGTTATATGGCATTTAATGCCTATATATTTGATGGAATTAAACTTCTCCCCCCTTTTTTGACTCGTTACCAATTTGTAAGCGGCAAATGCTTTCTATCCAGCACAAACGCCATACGAATAATACTACCACGACCAACTTCGTAATATACTGTGTTCCTGTCTCTTGAGCCATAAAGGTTTTGTTGTAGGTAATGGGCCTCTCTACACCCCTCCCTTTCAAGTACAACAGCTAATTCTGCGTGGCTTATTAAAAGGGGCTAGAAAGGGGTAAAGGATTCATTATAAGGATGTTAATGCGTATAATCCATGAGTTGCACCTTCGCTTGAGGTCTTAACTTATTTTATTGTGAATGGCTTGCCAGTTAGCCTCCTGCCATGTCTCTAGCCAGTTTAACTTTAGGCCAAGGTAATAGGTAGAGTGGTAAGCCCACTTAAAGGGGAATGACTGATGCAGAATTGGCTGCAGTTCTAGGCAGTTGCAGGTGGCATTATCCACCCCCCTCCTCTACCTACCTCCCCACACTATTTAACAACCTTAGTTTATAGCTGCATGTTTTTAGGTTGTTCTTAACCGCTTCGGTGCTCATGACGAGCCCAGCTAGTCATGAGGTACAGTGGAGCTGTGCTCATGACAAGCTGGACTAGTCATAACGGTCGCGGCCTGCCCACGCGCAATTGATTCCCCGTCTGTGTGGGAGAATCAATCAGTGGGCGGGGTTGTGACGAGCTCAGCTCGTCACGAGCGCCGCGCCCCACCCCACACCAGACTTGGCTTGCCTCCCGCATGGTATGCTCCCCCCCCCTTTTCTGATGGGGTTCAAACCTTTGCCTAGTTGCCGGTTGAGACTGCTTGCTTTTTAGAATACTTTTATTGTAGCTATGTCTATAACACAAGTCCTTGAGTTGCAGGGGTTGAGTGTCTAGTCCTCATTTGATACCTTTTTCTCCAACAAGCTGGTTCTTAGAATCAGGGCTGCTTTCATGTCCACGGTCGTTTTTCCCTTTCATATAAGGCAGTCTCACCTTCACCTCATTCTTTCCCCCTCAGATTCCTACTAAAAGGAAGCTCTTCGTAGACGGAATCCGAAGAGATGTTTTTTATATTGACTGTACAAAAGACATTCGACTGGATGACCAGATTTTCATAGGCTACACTGGAGATGAAAGGCAAAGCCATCCAGAAGAGAACGTTGTGAAGGTGGATCGTCTTATTAATTAAGATTTGCTATGCCTAGGCAAAGAAAGAATCCCCAGAGGGCATCAAAGTTCACTCCATCAGAGCCAAACCTGCTATTGCAGCCCTGGCAATGGAAATTTCCGTTGCAGAGATCTGCAAAGCAGCAACTTGGGCTTCTCTCCACATCTTAGCAAAGCATTGCTGGTTGATCTTGGAAGATCACTTCACAAGCTCAGGATTTCTTAATTTAACCAGCCATTCAACCCATCTCTTGGATGGGTACCTCTTAGTGAATTATTTCAGAGGGTGTGGAATCTGCAGGTAGAGGTATCCATCAGAAAAAAAGCGTCACTTACTTTCAGTAACTATCTTTTTGGTGGATACTCTTATCTACCTGCAGATTTCTCACTAACTCCACCTTCCTCCCCATTTTCGTGGCTGGTTACTAAGTCTACCACTTTAATAAAATGCCACTTCTAGATATGGAACTGCACCTTGTCCAGCTTATGTCGTTCTCATTTCTTTTTCCTGGAAGGCACATAGAAAATGGATTTCAGGGTGCCAGTGGGGATTGCTTTATCGGTGATGTCCCCATTGCGTCGCCTCCAGCACCGAAGTGAAGCCAATGCCCCCTACTCACGTGGAGCGCTATTGAATAGTTTCTAGATTAATTCTGATGCTTGGAATATTCAAAAAAGTGAGGCATCTGCAGGTAGAGTACCCCCCAGAAAAATTGTTAGTAAATTGTAACTTATTTTTCCCTCCAAAGCACATGATTCACGTAATAACAATGACTCTTTGTTTCAAATGGTTTTTCTTAGTTATAGTGGGCCGCAAAAAAATGCCCAGCCAGAATCTTTATGTAAACACGAGAAAACAATGTTTCATGGCATTCCCTAGTATGTTCTCGAGTGTGCACCTTTATGCAGGTGGGTTATTTTTCTGTACTTGTGCATGGTGAGTCCTACAGAATTGCAGGACGCACTGGCATTTCCCATTGCTAATTTCAATGAATTATAGAATGTATATACCCAAAAATCTTATTGTATTCTTTCTGGATATGTGAACAATTGGCATGAAGTCACTGAGTCCGAATGTGTTTGTTTATTTTTTATTTTTTGCTGTTGTTGTTTTCTTTTAACTAATATGTTTCTTTGCAGCCAACCTTGCAGGGCGGAACTACATCCACTTATTTGCCACTTGAGTCTATTAAGGAAAAAGCAATTGTGAAGGAGGAGGCTCCATCTGCTGGTATCAAGGATGAAGAGGATGATGAATATTTGCTTTCCTCCTTGAAAGAGAACACGTCATACACCTCTCTTAAGCCCTCAGTGTGGCAAATACATGATGTGCAGGTAATAAATAGGCAGCTATTTAGCATTTTGTTGATGGCCATTTAGATCTTCTACATATTTAGTATTCATTTCATTTATTTTATTTTGAAGGTTTTATATAGCGCGGACTAGACCCTTGCAGGTATCAGAGCAGATATAGCAAATAAAACTCAAATTATAGACCAACAAAAAATAGTTATGATCCGAGCACATCATACAAAGAATGACAGCATGTAAACCTAGATCATGTGAATTTGGACAGGAGAATAGCTTTCACTTCTTTTTTGAACGATAGAGTGGAGGGATTCTGTCTGGTTTCAGGAGGTAATGCATTCTAAATCCTAGGGGCAATCCCAGAGAAGGCCTGATTGTATGTTTTCTTCTTAGAAAATCGTGGTGGTTTTAGTAGAAAGTTATTAGTGCTTCTGGAGTATCTATTGCCACAGGATAGTACCAGTTTCTGTGCCAGGTAGCTCAGAGCATTGTGGTGAATAGCCTTGTGTGTCATGCATGCGATTTTCAGTTGAACTTTAGCTTCAAAAGGTAACCAATTGAGGCTTCTTAAGTCTGGGGAGACGTGGCCATTTCATTTGGAGCCAGTGATGAGTCTGCCAGCTGAGTTGCTTGTGGCTCTTACGGGGGCCGTCTATCTGGGGAGCCCGCAAAGGGTAGCACATCCATATTCAATTATGGGGAGTACTAGAACTTGAACAGCAAGTTTGAGGTTATTTAAGTTGCTCCTTTGATACTCTGCTGATGTGTTTCTGCATGTTAAGGTTTTTGTCAAAGGTAACTCCCAGTGATTTAGTGGAGTCAATGATAAGAGGTTGGCAGTTGAGTGCTGTGAGGTGTTTCAGCAAGACACTGATGATGGTCGATTGATTGGGGGGAGTGATGAGGAGGAATTCTGTTTTGAGGGCATTTAGTTTCAGATGGTTTTCAGCTAACCAGGTCTGGGTTTTTTGAAGCCTTATGTTGAGCGATTTGATGTCTTCTGGTGAGTGGATTTTTAGGTAGATTTGTGTATCGTGCGTGTGATATCGAACATTAGAGGAGCTGAAGATATCGGTGAGTGGTTCCATGAATAAGTTGAAGAGAGTAGGAGAGAGGGAAGATCCTTGTGGAACTCCTAAAGTGACTAGGACGGCATTGGATAAGGATTGCTTAGCCTTGAATCTTTGTGATCTATTATGCAGTAATGAGGTGAACGGTTTTAGGACTGACCCCGATAGCCCCATTCTGTGCTTCGGGAGGTTTAGTAGGTTGTCATTCTTGACGGTATCGAAACCTTAGGATAGGTCGAGCAAGATTAACAGACAGGCTTCATTTTGATACAGAATTTTTAGAGCATCAATTATGTGGGTCATGGCTGTTTCAGTGCTGTGCCCAGTGCGAAAGCCGCATTGGTATTGACCTAGCAGGTTGAAATGATCGATGTGTCTGCTGAGCAGTGTGTGAAGACATTTTTCTAGTAGTTTGGCCAGCGTAGGAATGTTCAATATTGGGCGATAGTTATTTAGGTCCGCCGGATCGGACGTTGGCTTTTTTAGGATGGGGGATACCAGCCCAGATTTAAGGTTATCTGGGATGATTCCTTGCTGGAGAGAGGTTTATAATCTTGGTCCACATAGGTAGTAACAGAGGAATGAAGTCTTTCAAATGGTTAGCGGGGAGGGGATGGGGTCAGTTGAATGGGTTCAGAGAAGTGAGCATTTTCGCCATCGCATCTTCACTGTATGAGATGGAGGCCCATGGAGCATTGTTTTTGAGGTTAAATTTAGAGACTCATATGAGTAGGGCTCTGGGGGTGGGGGGTGTCCATGTGAGTGCCAGAATGGGTTGTTAAGTCGTCTAGCAGGTCCGCTTTTATGTTTGCGCATGAAGGAGGCAAATTCTTCGCAATTGGGTAAGGAATCAGAGTTGGATTGGGGGAGTGAGGTTTGTCCTTCGATTGTGATTTGATTAGTTCAAATAATTTTTTGGGCCGGTTTTTGGCTTCGTCCAGTTGAGTACTGAAAAAGATTGTTTTTGATGGTCTAATCTTTCTGTAGTAGAAGTTTCTCGTTCTTAACTTGAGGTGACCTGAGGAAGGAGTTGACCTCCATCTTCGTTAGATTAATCTCAGGGATCTTCTGTCCTCATTAAGTCTACCATGGTTTGGAGTCTTTTGTAGAGGTTCTTTTCCACTGTAGTGGAGCGACTTTGTCTAGGACCTTGTTTAAGGAACAGACGTAGTTATCAGTCAGATCTTGTACATCCGTTAGACCTTCGGGGGGCAGCAGGATGTTGGGGCAGGAATTTGTGACTAGATCTGAATCTACATTTTTTTGATTTCTCTTCCATATTTTGGGTCTCTGGGTTTGAGTAGCGAAAGGTTTTATTGCTTCATTGATGAGGAAAGTGATGATGTGATGGTCAGACCAATCACAGGGGTGGTTAGTTACCAGCTGGGTGGCTTCCGCTTTGGAGATGAAGTCTAGAATTGATCCTTTAACATGTGTGGGGGTGCTACAAATTTGGTCAGTCTGAGAGGAAAGATTTGAGGCTATTGACTGCTGAGTCATTGAGGTAATTCCAATGGAGGTTGAAGTCTCCGAGGAATATTTGTGTATTTTGTTGTCCCGTATTGGTAGAAACAATGTTCATGAGATGTTCAATAAAGGTGAGGTTATCCCCTGGGGGGGGGGTGGGGGGGTGATTAAAAGTGTGCAATGTACACACAGGTTTGTTGTTATTGATTTCTAGGCACAAGTATTCACAGTTAGATAGAACCGGTGAATGGGAACGGTTCACTGAAAGGTTGGACCGATGTATGCAAGCGATGCCTCCGCCAGGCCTATCTGTTCTGTCTAGTCTGATGATGTTGTAGTTTGGGGGCAACAATATATCGAGGATGGGAGAGGATGATTCGTTTAACCATGTTCCTGTCAGAATTAGTAGTTACGGTTCATGAATGAGGATGAGGTCGGCTATGTCAGCTGCATGTCTTGCACCGATCTACAATTTAATAATATGCATTTAAGGTGTGGCTTGATGGAGTTAGAGTTGGACCCTTGTGTGAGGGGGGGTTTTCGCGTCAGGTTTTTTCCAACAATACCTCTGGAATTATGTTTAGGCACTCTGAGAATTGGTAGAGATGGTTTTAATTAGTGAATAGGAAGTATTTCTGACTGCGCTGTGTAGGGGGTGTGATGCGGGCGATCGTAAGAACAGAGTAGAGCGCGAATTTCTGATGGATACATCTGCCAGTGGATTCCTCACCTTGTGAATATCCCCTGTGCCAGCAACATTCGGAAACTTTTGTAGCAGTCCACGCCGATGAGGTCGAAGACGACGTCACAGAGGCACGGCTCCGCACGCGACTCCGCTGACGTCACCGGCTCCATAAGACCACCTCCTCGGCGTGATGACGTCAGTTCCCTTTTTTCCGCGCCGACGACTCCAACGGATTTCGGGAATCGTTACTGGTAGCTGTTCTGGTTACTTTGTATGTTTTCTGGATTTCTCTGTCTATCTTCTGAAAATGTCGACAAGGAAGTCTGGGTTTAAGCCTTGCCGAGAATGTGGCAAGCACATGTCCATCACCGACCCGCACGACGATTGCGTTTGGTGTTTGTCCTCGGACCATGATGTCGGAGGTTGTTCGAGTTGCAGGAAAATGAGCTCGAAGGCTCTTAAGGAGAGAGAGAGGCAAAACTATTTATCGCCCGGATGAAGAAGGAGAAAAGAGGTGAAAGAAGGTCCAGGTCGAGGTCAGCTTCCAAGTCGACTTCGGGACATGCTTCCAAGAGCAAGAAGCCTAAGAAAAAGAGGAGACATTCGTCGCATCATAAAGCTTCGACGTCAAAGTCGAAATCGCCAGTTCGGCGTCGAAGAGAGTCAGTGTCTCCCTCTCCTGTCCCGGCTTCGCCTCCGACTCCATCTTCTCCGATGCCTTTGCCGGCTCCGGCTGAATCCCCGGTGCCGGTGTCCTCTCCAGATCCTGCAAGTCCTTTGGCTCCGTCTCCGACTCCGGCCCAGGATGAGGATCGTCAGGTTCCGGGTGAGACTGTGACGCCGCTTGTTCCACCGTCGGCGCCGCCAGGCCCGAGTCCGGTGCTTCCTGACCAGTATCCTGCTTTCCCTAATCCAGGTCAGGACCCCTCGCATTATCTCAATGCAATGTATGGGGTGTTCTCACGGGCCATGTATACCTCTGGTGCACCTATGGGTCCGATGGCTTTCAATCTGGGAGTGCTGCAGGTTTACCCTCAAGCACCGTTTATGCCGTTCTTCCCAGCGACGCCGTCTTGGCAGCTGCCGGCACCGAGAACATCGCCGCCGCTTCCTTCTTCGCCGGCGCCGGCTCGACATCGTTCGACGCCGGCTGTTCCAGCTGATCCGCGTTCGACGCCGCTGCCGGCGCCGTCGGATTTGAACACGGCGCCGCCGACGCCGCAGGTGCGGATCTGTTCGAGAAGGGAGGCGCAGAGGGTGCTGGAGGAGAGACGCTTTCTGTTGGAAGAGGCTGAAGAGGGGGAATTGGTCGAATCTGATGAGGTGTTCGAGTTGAAGGAGGCAAGTGGTTTGGATTTGTCTCCGGAGTGGGAGATCACTCCGCCATCAGATGAACCCTCTAAGGACGCAGCACCCTATCATGCAGTAATTAGGAAGGCTGCGGAGTTGTTGGACCTTCAATTGCCATCCACTGAATTAAAGTCCAATATTTTGACTGAGGTGTTGCATTCTCTGACTACGGTCTCAGAGCCTCTGTTGCCTTTCAACGAAGCAATTTTGGAACCTGTGCTGGATGTATGGCGCAAGCCTTTCTCAGCTCCTGCAGTCTCCAAGGTAGTTGCAAGAAGATATAGGGTGGCTCCAGGGGACCCTGAATTTTTATCTTCACACCCTTCACCTGAAAGCCTAGTAGTTCAGGCGGCTTGTTCTGGACGGTCGAAAGGGGCATTTCCTCAAGTCCCAGGGGACAGGGAGGCAAAAAAGGTGGACCAATCGGCCAAGAAGGTCTTTTCATCAGCCAGTATGGCATTAAAATCTTCAAATGCGACTTGTTTGTTGGGGCGCTATATCCATGCGCTTATGGACTCTGCTAAAATGTTGGTGCCAAAACTGTCAGAGGAGGATAGAGGAGGCTTCAATGAAGTGCTAGCGGATGCCCAGGCGGCTGCTCGCCAGGTTATTCAGAGTGGCCTGGATACAGCAGACTCAGTTGCCAGGGTCATGGGGTCTTCAGTTGCCACCAGGAGGGGTGCGTGGCTTAAGTCCTCCGAATTCTCTTTGGATGTCCAGTCAACTTTGTTGGACTTACCGTTTGATGGGTCTGGTCTGTTCGGGAAGAAGGCTGATGCTGCTCTCGAGCGCTTCAAAGAGAGTAAGGCTACGGCTAGGTCGTTGGGCCTTCAATCCCAGCAGAGAGGTACTTTCAAGAGGTACAGAGGCTTTGGAAGAGCGAGTTTTCGTTCCTACAGACCAACCCAGCAGCAGCAAGGCTCTCTGTCCAAGGGATATAGAGGAAGACTTAGAGGTCGCTCACGTGGCCGTCAACTCTCCTCCTCCTCTTCCTCAGCCCCTCCCACCACCGCAAAACAGCCCTAGATTCGACATTCCGGATCATGCTGGTCCTGTGGGGGGGTCGGCTTACCCATTTTCTACAAGATTGGGAATCTGTAACTACAGATCTCTGGGTTCTGGATCTTGTAGAAAATGGGTACGCCCTTCCCTTTCGGGAATTTCCTCCAAATTACCCTCCTTGTCAAGGGGCTTGCTCGGAGGACCACCGTCTTCTCCTGCAGGAGGAAGTCCTGAAGTTGTTTCAGAAAGGTGCGATAGAGGTGGTTCCAGAGCAGGAAAGGGGTCAGGGATGCTACTCCCGGTATTTTCTGATTCCGAAAAAGGACGGCAGATTGCGTCCGATATTGGACCTCAGAATCCTGAACTTTTACCTGAAACAGGAAAGGTTCAAGATGCTCACCCTTGCTCAGGTTCTTCTGGCGCTGAATCACGAGGACTGGATGGTGTCGCTCGACTTGCAGGATGCGTACTTCCACATCCCCATTCTGAAGTCGCACAGGAAGTATCTCCGTTTCACGGTAGGGTCGCAACATTATCAGTTTGCGGTCCTCCCGTTTGGTCTTACTTTGGCACCTCGAGTCTTCACGAAGGTGATGGCAGTGGTGGCAGCCCATCTCAGGAGGTCGGCAATTTCGGTTTTCCCTTATTTAGACGACTGGCTGATCAAGGCGGAGTCGTCAGAGAAGGTGCTGTTTCATCTGCAGGATACAACTCGGCTGTTGTACAGATTGGGTTTTTCGATCAATGTGCCCAAATCTCACCTGGTGCCCTCTCAGCGCAACCTGTTCATAGGTGCGGTACTGGACACTACTGTGTGTCAGGCATTCCCTCCTCCTCAAAGGATTCTCGACATACAGGAGATGATTCCTTTATTTTACAGCGGAGCGGTCGTTCCAGTTCTGAAGGTCCTTCGCCTGCTCGGTCTGTTCGCCTCCTGCATCCTGTTGGTCAACCATGCACGCTGGCACATGAGGGCGCTCCAGTGGTGCCTCCGCAAGCAGTGGTATCAGCACAAGGGAGATCTCAGGGAGTCTGTGAGGATCTCCAGAGAAGCTGCAGCGGATCTGTCTTGGTGGAGCGTGGAGGGCAATCTGTCCCAGGGAAAGCCCTTTAATCTACCTCCATGGGTGACCACAGTGATAACGGATGCATCCACCTTGGGGTGGGGTGCTCATCTGGGGGATCTGGAGATCAAGGGTCTTTGGTCTCCAGAGGAAAGGTTGTTTCACATCAACCTTCTGGAATTGCGGGTGATACGTTTGGCGCTCAAGGCTTTCCTCCCTTCCCTTCGTGGTCAGTCTGTTCAAGTCCTGACGGACAACACGACCGCGATGTGGTATATACACAAACAGGGAGGAGTGGGGTCTCTTTGTCTCTGCAGAGAGGCCCTGCGTCTATGGTCCTGGGCTCAGGACCATCAGATTTGTCTGATGGCAAATCATCTGGCCGGGGTTCTGAACGTACTTGCGGACAGTCTCAGTCGGCAGTTCTCTGCCGACCACGAGTGGAGGCTTCATCCAGAGGTAGTTCGTCACGTCTTTCGGATGTGGGGGACTCCTCGGGTGGACCTATTCGCCACTCTAGAGAATGCTCACTGCCCGTCATTCTGCAGTCTCCAGTATCCGGTGCAGGGAGCGTTGGGGGACGCTTTTCAGATGGATTGGAGTTCGCAACTCCTTTACGCGTTTCCTCCCATACCCTTGATTCCTCGGGTTCTGAGGAATTTTCGCCTAGACCGGGCCCAAGTCATATTGATCGCCCCAGACTGGCCAAGAAGGGTGTGGTATACAGATCTTCTCCACCTCTCCTCGTGCCCTCCGCTCCGTCTCCCTCTGAGGACAGACCTCCTCTCGCAGTCGGAGGGGCAGGTTCTACACCCCCACCTCCAGAGCTTACACCTTCATGCCTGGAGATTGAACGGGGCAACCTGAATTCCTTCTCTCTCCCTCCAGATGTGGTGGATGTTATTTTATCGGCCAGGCGACACTCCACCAAATCCATATACTCGTATAGATGGTCTAAATTCGTTCTCTGGTGTGGAGAGAGGTCAATTGATCCCTTGAAGGCTCGTCTGTCTAACATTTTGCAGTTTGCCCTTTCTCTTGCTCAGCAAGGCTTTGCTGTGGCCACAGTTAAAGGGTATTTATCGGCTTTCCTATGCCTGCCGGATCAGCCGTCATTGTTTAAATCACCTATTGTACTTAGGTTTCTCAAGGGCCTCACAAATAAAATTCCTCCTACTCCTTTTATTGTACCTCAATGGGATTTAAACCTTGTACTGACTTATCTTATGGGTTCTCCCTTCGAGCCCTTACATAAGTGTCCCTTGAGACTGTTGTCCTTTAAAACGGTTTTCCTCGTTGCTATCACCTCGGCAAGGAGGGTAAGTGAGCTTCAAGCTCTTAGTCCAAAACTCCCATTCTTGACTGTGCATGCTGAACGAATGGTGCTCCGGACCAGGGCTGCGTTTTTGCCTAAAGTGGTAACTCCCTTCCATCTGGGGCAGTCCATTACCCTTCCTACCTTTTATCCTCCCCCTCACCCTTCCAAGGAGGAGGAGAGACTTCACCGTTTGGACCCAAAGAGGGCGGTGAGCTTTTACTTGGATAGGACAAAAGACTACAGGATTGATGACCAGCTCTTTGTGGGCTTTGCTAGCTGCAGAAAGGGTCGTGCGGTGCATAAGCGCACCCTTTCAAGATGGATTGTGCTATGCATCAAGATCTGCTACTCCCTAGCTGGTAAGGAGCATCCGGAGGGTTTGAGGGCTCATTCTACCAGGGCTAAGTCATCTACGTCTGCTTTATCTAGGGGTGTTCCTGTGGAGGATATTTGTAGGGCGGTAACTTGGGCCTCCCTCCACACCTTCGCAAAACATTATTGTTTGGACACTGAGGTGAGGAGGGACGGACACTTTGCTCGTTCCGTCCTTCAGGACTTTCTGGTATAGGGGGATGGACACCCTCCTCCGGGAGTGGGGACTGCTGTGGAATCTATTCACAAGGTGAGGAATCCACTGGCAGATGTATCCATCAGAAGAACAAGTTACTTACCTTCGGTAACGCTTTTTCTGGTGGATACAGTATCTGCCTGTGGATTCCTCACTGACCCACCCGCCTCCCCGTTGTCCATCCTTCTATACCTGCAATTATGTTGATGGTATTTCAAATGTGTTTATTTTTATCAAGGGCATTGTTTCTTGAGCCTTGTTATTTATTTTCCACACTGTGTGTGTTGATTTGTAGATCATGTACTGTGTATACTGTGTATATATTGCTGTCAGTCCGTCCGTGTGCCTCGAAGGCACGGAAAAAAGGGGCGGAACTGACGTCATCACGCCGAGGAGGTCTTCTTATGGAGCCGGTGACGTCAGCGGAGTCGCGTGCGGAGCCGTGCCTCTGTGACGTCGTCTTCGACCTCATCGGCGTGGACTGGTACAAAAGATTCCGAATGTTGCTGGCGCAGGGGATATTCACAAGGTGAGGAATCCACAGGCAGATACTGTATCCACCAGAAAAAGCGTTACCGAAGGTAAGTAACTTGTTCATCTGTATCCGACAGGGGGTTATTCCTTCTGATAGGACGGGTTAAGGCATTAGGATAAGGTTCTGTTCTCCATCCTAGGAACTGATGTGTCTGAGGGCGTGTGGGTAGTTGAAGGGAGGGATTAAAAAAGGCATTGTCGATGTTGGACTTGGATTCTTCTACAAATAGTCTGATCAAAGGATTAAGAGTAATCAGGTCACGTATAGACTGGAGGTCTTCTTTGACTTGTTGTAGTGATACTATTATCTTAAGTCTGGGGTCGGGTATGGGTGCGAATGTTTTTGAAGGTAGGCAAGTAAGGGGCTGTGCTAGGGATATGTACGAGGTTTCATGGGCGATTGAGAGCTGGATAATTATGTTGCGGGTTGTCCGGAAGGGTGTTGTGGGGGGTGTGAGGTGTGTTAGCGTGAGGTGATGGGGTGTGGAGCAGATGGCTGCCAGGTGTGGGGGGGATACATGGCGGCGTTGGCAGTACTAGGTGTAGGGGAGAGGGTGTAATCTCCATGGGTGTCAGACTGCTCTAGGGTGACCGTGAATGACGGTTGAGTCAAAAGCGTAGAATGTCTTGCGATGGAGACGTGTGGGGGTTTAGGAAGCGGATTGTGATTGGGAACAATAGGGGAGGGGGACTGGGGTCTTGTGACTTTGTCCTTAATGTGAGGAAAGATGTTATCTAGTAGGTTTAGGCTATGGTCTGAAGATTGAATGAGGATGATCCCAGTGTGATAAATGGTGATAGTAGCCTTGGCATTGAAGAATGTGGACGGAATGATGGCAATGGTAAGACCATGTGCTGTTTTCCTGGTGGAGGAGATCGAGAGCAGGGTGAGGAAGGCTTTCCTCCATTGGCCTCTTCGCTTGGTGTAGAAGATGAAGTCATTGGTTATGTAGCTCTTATTTGTTGAAAAGTAAGTATCTGAGATTAATGTCTCGGGATGTGATTTTAACCAGTTATGTTTAAAACGTTTGCCTGACCTTTTTTTGACAGGTTTGTGGGGTGTATGTTATAAGTGTGTAGTCCTGTGCATTCCATGATGTAGTTGGCAATTGTATCTATAAGGAACCGGACTTGGAAGTAGTAGGCGAGGTAAGGCTAAGTGGGTGGGGACGGGGTCTCACCTGAATATTTGTAGCTAGGCGAACCAGAAAGATGTGTCAATCTACTAGTGATGGGTAGTTTTAGTAGTGCTAAACATGGATAAGTGGTCAGATAGCATATGCCAATCAATCTCTAAAGCGACAATAATGCATTTCTATATCTTTAACCTAAATGTACTGTATACGGACAATGCAATTCAATACCAAACTGAAGGTTGATTTTTGACTCCTGAAAGCGACAGGTAAAATATTTATTGAAAAGGCTCCTCTTTGGGCATGGCAATTAGGACTTCAATGGAGGTTCGCCTGAAGGAGAAACCAAATTACATTTAAAGTAACTTTTTCTTCTCTTCCAGGGGAATCTTCAGCAATTAACCTAAACAATGAATTGTCCCGCCCACATGCGAGATTTGGAGCACATTGCAAACGTATACATAAGCTGTTTTAACAAAAAATAAAATGTGCATACACAAAAAAAAGTCTGCTGGCTAGGAAAGGCTAGAATTGGCCACATTTCATTTTATTCTTTTAAAAAAAAGAAAGGGAAATGCAGGGCACTTCTTACAGGCAAAGCCCAAAGGTGAAGGGCCAGTTCATTTTTCTGGCTACAAGATCCTGGAGCACTAAACTCAGCCTTACTCCAGTATTGGAACTTTCATAGATTCCCATGCTTGTATCATTCCCCGTCGTCGGAATGGGAGTCCCCGGTATACATAAAATAGCAATAGAAACCATTACCAAAACAGAACCTAGGCCTAGGCCCATTCTTGCTTTGCAACATATCCCCCTCTTTTTGTAAAAGAGACCACAAAAAAAGAACAACCAATCAGATTTGCCTCACTCCCTAGAACCCTCCTGAGAGAAGATCAGAACCTCAGATTTTCTACCACACGTTGTGCAAGGGAGTCTCCACTGCGCTCTGCTCAGTTTTTTTCCTAAAACTTGGATTCTACAACTTTTTCAGCAGTTTTTTCTTCAATTTCTTCAGGATGTCGGATAAAGAGAATGCCCTCTTTAAAGCATGTGCTACCTGTGTTAAGAAGAGGTTATATATTGAAGGCGAGGACTGTATTTACGGTCTGTACCCAGACCATAAGGCTGCAGACTGTAAGATATGCCATACTTTTTCTACCAAGACTTTGCGTGATTGTGAAGGGCGTCTTTTGACCTGGCTCCAGAAGCTGAAGTCAAGAAAGGAGCCAGTGTCCAGTGACAGCGACAAAACCTCTTCTGCGACCTCTTCCAGAAGGTCTGTCAAAAGGGGTAGAGCTTCTCCTTCACCTTCTGAGAAACACCCTGGTAAGGCCTTGAAATAGACCTCTGATAGGTCTGAAAGGCTTAGTCCTGTCGAATCTCCTCACCAAGGTGTAAAGGAGAGGGAAGGACTATCAACAGGAGTAAGTTCTGAGCAGAAATCCAGTTCTGTTCCTCTAACGTCTCCTCCTGCGGCTTCAAAGACCTTCAAAAAGCCATCATTGACTTCTGAGGTGAAATCATCAAAAAAGACTCACTCGTCGACGCAGTCATCGATTCCGTCACCGAAAAAGCCGAAGGTACAGTCATCTTCATCTTTCACAACGTCGATGGGCTCGTCGACGTTGGTGTCATCGTCACCGGTACTGACACAGGGCTCCGTGTCGACGAGTTCAAGGAACCTTATAAGAAATCGTTCCGGTCAATTCCATTTGTGGACCATGTTTGGGAGGAAGGTTTAAAGGCAATGCAAAATCCAGCCACGGTCATTGCAGTTTTACCTCATCTGGAGAAGAAATATAAGGCTCCGGAGGGTAGCCCAGCCTGTTTAAACAGCCAGCCTCAGAGGAAATCTAGAAATCGTTCAGCTCCCCTAACCACTCTTCCAGATAAAGAAGGCAGGCGTCTAGATACTGTGGGCAAAAGATTTTCTTCTATGTCCGACCTGCTGGTCAGGGCGGCTAATTCTTTGGCTATACTTGGACGATATGATCACCAGATGTGGTGCGACCTGTCCCCCTATCTCGATCAATTGCCAGAAGAAGGAAAGAAAGAAGCTAAAAAGAATCTCCAGGAAGGCGAGAACCTCGGCAGAAATCATTGATTGTACAGTGGATATTGCAATAACTGCCTTTCGCTGGAGCGGCTGTCCTTCGCCGACGGGGCTGGTTGTGGGCCACTTGGTTCCGCCTGGAAGTCCAGGAACAAATCTTGGATCTGCCTTTTGATGGGGAAGCGTTGTTTGGAGAACATATCAATGATGTGGTCCAAGATATTAAGAAGGATACAGAAACAGCAAAATCCTTAGGGACTCTGCAGTACCGCAAGTTCCCATTCAGAGGAGCAAGGGGAAGAGGTAACTCTTCATATAGGGGAGGTTACCAACAACGGTACTCCTCGTATGGTTCCCAGTCTCAATCCTACAAGCCGAATTATAACCAACGGAAGAATCAATCTTCTTTCTCTCGCTTGAACAATAGAGGAAGGCAGGGTCGCCAGGGCAGAGACCACTCTAAGCACCAATAGCGGCTTGCTGGCTCTGACTACTGCCCCCTCTCCTCCTGTGACATCCGTGGGAGGCAGAGTTTCATATTTCCTCCACAACTGGCAACAATTAACATCAGACCGTTGGGTATTAAACATCATTCATTACGGCCATACCCTGGAGCTTGTCCAACCACCACCAACCAAGCCCCCTTCGCGGCACGGTATCGAAACATCTCCGTCTGCTACGGTTAGAGGTCCATCAAATGCTCCTCAAAGGAGCTACAGAACCGGTCCCTATCTCTCAAAGGGGAAAGGGGTTTTACTCCTGGTTCTTCCTGATCCGGAAGACGTTAGAAAAGTGGCGCACTATACTAGATCTGAGGGAGCTCAACACCTATCTCATCAAACAATCCTTTCGGATGGTTTCTCTACAAGACATCCTGCGACTTCTCAACTCAGGGGATTTAATCGCCACTCGATCTAGAGGACGCTTATTTTCACGTACCCATTCACCAAGCTCACAGGAGGTTTCTTTGCTTCACAGTAGCCAAGAGCCATTTTCTTTTCAGGGTTCTTCCCTTTGGACTGCGATCTGCTCCTCGGATCTTCACAAAGGTATTAGCTCTGGTAGCAGCCTTTCTGTGGAAACAAAAGCTCTAGATCTTCCCTTACATGGACGACTGGTTGCTAAAAGCTCCTACCAAACAGGCAGCAGAGGAAACAGTCATAACGTTTACACGCCTGTTTGCCAATCTCTGCCTAACAATCAACTAACAGAAGTCTTCTCTCAGTCCGTCAAGGACAGCCAGATTTCTGGAAAAGGCAAGAGATGCTGAGGTCCATGGCGTTAACAAGGTCACTTTCAGTTCACCTCTACAAGTCCCTGCTGGGTTCCATCTCCTCATGCATACCCCTGATTCCTCACTGCAGATTAAGAATGTGTTGACTCCAAGAAGAGTTAGACTTGCAGTGGCGCCAAGTTGACGGATCCTTCGACGTCAAGATCTCAGTGACTGAGGCAATAAAAGAGGCCGCGTCATGGTGGATGACCAAAGAAAACATTTCTCAAGGTCTGTCTTTCAGGCTAGCCCCGGTTCCACACAACTACGGACGCCTCTCTCGAAGGCTGGGGAGCGGTGTTACAAGATCTTCATGTAAGCTGCCGGTGGCAGCCTCAGCGTCGTCTGTTGCATATCAATCTGCTGGAGCTCAGGGCGATTCGCTTAGCCTTGCAAGCTTTTCTTCCACGAAGTCAACAGTCGACAGTTCTTATACATACAGACAACACGACGGCCATGCATTATATAAACAAAGGAGGCACCAGATCTCGACTGTCGCAAGAAGCCCCATCAATCTGGGAGTAGGCAATTCAACAAGAAATATCACTCAGAGCGGAACATCTTCCAGGTGTCCTCAACAAAGCAGCGGATACTCTCAGCAGACTGAAGTCGGTCAGACACAAGTGGGAACTGGACAACTTCACTCTTCAGGTTTTTCACAAATGGGGCACACCTTCCATAAGAAATGCCGGTTCTATGCAAGCAGAATTCCCCATCCGGGATCGTTGGGGAATGCGCTTTCGATGGCCTGGTCAGGTGCATTTGTTTACGCTCCCCCCCCCCCCCCATTACTCTGATCCCCAGACTTCTCAGGTAGCTCAAAGCAGAACCGTGCAGGATGATTCTGATAGCCCCTGCGTGGCCCAGACAGTTTTGGTTCACAAAGCTTCACCCTCTCTCCCTGGACCTTCCTCTGCCTCTGCAGCCGATTCCATCGCTGCTGACTATGTCCCAGGGCCAAGTCTGGCATCCGGATGCTCTCGGCATGGCTCCTAAGCAGCGAGAATTTCTTGGTCTGAATCTCTCAGCAGAATGTAAAGAAGAACTTTCTCAGGCAAGAGCCCCAAGTACGAATAAGACTTACAGATTGACATGGAAGCGTTTCTGTATCTGGTGTCAACACAAGGGCCTCCATCCTTTTGAATCAGAGCTGCATGAAGTTCTTCCATACATTCTATCATTAGCAAAAGCGGGACTGGCTCACTCTTCTATCAAAGTGCATCTGGCGGCAATTTCTTGCTTCAGACGCACGTCTTCAGGCCCTTCCCTCTGGTCGGCAAGGATAGTTAAACAGTTTCTCAAGGGACTTTTCAGTTTTTTCCCTCCAGTCAAGCCTCCTCCTCTTTGGCATCTGAATTTGGTTCTCACCCAGCTTATGAAGCCTCCTTTTGAACCTATTCACAAAGCAGAGTTGAAATTCCTCTCCTGGAAGGTAGCGCTTCTTCTAGCTTAGACTTCTGCGAGGCGTGTGGGAGAAATGCAAGCTCTCACCATTCAGGAACCCTTTCTACAGTTCAAAGGAGGAACAGTGGTACTACGTACTAACCCAAAATTAATTCCTAAAGTTCCTTCGGACTTTCATTTGAATGAGCCGGTAATTCAGACTTTTTTCCCTCAACCGGCTACTCCAGCAGAGAAAGCACTTTACTCTCTGGACATTCAGAGGTGCTTAAAGTTCTATCTTCAACGAACTAAAGACTTCAGAAAGTCTTGTCAATTGTTTGTGTCTTTTAGTGACCCTCGTAAGGGATTTCCCCTTTCCAAGCAGGGGATCACTAATGCTATCCAATATTGTCACAAGGCAGCGGGCAAGCCCCTGGAAGGGCGAGTCCGTGCTCATTCCACGAGGGCGATGTCTTCTTCTACAGCCCTCTTTGCTGGTGTTCCTATCCAGGAGATCCGCTGTGCAGCGACCTGGAGCAGTACACATACGTTTACAAAGCATTACTGCCTGGATTTTGTGACGCAGAGTGACAAAGCAGTCCTGAAGAACCTCTTTCACTAGCGGTGAGCTTTCCCTTTCATCCCTCCATGTTACTGTATTATCAGCTCTAGCACATTTTTTAAGCTTATGTATTTGTTTCTGATATTTCTAAGTATGGTGTTGACCATTGAGAATGTCTTCATGATTTGTTTACTATGGCTTTGTTCCTAGTTTGATAGCGGTAATGGTTCCACAAGTTGTGCTGATAACTGCTAGCTACTCTGATACAAGCATGGGAATCTATGAAAGTTCCAATACTGGAGTAAGAAAACCAGTAACTTTGGTTCCCCAGTATTGGAAACTTTCATAGATTCCCATGCGACCCACCGGCCTCCCCAAGGAAAGCTCCGCCTCTGCCATCTTCAGTGGTTTGGTTACACAACGGCTATCTGAGGTTGAGCTTCGCTCAGGAGGGTTCTAGGGAGTAAGGCTAATCTGATCGTTTCTTTTTTTTTTTTTTTTTTGGTTGGGCTCTTTTACAAAAAGAGGTGGATAGGTTGCAAAACAAGAATGGGCCTAGGCCTAGGTTCTGTTTTGGTAATGGTTTCTATTGCTATTTTATGTATACCGGGGACTCCCATTCTGATGACGGGGAATGATACAAGCATGGGAATCTATGAAAGTTTCCAATACTGGAGAACCTAAGTTACAGGTAAGTAACTTGTTTCTTGTGGCCTTTTCATGAAAACATTTGAAACCTGGTTTAAACTAGTTTACTTGACATCTTTCTGGACTAGGAAGGGTTTTCACCTGGTTTCTTTTAGTGGAACAGATTTATTTTTCCAGTCCGAATGACCTCACATTTCAAGTGCCAAGCCGGTGGGAAAATAATCTTTCAGAGCTGCCGCTATGGTCTGACTGAGTTCTCCAGAGGTCACCCTCCCACTATGTCACACCTGTGATCAGTTTGTTGCATACTCCTCCTTCACAGTGACCAGTCTTGCGATATTTTTCACCAGCATTACCTGCTACTCCACAACCTTTGACGTCTGAGGCCATAGTCTCCTTTGGTTGCTCACATAACACTAGTGCAATGTAAGTTTGCACCTCAGGAGACTGCACAAAAGAGACACTTAAGGAGGCTTTCCCCAAAAGGCGATCACACATTATTTCTAGATGTTGCAGGAGGTCTTGTTCTCCTTCAAAGTGGTCTAGACCCCATATTGAGGGGTCAGGTTTTCACATGACCTCGAAGTCCAGGTCTCATCACGTTTTGGTCATCGTAGTCTGACCGCTATTCTAACAAGGACTAGTATCCAATGTAAACAGCAGTAAAGGTGTTAACATGGCCATAGGCCTCGAGTGTTTGTTTGGTAGCACATCCACTTAATTTGAAACAATCTGAACCTTGGCCGGAGAGGTAGAAGTGCTAAACTCTCCTGCCTCCGATCCCCCACCATGATGTGAGCAGATTCAGATTGTCGCTCGTGTTGAAAGGTGCTCTATACAGGTATACAGGAGCTGCTCTTCACCTAAATTTGGAAACTACCCAGAGTTCTCTGCATCCTATTTTTTTTTTTGTGTGTGTGTGTGTGTATGTGTGTATATATTTTGCCACAGTTGAAGTCCTCTGCCAAAACGCATAGGTCTGTTTTGACTTTCTGGCACACATGCACTTTGCAAGAAAAAAAATCAATAAATATTACAGCAGAAACTACATACCTTCAGTGTGCCGTCTTCCTGTGTTTCCCGATTTTGTTTTTTCTTGTGCACAGTTTTCCAGATCTCCATGCCTGAACTATAAACTGGCCGCACCTCTCATGTGACACACCAGATACCAGTCTGTGAGTCATGACATGGGTGGATGCCCAATTCGACCATGTAGTGATCATCCGGTATGGGGTATCCAAGGGTGCCCTTAATGACTCAAGATCTCCTTCCAAAAGACTTGAGGAGGGGACGCCCACCATATTTGATGGCAGATGCTAACTGGTACATCACAATGCTAACATGTGGCCGAGGTTGCAGGGTACATTGTGTGAAGACGACCCGGGGTATAGTGCCATTGAAGCATGCCCTTATTGGCTGCTTCCTGTTGGGAAGTGCTTCTATGCATTTGTGGGAATTCTCACCAGAGCAGTTACCACTGCTTCTGTTGTGGTGTTGGAGGCATTATCCAGAGATCATTTCCATTGATAGGGTTGACAAGGAGGAGGCATGACTGCTGCAGGACATCATATATCTTGAAGATTAGACCTAGAGTACCTTCAAAGTTGCGAATCAGTTGCTCAAAAAGAGGGAGCGGGCGAGTGGCGGCTTCTGCATTGTGGAGTGGGGGCGGTAGGTGGCCCAGTGCTGGAGCTGGACAGGCAGACTCGAAGAGGTGGTCTTCTTTCTTACACTAATCGAAGAACTTGATTGTGTGACCCTGGAAGAGATCTCATAAGAATCTACATTCACCCTTAACCCAATCCAGGGTGGACTCCCGGAGAATAGCAGTGGAGATATCGAGGTTTCGTGCAATTGGACTGTTTGAGGACGGGACTGTAGTCCATCCCCTTTTAATAGCTAGTCTGTGCCATATCTCCAGAACTGCATGTTGGGGTTGCAACCAAAGTGTTGAGCGGGAGTGTCTAGGTAACCAAGCAAGATCCCATAGCGGTCGACAGGCGACTGCTCTATTCATGTGCTACCAGTGTTTTTCGCTGTCTCTCCCTACCCATACAGAAATGTAGCGTAGGTTAGCTGCCCAGTAATAGTACTGGAGGTTGGAACAGGCCAGTCCCCCTCGGTTTCTTGGAAGCATAAGCAGCGCAGCAGAGATGTGGGGGCATTATCCCTTCCATATGAAGGAGCTGAAGCTGTTAATTGTCCTCAGAGCGGATACTTGTGGCCAAGGATTGGAATAAATACAGAAGCCGGGCAAGGACATTGATTTTTACCACATTAATGCGTCCCAAACAGAAGTGGCATGGTTTCCATCTCCGGAGGTCTCCCATGATGCCCTTACAGTGGCATGACCAGTTTGCCCTCACGGTGGCATGACCAGCTTGCCCTCGTCCAAGTAGTTAAGGAGTTTGTGATAGTGAGACCTAAATATTTGAGTGGGAGGTCCATTGAAGAGGGCAAAGCGCCTGCAAGTAGAGGAGACGCTGTGGTGGAAGGGTGAGGTTTAGTGCTTGTGATTTCTCCAGGTTGATCTTATATCCTGATAACCTCTCATACACCTGAAGGGTTTGGACTGTAGCGGGTGGGTGGTGTCTGGCTCTGTGAAGGCCAGGAGGCGGTCCTCCACATACAGTAGAACTTTGTGGTCCAGACCTGTGAAGGAGATACCCTGGATAGCAGCTGAGGGGCTTAAGTGGGTAGCCAGAGGTTCCACTTTGAGGACAAAGAGAAGGGGGGAGATAAAGGGCAGCCTTGTCGGGTACCCCGGGATAGAGGGAAGAAGTAAGTAGTCTGGCCATTGATGCGGAAGGAGGCTGTGAGTGTCAGAGGCCATGATTTTGCGAATCATTCCAAGGTGTAACCCTATTTTCCTGAGAAGCACTTGCAAGAAAGCTTAGCTTTTCTGGTCAAAAGCCTTTTCAGTGTCCAGGGAAAGAAGAGCGGGGATGGAATGTCGCTAGACCTTTTCAACTGGGTGTGCAAGGCCATGGTCTTCAGTGGTCTCACTGCATTAAAAGGAAAGGCTACTGACTCATGATGGCCATGTTTCTTAATGTATGCTTTCACTTCACTTACCCTAGTTAAGATGCATTAATAAACTCTGCGGTATAACGCCTTTTTGTCAACTATGGTTGGAACGAAAAAATACCTTCTTGATTTAGACCGAAGAACAACCGAGGCATATGAACCCTACACTTCAGAGAGTTATCACACTCTTGGTCATAGGACTGGATGACCCCGCCACCCTCATTAAAAACTGTTCACCTTGTCACTGAATTCTCTACCACATTCATTGTACTGCTGAGAAGAGAGTGGAAAATGCAGCAACCAAGCAGCATGCAGAAAAGAAGTATCAGTCTGAGTTCCCAAGATGCCAGGTAATGCTTGAGTAGTCTGAGGAGTTCTCTAGGAGATGAATGAGTCCGCCAAAAATGCTCGTTGAGTGTAGGAAGTTTAAACCTTGGTTGTAAGACAGAATTGTGTCCACATAAATCTGTTTTAAACCCACCTGATGTTTATTTGCTGCTTCTTTAAAGAGGTCAGATAGTGACATCACGACTACATCAGAGTGCAGAAGCACAGTTGGTCGCTCCCAAAGTGTTTTTCTCTATGCACAATGTCTTTGTGCAGGCTTGTCCAAATCATACATGTGCGTCTTGTCCTGTCCATGTATGGCAGTGCTGCAAGGAGTATGCAGCTGTCAATAACTAAATGTTACTTTGTTCCACCTAATATATTGACACACGGTTCACCAGTTATGCTATTGCCAGGTTCTGCTGGAGTTATGCAGTTAGCTACCTGTGATGTTCGGAACACACCTTGTCTTCCACGTGACCACCTCTCATATTTAAACTTTTCTAACTGAGTAGCTTAAGGGCTGAAAACCTACAAGAAAATATCGCAGTAAATTAATTTGTTAGTTAAAAGCATCACCAAGTTACCTCAAGGTTTAGGAGTTTTTTTTAAAAAAATTTTTTAAACGATTACTTGGCTGTGCAACTGAGCATTTTTCTTCTGGTTGTTTATCACTAATCCCCAAGCTTTAAAAAAAAAAGTATTATACATTTTCCTAGGCAAACCTGTACAGTGATGACCACTCCACTTTCTTGCAAACTCCATCTGTTAAGGAGGACTCCAACCTAAAGAATGAGCCTCCATCTGCTCTTATAAAGGAGGAAGTATTTGCCAAGTCTCTCTGCTTAAGAGATGTTTCACACACTGCTTTCAAGCCCCCAGCATGGAAAGTACCTGACATACTGGTCATTTGCTCAGAGTTCTGTTTCAAAATATTCTTACCTTCTTTGCCAAGATGATACAAGAAATAGAAATCCTCTGCATGGCTAGTCTGAATAAAGCTATGTTTGCCTAATTTAAGTAATGCAGTAAAATAAAAAAATTTTTTATTAGTTTTTAAACATTGGGCTTCATGTGGCACCTGTCATTTCTAGTCACTTCACATAACAAGGCTTGGTATTATCCAATTCACTGGCCCGAGGAAATGAAAGGCAGTTTTGCAGCGTGCATCTTTCTGGATTCACTATGCTGTGCATTATTCTGCCATCTTGTGGTTGGGTCTAAAATCATAGTTTTTTTTTTTTCTCTTGGCCCAGGTGGGCGGCAACGCCCCACCATTTGGTGTCCTTCGTAACATCGGCGCACTCGCTGCAGAAGCTCCCACCTTTGGTCGCCATCTTCAGATTCTTTTTTCCGCCGTTGGGTCTGGATCGTTGCGGAAGAGTTCCATAAGTTTTGGAAGAAGAATAAACGAAAATCCGTTTTTCGACTACACCGGACTGCAGGTCCGGTAACCGGGACAACTAGGGAGAAGGCTTACGACCGAGATCTCTAGGTTATGCAAAGAATGCGCTCGCAGGGGGCCCCCTGAGTGCAGGTATGGACAAAACACTGTTCAAGTTTTGCATCAATTGCCACCACAAATACGCCCAGAAGGACCAGCATCCAGTCTGCAACCTCTGCTTACCGATCGACCACAGGAGCGAAGATTGCAATGCGTGCTTGGCGTTTACACAAAAGACCCTCGGAGTGAGGGAGAGGCAGAGAAGGGCGAACCACAACATGCAGGGGCAAGAACCGCCTCTATCGCTCCGAGACCTGGGCCTCTCCAGTGGAGAGGAGGACTAAATCGCTGAAGCACCGGAGGACTGCATGATCGTCGAGGTCCATAAGAAAATGTCGAAGGAGGTAAGGGAGTAGTCGACCCATAAACACTCGAGCGACACTCGAAAGGGTGAAGCTAAAGCCAGAGTGACACTCGTAGAAGTGAAGCTAAGTCCTCGAAGGGAGCATTGCTGCCGAGACACTAGACTACGAAGGCAATGGCAACTGAGGACAGTCGGCCAAGTGGATCCTTAGAAAAGGACTCCCAATCTGCAAGAACCCTCGAAACGGACATTTCGGCACCGAGAAAGGACGGGCTGCCATCGTCGTCGACTGCCCCGAAGAGGCGCTCCAACCCTTGACGCCGAGCAGGCCCTGGAGATGGAGAGGAAGAGGAGGCAGCTCGAGGTCGAAATTGCATCCTGCAGCAAAAGACGGACTTCAACAAGATGAGCCAATACTCCATCCCGTCGAAACCCGCGCTCGAAGTCGAGAGAGATGACGAGGATGCTGAACTGCCAAACACCCGAACCAGTTGAGGAACAGGGGGCCGAAGACTATTTCGAGGGAGAAGGCGACGAAGATCTGCAATCCTACCAGGGTTCAACGTCCTCGGAGGCACAAGACATAGCATGGCAGTATCTCGACGCCGAATCGCCGGAAGAAGGGGTAGACACTTGCCCTTCGAGGTCCTCTCCGCCAGACGACATAGGGATCTACAACATGGTCATCCAAAAGGCTGCACAGACTTATGGGGTGAAAATGGAAGAGAAGCCCAAGGCATGTTTTCTCCTGGAGACTACTGCCTCAAACTAGGAGCCACTTGCTGCCCATGCTCCCTAGTGTGCTGGACCAAGGAAGAGAGGCCTTTAAGGAACCAGCAGTATGCAAGGCTGTGACTCCAAGAACGGAGAAGTGTATATACATTCTTCAAAGGACCCTGCATGCATACAAGGGTCAGTACCAGCCGAATCCATAATTGCAGCAACGCTAGGAAGAGGGACAATATGCCCACTAATGCCGGACCACCTCCAGACAAGGAGAGTAGGAGAATGGATCTCACAGGGAGAAAGGTGGAGAGAAATGAGGCAATCCATTGGCGCATCGCAAACTCCAACGCCCTGATCAACAGGCACGCATACCAACACTAGGATGAAGTGGGGCAACTTCTAAAGCCTCTACCAGATCAGTACCAACAAAGAGCAGCTCACCTGGTAGGAAAAAGCAAAAGCATGGTGAACACATGCTTGAAATCGGCATTGGATGCTGCAGAGACGTCCAGCAGACTGATGATGATAGGGGTGACCGAGAGGAGGCACGCACGGCTCAATTTCTGGATTCAAACCAGAGTTGCAAAGTAACATCCTGAACACGCCTTTTAATGGGGAGCAACTGTTTGGCACACCAGTTGATGACAAGTTAATGCAGCTCAAGAAGGACAACGAGACAGTGAGGTCCATGGGAGCGCTGCAGTTCAGAGGGATGAGAAGGGGCACACCCACGAGAAGGCCAAATGGTAGGGGAGGCAATGGGTTTTCCACATCGCACCAAACGTTCCAGCAAGGCTATCAAGGGAACAACCAAGGACAGCAGCAAAACTGGCAGTACCATCCCAGAGGGTGAGTCATTTCGAGGGCGCGGAAACGGACGAGGACAGACACGAAAAGGAGGCCAACAGCCCACCTCCAAGTGACTACACCATCAAGCCAACACCCACCCTGGTAACACCTCGGGGTGGGTACCAAGACCAAGAGAAAAACACAAACATGACGTTACATGGAAAACGGTCCCTCAAACATACAACACTGGTAGGAGGCAGGATAAAGAACTTCCTCAAGCAGTGGAGGAAGGTCACTACAGACAAATGGATACTATACATACTATACGGACACTGCATAGAGCTAGAAAAACTACCTTCAAACAGAAAACCAAGACACAGGGCTCACTCAGCAATGGAACTGTCGCTCCTGCAACTAGAAGCGAAGGAACTGCTCAGCAAAGAGGTAGTACTGCACAACCAAAGTAACAGAGGGGTCTACTCAACTTATTTCCTCGTACCAAAGGTGGACGAAACGCTAAGACCTATCCTAGATCTGAGATTCTTGAACAAATTCACAAGCACTCAAAGGTTCAAGATTACTTCCCTACCGGAAGTAATACGACAGATGCAACAAGGGGATTACATGGCAACTATAGATCTGAAAGACGCGTACTTGCACATCCCCATCAACCACAAGCACAAATGTCTACTAAGGTTTGTGATCAACCAGACTCACTACCAGTTCACTGTATTGGCATTCGGACTCACATTCGCACTAAGGGTGTTTACAAAGTGCCTGGCAGCAGTAGCAGCGCACCTACGAAGGCGAGAAATACACGTATATCCCTACCTCGACGACTGGCTCGTAAAGGCAAGCTCGTACAACCTCTGCAAAGGGCACATCCAGCAGGTCGTACAAACACTGAGCCAACTGGGTTTCTCAATTCATTGGGAAAAATCGTCAACCGGAGCAGGTCAAGATATTCTTAAGGGCAGAGATCAACACCATACAGGCCAAAGTGTTTCCCAGCAGGAAGAGAACATTGGCAATACTGAAGGAAACACGTCCTTACCACAAGGGGCAAGTTCTGACAGTGAGGAAGGTGAGCAAGCTAATGGAGATGATGGCGCCATGCATCCACCTAGTCCCAAATATCAGACTACACATGAGACCATTCCAGGAATGGACCCAGCAGCAATGGTCAGTCCACAGGGAGTTGGGAAGATCTTGTGGTTGTCACACACGCAGTGCATCAGGAAATAGTGTGGTGGTACAAGGATAACATATCACAGGGGAAGCCATTCACACAACCAACTCAGTGACCAACACAACGGACGCCTCCCAGCTGGGGTGGGGCGCACACATGAACAAGCTCAAGGTGAGGGGTCTATGGTCTCAGCAAGATGCGGTCAGACACATCAACTACCTGGAGCTAAAAGGAATATGCTACTTACCAGTATGCATCTGTTCTTGGCATGTAGAGCTGCAGATCTACACAGTATGCATAGATCGCCATCTGGTGATGGGCCCGGATGTTTGCACTTGTTTTTGTCCTGAAAAGTCTTTGGCAGTCACGAGGTAGGTGACTCCTCCTTAGGATCATAGTGCGCATGGGCATCGGCTCCATCCTCTTTGTTTTTCGCTAGCAGGGAAATGATGGAGCTTTGTAAGAAACAGGAAGATGCCCTTATATGCTGTATCTAAATAAGATAATACTGGAACAGATAAAGGAATCTGGGTGGGCGTGTGTAGATCTGCAGCTTTACATGCCAAGAGCAGATGCATACTGGTAAGTAGCATATTCCGTTCGAGGCATATGAGCTGCAGATTACACACTATGCATAGATTGTCTAGCAGTCCCACTCCTTAGCAGCGGCCACCAGTATCTGTTGCAGTAGTCTGAAATAGGGTTTTGAGTACAGCTTGGCCCACACTAGCTTGTTGTTTTGATTGCACATCTACACCATAGTGTTTTGTGAACGTGTGCGGTGTAGACCGTATAGCTGCTTTGCAGATGTCATCTAATGGAATGTTCCCTAAAAATGTCATAGAAGCCCCTATTTTTCTTGTAGAGTGGGCTCTAGGAGGAACAGTTAACGTCTGTTTTGCTTTGTGGTAGCAAATTTGTATGCATTTAACAATCCATCTGGCTATCCCGGACTTTGATATGGGATTGCCTTTGTGTGGTGGTGAGAAAGAAACAAAGTTGTTTAGTTTTTCGAAAAGGTTGTGTTTTCTCAATGTAATAGAGCTATGCTCTTTTAACATCTAAAGTATGAAGAACTCTTTCTGCCACTGTGTGGTTGCGAGAAGAATGCGGGCTACTCCACAGATTGATTAAGGTGGAAGGGAGAAATGACTTTAGGGAGGAATTAAGAATTAGTTCGGAGAACAACCTTATTGTGATGGATTTGTAAGAATGGTTCCTGAATAGCTAGTGCTTGTAGCTCACTACTTCTTCTTGGAGAAGTTATGGCCACTAGGAAAGCAACCTTCCATGTTAAGAATTGTATCTCACATTTATGTAGAGGTTCAATGCAGGTCCCATTAGAGAACGATATTTAAATTCCTTACAGGTGAGGGTGGAACTCTGGGAGGAATTATCCTTTTGAGGCCTTCCATAAAGGCTTTGATAGCAGGTACCCTGAACAGTGATAAATGTCTATTTTGTAGATGCGCTGCTATGTCAGCAAGGTGTAGCCTAATAGACGTATAGGCTAAGTTGTACCTTTGTAGGTGTAGTAGGCAGCTTATGATGTGTTGGATAGACACATCTAGGGGATTGATGTTATGACAATATATCACAAATAGTTTCCACTTGGCTGCGTAGCAGGCTCTAGTGGTAGGGCGTCTAGCTTCCTTAATGACGTTCATACAGTCAGGAGAAAGGTTAAGGTAGCCGAATTATAAGATTTCAGGAGTCTGATCGCAAGGTTGAGCTGAGCTGGGTCCGGGTGTCTGATCTCTCCACGGTTCTGGGTTAAGAGGCGTGGTGAGAGGTGCAACCTTTGGTATGGAACTACTGACCGTTCCAGCAAAGTGGTGTACCACGGTTGTCTGGCCCAAGTTGGAGGAACTAGAATGAGTCAGTGAGTGTTGCCGTAGTTTGCGCACCACCAGTGGTATGAGTGGGAGAGGCGGAAAGGCGTACGCAAATCTGCCTGATCAGTTCATCCATATCGCATTGCCTTTGGACAATGGGTGTGGGTATCTGGCGGCGAAGCTTGGGCATTTGGCGTTTTCGTGGGTGGTGAAAAGGTCTATCTGTGGTTGCCCCCACATTTGAAAGAATGGTTGAAGAACTTGTGGATGGAGTTCCCACTTGTCGATCTGTTGCGTTTGACGACTTAACAGATCGGCTATGGTGTTTTGGACTCCTGGGACATGTTGGGCTAGGAGAAATTTTTTCTGAGGTATAGCCCATCTCCATATGTTCTGTGCTAGCTGAGAGAGCTGCAGAGTGTCCCGCCTTGTTTCTGTATGTAGTACATAGCTGTCATGTTGTCTGTGCGGACTAGGACAGTATTGCCTGATATTTGTTTTTGAAATGCTTTTAAGGCTAGGAATATGGCCAGTAATTCCAGGTGATTGATGTGGAATAACTTTTGTTGAGGTGTCCACTAGCCCTGCATGGTGTGATGTAATTGGTGAGCTCTCCAGCCGGAGAGCGATGCGTCCGCTGTCATGACAATTTGAGGAACTGGCTCTAGGAACGGTCGCCCTTTGGAAAGGTTTTTGGTGTTCCACCACTGCAGAGAGCGATGAGTGTGACCGTCTACCAACACCAGATCGGTTAGCTGACCTTGAGCCTGGTTCCATTGGCGTGCTAAGCACTCTTGTATGGGATGCATCTGGAGTCTTGCGTGAGGCACTATGAATATGCAAGAGGCCATCATCCCTATGAGCTGCATGAACACTCGAGCTGGAAGAGTGATGCGGCTGAAATTTTGGTAGGAGAGCGAGAATGCTTGCTATCCTAGCTGGACTGGGATAGGCTAGCAATTTTGAGGAGTCTATTGTGGCGCTGAGGTACTGTTGCGTGTGAGAGGGTTGCAGATGAGACTTGGTGTGGTTTCTTGTAAACCCCATGTCGTGGATTAATTGGATAGTCACGTGAGTGTGATTAACACACTGGTTGTACGAGCTGGCTTTTATGAGCCAGTCGTCGAGTTATGGGAAGACGTGAATGTGTTGTCTCCTTAGATGGGCTGCGACTACTGCTAGGCACTTTGTGAATACCCGTGGTGCTGTTGTGACTCCGAAAGGGAGTACTTTGAATTGATAGTGCGGCCCGTCCACTACAAACCTGAGATTTTCTGTGAGCTGCGTGAATGGGAATATGGAAATAGGTGTCCTTGAGATCTAAGGTAGCTAGAAAGTCGCTCTGTGAAAGTAGAGGGAGGACTTGCTGAAGTGTGACCATGTGGAAATGGTCTGATTGTATGTATCGGTTTAGTGGCCTGAGGTCTAGAATAGGTCTCGGAGAGCAGTCTTTCTTTGGTATGAGAAAATACAGGGAGTAAACTCCCGTGTTTTGTTGATGCAGGGGAACTAGTTCTATTGCACTTTTTTGTAGTAAGGAAATTACCTCTTGTTTCAGGACTGACAAATGTTCTGCTGGCATTGGACGCTGTTTGGGTGGAATGTTTGGGGGGTAGAGGTAAGTACAAGACAGTAACCTGATTGCACTATTTGTCGCACCCACCTGTCTGTGGTGATGTTGGTCCAGACAGGAAGGAACTGTTGTAGTCTTCCCCCGACAGGAGTGGAATGGTCCGGGGGAAGCGGAGGAAAGTCATTGGGCAGGGGTGGAGGCAGAGCGGGTGTTAGTCTTGCCTCTGCCCTTGTTATTGTTGCCTCTGTATCTCCTCGCTGATAACCTCTGGTGAAGGTGGATTGGGTGGGATCCTTGTAAGAGGTGGATTGGGTATCAGACAAGTATCCCCTGGAGTTGCCCTTGTAGGATGAGCGACAAAAAGAACGTCTGGGAGCTTGCGATTGCAAGGCTCCCATTGATTTGGCTGTGTCTGTGTCCTTTTTATATTCTCAAGGGATGCATCAACATTAGGACCAAAAAGGTTTTGTTGGTCGAATGGTTGGTTGAGGATAGAGCTTTGCACCTCCGGTTTAAAACCGGAAATGCGTAGCCACGTGTGCCTGCGGAGAAGGATGCTTGTGTTTACTGCTCTGGATGCCGTATCTGCCACATCAAGAGGGCACCGGATGGAGGTATTGGTGATAATTTTACCCTCGTGTATGAGGTTGTTGGCCTTATGTTTGTATTTGTCCGGGAGGTTTGGAGTAGGGACTCCAAATCATAGTGAGCCCTATTGTATCTGGCTAACAGGGCCTGAATGTTTGCGATGCACCAAATGTTAGCTGCCTGTGACGCTGTTCTTTTGCCTGAGGCGTCGAGGAGTTTAGACTTTGTCGGGCGGAGCTGCATCACCTTATGTCTGCGAATTAGCCCTTTTTCTAGCATTTGAGACCACCATGGAGTATAATGGAACAGGACCCTTAATGTAAGCTGGGTCTGTAGGGGCAGCTTTGTATTTTTTCTCAATGCTAGGATTGATGACTCTAGCCCTGACACGGTCCTTAAATACTTATGTAGCGTGTTTAATAACCCCTTTGAGCATGGGTAAAGTGGATGTGGACCTTTGGATGGTGTCAAGTGGCCATTAAAAAATCCTCTTCGACCGGTTCTGTATGTAGGTCCACCCCGTGGTACTGGGCAGCCCAGTGTACCAGCTGATTAAAGCCCATAGTGTCTTCTGGTGGGGAAGGCCTAGAGGGGTAGATGTCATCTTGCGGGACATTAGGGACATCAGGCATATTAGTCATCCCAGGGGTCAGGGGAACCTGGTGGACTGGGGTCATCTAGTGGCAGGTCGTTGTCACCGTCCCCTGTGTCATCATGTGTCGTCATCGTCTACTGGTGATGGGGATGGCATAGGAGAACGAGGTGGTTGTGGAGGTGAAGGGACCCTAAGAGGTGATGTGGCTATGTCCCTCTTTTTAGTTGGTGGAGCTGGTGCAGGCATGTCCAGTGGTCTATTTCTGGAACTCTGAGTCAATTGACCAGTTTTAGGGTCTTTAGTTAGTTTTTTGTTGAGGATCTGTTCGAAAAGCTCTTCGGAAGAAGGTTGGGTGTTCGGTGCCGAGTGTCGGCATCGAGGGCTTTTTCGGCGCCGGTTCCGGAGCGGTTTTGGGCTTCGAGCTGTGTGGTTTACCAGTCTGTGTGCTTCTTCGGTGTCGATGGTTTTTCTGGCTCCGAAGAGTGAGTCTGAACTTTTGGGGTGTGGCTTCTTCGTCGGCTCATTGTTTTTTCGGTGCCGAGGGCTTTGGGGTGGAAGTAGCGGTCGGCCTGGAGGATGGGTACGGCTTCTTTTTTGGTACCGATGATTGGGCTTCGGCGCCGGTGGCAGGCAGACTCGAGCCAGAGTCGCCGGAAGGCTTGGTAGGCTTCTTTGCCAGGCCCGAGGGCGGGGCATGGGAAGCAGTGTGTCGGTGTGCACCTGAGCGTGAAGGTGTGACCGAAGCCTTTGTTGTTGTAGGGAGTGGGTCGGGGTCGACGTCTCTACTTACGACCCGTTGAGCTGGAGTCACTTCGACGTCGTAGTCATCGGCTTCGAAGGCGCTGATGAGGCCTTCTTTGACCCGCTCCTCTGGCACATTGTCGCCCTCTTGGAAGATGTCGTCGGGGATCTAACTCGATGAGCGAGCCATGGTCCTTCAAGCTCGTCGATCCTGGATGGTCTTCTTCGAGCGGAAAGAGGCACAAGCTAGGCAGTCTCTGGCCTCATGCTCGGGAGAGAGGCAAAAGTTACACACCATGCAGATCGGTGCGGGGAAACTTCGACCCACATCGAGGACACTTTTTGAAAGGCGTCCTTTCCATGAGCCAGATGCCAAGGCTCAGGTAGGCCCGAAGGCCGCCTTCGACCGGAATCGAAGACTTGTAGAGGTGCTCGCCGATTAGGGTTCGCGATCGAGACAATACCGTCGAAAGGGTGAAGGATTGCGCATCGAAACAGGAATCTGTAACTGTTCCGAACTGGAGCGCGAGTAACACATCTGAGCCCAATGGCGGAAAAAAACAATCTGAGTATGGAGCCGATGCCCATGCGCACTATGACCCTAAGAAGGAGTCGCCTACCTCGTGACTTCCAAAGACTTTCCAGGACAAAAACAAGTGCAAACATCCGGGCCCAACACCAGATGGCGATCTATGCATAGTGTGTAATCTGCAGCTCATATGCCTCGAACACTGTATTCCTAGCCTTAAAAACCTTTCAGAAAGAGCTGTACGGAAACAGGGTGTTGGGCCAAACATACAACACAACCACCATGTTCTACATCAACAAACGAGGAGGAACACAATCAGTGACACTATCAGGGCTAGCACAGGAAATATGGAGATGGGCCATCCCACTAAAACTAGACCTACTAGCAATACATCTCCCACGGAAGGACAATGTGGAAGCAGACTGACTCAGCAGGCAGACGTCGGCATACCACGAGAGGGAGCTCAAGCAGCAGGAAATAGAGAAGCTTTTCCAGAAATGGGCTACTCCGCAAATAGACCTATTTCCAACACACCAGAATGCAAAATGCCAACACTTTGCATCCAGACAACCAAACCATCGGTCACAAGGGAATGCGCTATGGATAAGTTGGTCAAAGACATTTGCATACGCTTTTCCCCGATACCACTGATACAGAGGGTACTCGGCAAATGCAGAATCCGCAACAGGACACTAATACTGATAGCACCTCAGTGGGCCATTTCTCACAGATAGTGGAAATGGCACAAGAACCAGCACACAGGTTCACAAAAAGGTACCTGTTAACCATGCAGAACGGAAGGGTGCTTCACCCAGAACCAGAGGCTCTCAGCCTAGAAGCATGGCTCCTGAAGACATAGAATTTGCACACCTAAAACTACCAGCAAGTACTATGGCAGTACTCAGGGAGGCAAGGAGGCTTACCACAAGAAAGTGCTACATAGCAAAATGTAAAAGGTTCTCCCAATGGTGCATCAAGGAGAAACTACAATGGATGGTCATAAGGGAATCAACAGTACTGAAGTACGTAACGCACCTGCTATAAAACGGGTTAAGCTACACATCCCTGAGAGTGCACTTGGCTGTGGTAGTGGCCTACACAAGAGGAGAAACAGGGAAAAGTTTATTCACCTCTCGTTGTGAAGAGATTCTTGGAGGGGGCAAAGAGAATCGCACCCCCAAAGAGGATGCCATCACCAGCATGGAACCTCAACGTAGTGCTAACTCAATTGATGAAGGCACCCTTTGAACTTATTCACAAGGCTACACTGCACATGCTCACACTCAATACTGCCTTCTTAGTGGCTATAATGTCACTACGAAGAGTTGCAAGTGCTGACACTCTAAGAGCCCTACTTACAAATACCCAAGGACAGGATTGTAATGAGTACCGACCCACGCTGCATGCCAAAGGTAGTGTCTGTTCCATATTAACCAAACAATCCAAATACCACGTTTTTTACAAAAACAGAACACGACAGAACAGAAAGGGCTCTACACACAGACGCCAGAAGGACTGTAATGCACTATATAGAGAGGACCAAGGAGTGCAGGAAAACAAAACAGTTCTTTGTCTCCTTTGCCAGCAGTTTTCTGGGACGACCAGTCACCAAGAATACGATTGCACGATGGATTGTGCAGACAATTCAACTCTGCCACAAGCAGGCAGGACAACAGTTACAAGGAGCAGCTCAAGCTCACTCAACAAGGAAGAAAGGAGCAACAATTGCGTTTCTAGCGAACACACCTATCCAAGACATTTGCCAAGCGGCAACATGGTCTTCAGTGGATACGTTCACTAAGCACTACTGTGTAGATATTCAAATGAACAAGGAAGTGCAATTGGGACAGAAGGTCTTACAACACATTTTCAGTAACCAATGCTCATCTTCCACCCAGCCACCGCAATAAGGACAAACTGCTACTAAGTCTATGCACAGCATAGTGAATCCAGAAAGATTCATGCTGCAAAACGTATAGTTTCTTACCTGTTGGTGTAGTTTTGCAGCTTGAAGACTTTCTGGATTCACTAGCGAACCCACCCTCCTCCACCAGAAAGATAAAACATGAGGGCAAGAGAGGTTTAATTGCATAGTAAGCTAAAAGGATCAAGTAAAGCAGATGACGCAAAACTAGAAAAACTAATCTGAAGATGGCGACCAAAGGTGGGAGCTTCCGCAGGAAGCGCGCCAACGTCACGAAGGACCCCAAATGGCGGGACGTCACCACCCACCTGTGCCACGAAAAAAAAAAAATACTACAATTCCGGACCCAACCACAAGATGGCGGAATAATGCACAGCATAGTGAATCCAGAAAGTCTTCAAGCTGCAAAACAACGACAGGTAAGAAACTATACGCTATGTTTGTTGGAATTCATACTCGCAACATACCGATCGATTGTCACTGACCAAAGGAAGCAGTATGTGGTACTCTTGCGAATAAATGATTTGCGAAAATCATGTGCATTCTTTACAAATCTTTTGGCAGAAAAACCATAACCCCAAAGATAAATTAAATGGGCCTTTGAGTCAAATGCAGACAAGTAAATTACATTTGCAAAATCTGAACTGTTAGAAAAACCCCACTCCCACACCGGAAGGGTGGTAATGGGATTTTCCCAAACATACACTGTGGTAGCTTGGCTCGAGTGGTCAGGGGTCAGGCTCCGTGCTAAGCATACGTCATACCCACACAATAACCATGCGTGCATCCGTTCCAAAAACGACACTACACCTTAATTATACTGAAAATATATCTCTATCTTCTTTTCTCTTAGTTGCTGATTAAATAAATAATAATACAATCACAGTACACAAGGCTTTTTCTTAAAGTGCAGGTCAAATAAATAGTAACACTTTACAGGTGCAATAAATAGGATCAGGTCAAATAAATACTGTGAAGCAATAAATACTGTGCAGGAATAAGTTAGCTCAGGACAATAAATACATCACAGGAATAACTTAGACAAATACAATAAATACAGTACCCTCAATAAATAATATCAGCCAACAATGACATTTGTAAAATCAGATCACATAAAATACTATGGGCTGATTTGGCCCAGTCACAGCTTATGGTTAGGTGGATGGCCTGAGGGGTATACTCCCTGGCTTGGACAAGGCTGAGGCCTAAACTGAGGTAGATCAAGGGGGAATCTAGAGATCTGGCTCTCCCACACTACACAACCCCTCCGTATTAGTCTCAGCTCACCCCTGGCACAATCAAGCTGGTTCCAGCACCTCTCTAGCCCCTAGGATAGTCTCTCAGGGCTCCACAGGGCCTTAGGCGCCCTCTATTCCACTTATTGCCCTTTTTATGAAGCTCCGACGCCGCTGGAGTCGTGTCGATGCCGTGAGGCGGTTCCGGTTCGATGTCGGCGGCCTCGGCTCAATGACCGTTCTTGTCGACGCCGGTATGCGGTTCCGGTTCGATGTCGGCGGCCTCGGTTCGATGTCGGCTCTGGTTCAATGACGTCGGGCAGTCTTGGCTCGATGTCGACTTCGGGCGGCTCCGGTTCGATGACGTCGGGCGGCCTTGGCTCGATGTCGACTTCCGGCGGCTCCGAAGTGCGATCTCCACTCCCGACCTCCGGTGCTCCTTCCTTCAGGTTCCGGCGACTCCGGAGTGCGACCTCCACTCCCGACCTCCGGCACGATTCTCTTCAGGTTCCGGTGACTCCGGAGTGCGATCTCCACTCCCGACCTCCGGCACGCTTCACCTCGGTCTCCGGCGACTCCGGAGGGCGGACTTCACTCCCCCGTCGACGCCGCACACTCGACCTCGGGTGACTTCCTCCTCGACCTCTGGTACTCTCTACGACCTCCGTCGGCGCCCTCTCTCGACCTCTGGCGGCTCCGGGTACAACGTCTGCCTTCCAGTCAGCGCCGCTTCTCCACCTCGGGCTCCAGGTCTCTAGGCTTCTCGACGTCGGACTTCAGGTAGTTACCAGTAACCAGGTCAGGTACTTGCTGTTCTTTACTATTAAGACCTGTTCCTGCTGTCCAGGTCCTTAAGATGGTTTTTCTTGCTTTCTCCCACACAGGGCTCCAGGCTGGGCTCAGTCAGTAGGGACTAGTATCAAGGGTGGGTTTATGGACCCCACTCCAGGCACAAGTTTCCACCCCTGCTGCCTCACTCCTTCCTCCTTCAGGTTTCTGCTGCTCTCTCTTCACCAGTCAGGTGCCAACTGCCAGCTCCAACTGTCAACTCTGGCTTAGCTTCCCAACATTCCAAACCGCCTCCAACTGTCACAGGGTTCCAGAATGTTGCAGAAGGTTCTAGTAGGTTCCAGTGATGTCACCGGTGACAATGGGTGGCCACCATTTTGTGCTCCAGGCCCTCAGACAGAAGTTCCAGGGGTAGATAAAATGGCTCCCTGAATCTGCATCAATACTAAAAAGTCTGGTGGTTCCCAAAAAGGAAAAAATACTAACAGGGTTTGAGGCAAAAGTGGGACAAAATAAATAATGATGAGGAGGGACCACCCAAAGGGCTGACAGGTCTAACACGCGTCCCCCCCCCCCCCCAATCCCCCCCCCCCCCCCAGCTGAAAGTGGGGAGAGCTACCCAACCCCTTGGGAGTTCTCATCACTAAGGCGGAAATACCTTGAGAGACCGTCTGCATTGGCGTGGTCCACTCCAGGCCGATGTTCCACCTGAAAGTCCATGCCCTGTAGGGAAATAGACCACCTCAACAACTTGGGATTCTCCCCCTTCATCTGCATCAGCCAACGAAGGGGTCTGTGGTCGGTCTGAACCAGGAAGTGCGAGCCAAACAGGTATGGCCGCAACTTCTTCAGAGCCCATACCACTGCAAAGGCTTCACGCTCTATTGCACTCCACTTCTGTTCCCTGGGAAGTAGTCTCCGGGATAGGAAGACCACGGGTTGATCCAGACCCTCTTCATTGAGTTGCGATAACACTGCCCCAATGCCATGTTCTGATGCATCTGTCTGGACAATGAACTTCTTGGAAAAGTCTGGGGCCCTTAAGACCGGGGCCTCGCACATGGCTTGCTTCAGCTTCACAAAGGCCTGCTGACAAGCCTCCGTCCAGACTACCCGTCTAGGTTGTTTCTTGGACGTGAGCTCCGTGAGGGGGGCTACGATGGTACCGTACCCCTTCACGAAGCGGCGGTAATATCCTGTGAGGCCCAAGAAAGCTCGGACCTCAGTCTGTGTCTTGGGGGGGTTCCCAGGCCATGATGGCCTCGATCTTCGCCTGGAGGGGTTGCACCGCTCCCCTACCCACCAAGTGTCCAAGGTACACTACCGACCCCTGCCCGATCTGGCACTTGCTGGCCTTGATCGTCAATCCAGCTTGTCTCAGGGCCTGGAGAACAGCTTGCAGGTGACGCAAGTGATCCTCCCAGCTGTTACTGAAGACGGCTATGTCATCCAGATAAGCAGCAGAGAAACTCTCCATTCCGGTGAGGATCTGGTTTACCAGGCGCTGAAACGTGGCAGGTGCGTTCTTGAGCCCAAAGGGCATCACACAGAACTGGTAGTGGCCATTGGGCGTGGAGAAGGCTGACCTTTCCCTTGCTCCATCAGTCAAAGAGATCTGCCAGTACCCAGAAGTAAGGTCAAAGGTTCTCAGATATTGGGCAGCTCCCAGCCGGTCAATCAATTCATCCGCCCTTGGGATCGGATGAGCATCAGTCTTGGTTACTGAATTCAGTCCCCGGTAGTCCACACAGAACCTCAGTTCCGGTTGGGCACCCGGTGGTGCAGCTTTTGGTACTAGTACCACCGGACTGGACCAGGGGCTGCTAGAAGGTTCGATCACTCCTAGCTCCAGCATCTTAGTGACTTCACTGTGAATGCTGGCCTTCACCTTGTCTGACATCCGGTAGATTTTGGACTTCACAGGTGGGCTGTCTCCTGTGTCCACATCATGGACGCACAGGTGAGTCCTACCCGGAACAAGGGAGAACCACGAAGAGTACTGTCCCAGGACCTGGCGGCAGTCCTCCTGCTGTTCAGGAGTTAGAGATGGGGAGAGAATCACTCCCTCCACCGACCCATCCTTCTCTTAAGACGCAAACAAATCGGGGAGAGGCTCGCTTTACGCGTCCTCTGCTCCGTCAGTCACCATCATCAAAATGACTTTGGGCCTCTCGTGGTGGGGTTTGAGGCGGTTGGCATGCAGCACCCGTAGGGGCTGACGAGGGGTTTTAAGATCCACCAAGTAGGTAGCCTTACCCTTCTTCTCCAATACCTCAAAGGGTCCTGACCAGCGATCCTGGAGGGCGCTAAGCTCTCCCGGTTCGATCACCCACACCTTCTGGCCAGGCTCCAACTCCACCGGGTGAACGTTGTGGTCATACCACGCCTTCATTACTGCTTGGCTGGCCTCCAAGTTGTCAGAAGCTTGCTTCCACAACTTAGCCATTTGGCTCCGGAAGGCCAGCATGTAGCTCACGTCCTGGGGAAGCTTTCTGGGAGTTCTTTCCCATCCGTCTCTCACCAGGTTGAGAGGTCCACGTACAGGGTGCCCATACAAAAGCTCGAAGGGGCTGAAGCCCACTCCCTTCTGTGGCACTTCCCTGTAAGAAAAGAGTAGACAGGGTAGGAGGACGTCCCATTTCCTCCGCAGGCTTTCAGGCAGACTTCTGATCATGCCTTTCAAGGTTTTGTTAAACCTCTCCACCAGACCATTGGTCTGGGGGTGGTAAGGAGTTGTGAACCGGTAGGTCACTCCACACTCCTTCCACATGGCCCGCATGTACGCTGACATGAAGTTGGTCCCCCTGTCAGACACAACTTCCTTGGGAAAACCCACTCGGGTAAAGATTCCCATCAGGGCCCTAGCCACAACAGGTGCTGTAATGGTCCTCAGAGGTACTGCCTCTGGGTACCGTGTGGCATGATCCACCAGAACCAGGATAAACCTGTGACCAGCTGTAGTAGGTGGATCTAACGGACCCACAATGTCGATGCCCACCCTTTCAAAGGGGGTGCTAACGACAGGAAGTGGTTCCAGGGGAGCTTTCAGCTTCACCCCTGTTTTCCCACTGGCTTGGCAAGACACACATGTCCGGCAGTAGGTATCGGACGACACTTTCATTTGAGGCCAATAAAAGTGTGGGACAAGACGGGCGAAGGTCTTGTCTTGCCCCAGGTGTCCTGCCAAGGGGATATCGTGAGTCAACTCCAGAAGGAAGGCTCGATAACGTTGAGGGACTACCAAGGCTCGTGACGATCCATGTAGGGGTGCCTTGGGTTCACTGTAGAGGAGGCCATCCTCCCAGTAAACACTGTAGTTCCCTTCAACGTTCCCTGCTGCCTGGGCTGCGGCCTGACGCCTCAGCCCCTCAAGGGTAGGGCACTCCCTCTGGCCCTGGCAGAATTCCTCCCTGGACGGGCCTCCCTCCACGTGCCACTCGGCCGGGATGGGTAGGTCCTCCAGTTTGGTAACATCCCCCCCCCCCCGCGGACTCCTGGTCCACCACCTCCGGTGGCCTATCCGTCCTACGGGGGGCGGACGCCGAGGCAGGCTCCTCCTGTCCTCGGTTCTTCCCTTGACTGGCAGCTGGCTGGGCCTTTGTTCCAGGCTCCAGCCGAAACGAACTCCCTCTCCGGGTAGTCGCGGACCTTGTGCTCACACAGGCCCAGTCAGGTGTACCCAGCATCTCAGTGTGAGTCTGGTATTCCACCTCTTTCCAAGCATTGTGCTCCATGTCATTCCCTAGCAGACAATCGACTGGCACGGCAGGGCTTACGGCAACTCGAAGTGAACCTGCAACCCCTTCCCATTCAAAGGGAACCTCGGCCACCGGATAGTGGCCCATTCTGCCGTCAGCCATCGCGGCAGGGTGGAGTACATCGGGAATTACCTGCTCTGGAGACACCAGTTGGCTACGCACCATAGTCATACTGGCTCCTGTGTCTCTCAGAGCCTCCCCCCTTTGGCCGTTGATGGTGACCCACTGCCCATACTTTACGGTATTTGCGGGCACCTGGATCTTAGGAACCATCTCCCGTTCTCCCAGGGACACTAAAGTGACACCCGCCCACTCCCTTCCCTTAATTAAAGGCATCTCCTCCCCGAGCACTACACTAGCTACTCCGGGGGTCTTTCCTCCAATGGGAGGGGGTGGTCGTTTTGGGCACTTCGCATCTCCCTTATAGTGTCCAACGCCACCGCACTCGAAGCAATGGACAACCCTTGGCTGCTGACTCTGGCCAGGATTAGGGTTTCTGGGTGGGTTAGCCCTAGGGGTGAATCCTGTTCCCTTCCCTTGGAAGTTATTTTGGGGGCCTTTGGAGAACTCCTTTTTCTTTTCCCCTCCCTCTTTCTTCTGGGGGGCGCCCTGTCCGGCCTTTTGAGTATCCCCTCCAGTCCCCCTTGTGGACACCCGGGTACTAGCCCAAATGTCCGCCTCCTCAGCAAGCTTCCGGGGATTGGTCAGCTTGCTATCCACCAGGTGTTGACGCAGTTCAGGGAAACATTTTTCGAGCAGGTGTTCCTTCAGTACTAAATCAAACAACCCCTCGTAGTTCCTCACTTCACTGCCCTGAATCCAACCCTCTAGTGCCTTCTTTGCATAGTCCAGGAAGTCCACCCAATTCTGTGTGCCCAGTTTGTGACTACCCCGGAACTTCTGTCTGTACTTTTCGGGTGTTAGTCCAAACTTTCTTATGAGCGCCACCTTCATGGTGGGGTAGTGGGTCTGCTCATCCTCCTCTAGGGCCAATAATGCATCCCTACCAGCTGGCGGCATGTACCTGTACAATCCCCCTCCCCAGTACTTCTCTGGAACCCCATGGGCCCTTAACGAGACCTCATAGGCCGCTAGCCACTTGGCGATATCGTCACCCGCCCCATAGCTAGCTACTATGTCCTTTGGCAGGTAGGGTTTGGGTTCCCTGGTGATTTCTTGGTCTTTGCTGCCACCATTAGGAACAGTGTGTGCCCCGACTCTTAGGATCTGAAGATCTATCTCTTTCAGCCTTAACTCGTGAGCCATCCTCTGTTCCTCCTTCTCTTTCTCCAGCCTTGCTAAGTCCCATGTGAGCTGTCTTTTCTCCCTCCGGTCTGTTAACTCCACTTCAGATAAGCCACCGCTAGAGACAGTGCTGCCCTTCCTGGAAATGGTTCTGGGCCCCGCTACTAGGTTCCCCACCTCAGGTTGGTACAAACCAGCTCCCTCACTGTTGGGCTCTCTATCCCTGTCCTCCTCCTCAGCCTTGCTTTCTCGTCGTGCCTCCCCCCAAGCCCTTAAGCTGGTTTGGAGTGCACCCTTCTTTGCTCCTGGGGGACAATACACCCCCTCCCGCTGACAAAACTCCCTGAGTTGGGCCACAGTATAGGTTTTCAGGTCTTCTAGCGCAAACTCCATTTTGCCCACTCAGAACAGAAGACAGGTTTTTACAGAAGCAATGCAGGGGGTTACCTTTTATAATACCTCCTCCCACCACCAGAGTAAATTTGGAAAAACAAAAACTCACAATTAGGAAGGCCGCTTTGAGAAAACTCCAGGTGTAGGCCTATGGACTACCCACAGTTATTGTCGAGTATACGTAGGCACTGCTCTATCCCACCACTGAACACCAATTATGTTAGAAAAACCCCACTCCCACACCGGAAGGGTGGTAATGGGATTTTCCCAAACATACACTGTGGTAGCTTGGCTCGAGTGGTCCGGGGTCAGGCTCCGTGCTAAGCATACGTCATACCCACACAATAACCATGCGTGCATCCGTTCCAAAAACGACACTACACCTTAAAAATTATACTGAAAATATATCTCTTTATCTTCTTTTCTCTTAGTTGCTGATTAAATAATAATACAATCACAGTACACAAGGCTTTTTCTTAAAAAGTGCAGGTCAAATAAATAGTAACACTTTACAGGTGCAATAAATAGAATCGGGTCAAATAAATACTGTGAAGCAATAAATACTGTGCAGGAATAAGTTAGCTCAGGACAATAAATACATCACAGGAATAACTTCGACAAATACAATAAATACAGTACCCTCAATAAATAATATCAGCCAACAATGACATTTGTAAAATCAGATCACATTTAAAATACTATGGGCTGATTTGGCCCAGTCACAGCTTATGGTTAGGTGGATGGCCTGAGGGGTATACTCCCTGGCTTGGACAAGGCTGAGGCCTAAACTGAGGTAGATCAAGGGGGAATCTAGAGATCTGGCTCTCCCACACTACACAACCCCTCCGTATTAGTCTCAGCTCTCCCCTGGCACAATCAAGCTGGTTCCAGCACCTCTCTAGCCCCTAGGATAGTCTCTCAGGGCTCCACAGGGCCTTAGGCGCCCTCTATTCCACTTACTGCCCTTTTTATGAAGCTCCGACGCCGCTGGAGTCGTGTCGACGCCGTGAGGCGGTTCCGGTTCGATGTCGGCGGCCTCGGCTCAATGACAGTTATTGTCGACGCCGGTATGCGGTTCCGGTTCGATGTCGGCGGCCTCGGTTCGATGTCGGCGGCCTCGGTTCGATGTCGGCTCCGGTTCAATGACGTCGGGCAGTCTTGGCTCGATGTCGACTTCGGGCGGCTCCGGTTCAATGACGTCGGGCGGCCTTGGCTCGATGTCGACTTCCGGCGGCTCCGGAGTGCGATCTCCACTCCCGACCTCCGGTGCTCCTTCCTTCAGGTTCCGGCGACTCTGGAGTGCGATCTCCACTCCCGACCTCCGGCACGCTTCACCTCGGTCTCCGGCGACTCCGGAGGGCGGACTTCACTCCCCCGTCGACGCCGCACACTCTACCTCGGGTGACTTCCTCCTCGACCTCTGGTACTCTCTACGACCTCCGGCGCCCTCTCTCGACCTCTGGCGGCTCCGGGTACGACGTCTGCCTTCCAGTCAGCGCCGCTTCTCCACCTCGGGCTCCAGGTCTCTAGGCTTCTCGACGTCGGACTTCAGGTAGTTACCAGTAACCAGGTCAGGTACTTGCTGTTCTTTACTTTTAAGGCCTGTTCCTGCTGTCCAGGTCCTTAAGATGGTTTTTCTTGCTTTCTCCCACACAGGGCTCCAGGCTGGGCTCAGTCAGTAGGGACTAGTATCAAGGGTGGGTTTATGGACCCCACTCCAGGCACAAGTTTCCACCCCTGCTGCCTCACTCCTTCCTCCTTCAGGTTTCTGCTGCTCTCTCTTCACCAGTCAGGTGCCAACTGCCAGCTCCAACTGTCAACTCTGGCTTAGCTTCCCAACATTCCAAACCGCCTCCAACTGTCACAGGGTTCCAGAATGTTGCAGAAGGTTCTAGTAGGTTCCAGTGATGTCACCGGTGACAATGGGTGGCCACCATTTTGTGCTCCAGGCCCTCAGACAGAAGTTCCAGGGGTAGATAAAATGGCTCCCTGAATCTGCATCAATACTAAAAAGTCTGGTGGTTCCCAAAAAGGAAAAAAAAAAACTAACAGGGTTTGAGGCAAAAGTGGGACAAAATAAATAATGATGAGGAGGGACCACCCAAAGGGCTGACAGGTCTAACATGAACATTTTGTTAACAGAACTTTTAATAAAATATATCAAAAGACTGAATCCTTGCAAGATACCAGCAGTTCCACATAACTGTTTTCTCAAGAACTCAGCACCTCTTTAGCTAACCACTTTCTGGTCTATGAACATTCATAAAGTACCATCCTTTGTTACCACTTCCTGAACATGTAAAAAATATATTTTTACACATTTTAATATGTTTATACCAGTATTAGTTTGTCAAATTATTTGACTGAAGTCGCGGATCAGAGGCAGCTCAAGATTTATTTCCAGCAAATCTCCTAAAATGTACAGTGGCACTAGTTGCATAATTGATATATTGTTTGTGGCCACATTCATTCCCATTTAAAGCATGCTATTAATGCATGGGTAACATTGTGCAAATCCAGTAGACGGTGTGTAATCTAGTGTTCTACATTATAGGTGCTTGATTAAAAGTCCTACATTTTACAAGAGTTCCACATCTTTATTTTTCTCAAAATCCTCTCAAAACATGCAGTTTTTTACTGAACTCAGTGGCTTTTGGTGCTTTTAAAGGAGTTTTACCGCTTTTCATCTGTCTTCTAGCATTGCCTACATTGTTTGATATAGTGCCATTCTTGTGACAAGAAAAAAGCTGCTACAGACCATCACAAAGTCTTTGTGGTCTGTCTCTCTCTACTTCACATTTGATCAAGGAGTGTCATGCTTTCCAGAAAATAACCAAAAGAACCTTAAAGGACAGAGAAGACACGGCCACCATGAAATCCTCTGCTTCTACTATTATGGTGCCTTCCTCATCTAAGGATTCCCATAGAAGCGTGCTTAGATCCTGTCCCTGCCCCACATGGGGAGAGGAGTCTTCTCTAGATATGTTCTGGTTTAGAAAACCACCCCAAATAGAGAATTCAGTCCAATATTGGATTACACATGGCCAACAAGTGGATCAAAAGATTAAAATAGTGAATGTCTCCTTTATCAAATTTTTCCATAGCAAGGGGTCTGGATGTGCTCTGTAGATGTACAAGACTTTTACTCCCACATTCCTCTAACAAAAAAAGCACATTAAGTGCCTGAAGTTTCTAGCAAAAGCCTTGCACTACCAGTGCTACCTTATGGTCTGAAATCCAGCTCTGTTTTTTTAAATGTTTGGTAGTAGTATCAACAGCCCACCTTTGACGTTGAGGTGTATTCATCTTCCTTTACTTAGAGTATTGACTGATTAAAAACTCATCAAAGGTAGATCCAGCGCCTTGAGACTTACGGGTGAGTAGTCTCGCTCTGAAAGACACTACTTGATTGACTACTCCCTTCAAAGTTGTAACTTACTACATGGTAGTGCTAGACACGGTGCACGAAAGTGTTTGCTTTATAGGAGACTGTGTTATCAATCTGGGTAAAATGTCATGTTGTCCTGAAGACTTAAGATACATCAGCTAAAATAATCTCCCCACTAGGGTGAATGGCTTTTAACATTTCTATTGTCTCAAGTGCAACATACAAATGAGACTTCTAGCATTATCTAGAAGACCAGTGGTCTCAGAAGGATTGTTTCTGAGATGGCTAACTCTGCATGTGAACAGCTTGACAATCTCTTCTGTGGTGGTGAAATAGAGTAAATCCAGTCTTTGGAGTCCCTTTTCAACAGGGGCCTTCAACCCAACCGATTGACAGCTGTCTCTTTCAGGTTGGGGAACACATCTGAGATCTTTCTGATTAATATTTCTAACTGCAGATTCCTCACCATTAAAATATTCTCCAGACTAGATCTAGAAAATGTAAACCAAATTTCACCCAGTAATGGCAGGTGCAGCTGTGTGGCTCCGTGTTAACTTCATTCTACCTTGAAAGTAAAGATGGGGCCACATATAAGTGCCTCCCCTACACGTCTGATCCAGAGCATTTTTCTTGTCAGTTTGAGTTTTTCTCAACATTCTCTTCTCCAGTGTGCAAGGGACCTGTGTCCCCTCTTAAAACTGCAGGGGACAAATGTCTGACAGACCCCCAAGTATGGTGCCTCTGCTGTTTGGGTTCAGGGTAGGACTCCTGCGAGGAGTATGCTCTTGTAAATCTGAAGGCGATCTGGTAAAGTGATGCAAAGCTGTATGCGAACACCGAAAGAAGTCATGGAAGTTCCACTCGAGGTTGCAGGCCTGTTCCTGCTGTTGTTCCCACAATAAGTTCTTGTCGCTGTCCAAGTCTTCCAGTAAGTAAAAGCGGAAACCTAGGAAGACCAAGCATTATTCGCCCCAGACCTGCCACTCTGTCACAACAATGACAAGGACAGTCAAGGTTCCTCTTGGTCGGCCTCTCCCTCTGTTGAGCCAATTCTGCAACTTTTCCCAGGGCACCCAGTTTTTCCAGTCATCCGTGATGTTGCAACAGACTGAAGCCTTTAATAAGACCATGTTTCAAATCTTGAACACTCTTTTGTGTCTCTCTGTTGATACTTTGGGCTCCAAGGATTTCCAGAGGCCTCCAGCCAGGTTTCCACCAGCGAGTCTCCCCATCAACCCTGTCTGTGCCTCTTCACCCTGTCTGTGGTTAACGTCAGAGGCCGCTTCCTATTCAGTGGCAAAATCCACCCCGGTCCCTTTGATGTTGGTACTCGGAAGAGTTTTTCCCAACAGTCGTGTCCAACCCGAACAAAATTTGTCTCTGCCCAATTGAGGTCCATGCACTTACCTTGGGGCTGCACTCCAGTGCTGTAACATTTTGTCACCAGCTGAAAACCAGGTTTCGGAGAGCACTGCAGTTGATGGGGATGATTTTCCCCACACAATGACGATAATGATGACAATCTGCACATGGATCTGCAGGAAGCCACTTGGTTGAACACTTCCCTGGTTGCTGGATTGGGCTGTCCTCCAGAACAGTCACCTGAATGGTGCTTCCTTTGCTGTGGTCATTAGACTTGTAGCTGAGGTATTAGTCTCAGCTTCCATAGGTGGCAGCTTTACGTCGAATTTGTTAACAGAAATTTTGCTATCTGGGCAGGCTTCCTCTGACCTCTTACTGCCATTTAATGAAGCCCTGACTGACTTCTTGAACAGCCATAAAGTCTGTTGGTTCAGGCTTCCACCAGCAGGGCAAATCCTAATTTAATTCCTATGACACGGCCCACTTTCACTGCAAGAGTCGCCCCAGCAGTTTTGAAGTGATGGGAGTGTTCAAGTAGACAATGTCCACCCCACCAGAGGCTCACAAACGTCCCAGTCTTGCAACCAACCAGCATCAGTCTCCAACCTACTTTAGTTTTCCCTTACTGGCACACAACCACACTGTGAGGCAGGATCAGATGTTTGTTCCAATGATGGCAAAATAAAGCATTTGAAATATGGGTCCTTCAGGTTGTTCAACAGGGCTACACCCTGGCGTTCCTTTTCAATCTGCCTCATTTTCTAGTCTCATCCGAGCGTCTTTCAAAGGAGCCATAGAAAGGTACTAGCTGTTACACCCCCTGTTTCCTTATGCTGCAGAACTAAGGCCTTCGTCCTAATGTAAATCTCCGTCCTCTGAGCGCCTTCTTGTGGAAGGACAAATTCATAATGCTCATGTTGGACCATATTCTGTCTGCCCTAGATCTAGGAAACTGGTTGGTAGCTTTGGACCAGCAGGACTCCTACTTTCATGCATCCATCCTGCAGTCCCAGAGATGCGACTTAGTCCATGGTAGGTTAGGAGCATTTGCAAGGCTCCTCTTTGGCCTCCGAGTGCCCCCTGGCTTTTCACAAACTGATGGTCGTGATTGCAGCACGCCTTTGAAGGTTGCGCAACCCAGTTTTCCTCCATCTCTGGCCGGCTGTTAAAAGCAGGCTGTCCACAGTCCTTTGTAGACCAACTTCAAACAGCAGCGCAACTCCTGGCTTCCTGGAGGTTCCCTATCAACATGCCAAAGTCACACCAGAGTTCTCAAACATTCGCTTTTTTTTTATTGGAGCCATTCTGGATACAGTGCTGTTTCTGGCCTTCCAACAGTCATGACGAGACCAGGACATTGAGGCTATGATACAGATGTTTTGGTCTTGGGTCTGAGTGTCTCTGAAGCAGGGGTTCCCAACCTTTTCTGTACTGAGAGCTACATATGTTCGATGAAATGCATTGACAGCTACTAATATTATGTGGGCTGTATTTCATTTTATAAAAATATGTATAATTCAACCAAGCAACTGCTTTCTAATTTAATTAGCTGGGATGCACACAGGTGGGCTACTCGGGGGTAGCTGGAGAGCTCCAGTAGCTCACGAGCTACTTGTTGGAGACCGTTCTTGGCCTCCTGCATCATGCTCACTGACTGTGCCAGGAGGCAAATGCTGGCTCTGCAGTGAAAACTGAAGCCTACGTGGGTGTAGTACATGGGGAACCGGTCTGATTCCATAAAGGTTTCCGATTGCCAAAGACCTACAGTGGTGGCTGGTAGACCACAGTTGTGTCGGTGGCAGATCCTGCTCCCTGCCCCACCCGAAGCTGGAGGTGGCGATGGAGGTGCAATTGCTAGGATGGTGTGGTGTTGTAGAAGTAGAGACCAGAAGATTCTGGTCTGTCAGAGACCCAAATCCATATCATTCTGCTGCAGTTTCAGGCCATGTGACTGGTGCTCAAAGCCTCCCTACCATCCATCCAAGAGAGGCTAGTTAAAGTTCTCACAGGCAACACCACCACTGTGTGGTACTGTAACAAGCGTGGCTGAGTGGGGGTCTTGTGTCAAGGGGCACTCTCTAGAGCTGGTAAGTGAACCACCTGGCAGGTTCTGTGAACACAAGAGTAGGCAAACTCACCTAGCAGCGCTTGGTGAATCGCGAATGGCGGTTACACCCGGAGGTGGCACGCTTTATCTTCCAGCAAGGATTACCCTGGTTAGATATTTTCACTACCATGGGATGTGCAGCATCAAAATGTTTGCACGATGGAGTTTCACAGAAGGTTTTCTTTCAGAAAATCCTTCTGAATTAGAGTAGCGCAAAGGACTCATGCATGCCTTTTCACTGCTGCCAATCCTGAGTTCTGAAGATCAAGAACAGCCGGCCTCAAGTCATCCATGTATGCAAGAAATTGAATGGCAGCAGTTACCTGCGTTCAAATTTTAACCAATTCAGAGCTGCCCACTGGGTTTCCGGACTCTGAAAAATGTATTCCTTCTCACAATATCTTCAGCTTGTCGCATGAGTGAATTCCAAGCCCTCTCGGTGCTGCTGCCTTACGCCATTTTCTTCCTAGAAAAGGCAGTGTTGAGAACTAGGGCGGCCTTTCTGTCAAAGGTCATGACTTTTTTGCATGTTGGGCAATCGATCACTCTTCAAAGTTCTTGCGCCTCTCGAAAGAAGTGTAGAGGCTCTATCGGCTGGATCCCAAGGGAGCCTTGAATTTACATTGAGCGCACCAAAGACTATCAGGTGGACAAACATCATTTTGTGGGGTTCTCTGGGGCAAAGGCAACAATAGGGTAATTGCAGTACAGAAAAAGATGTTGTCAAGGTGGACAGTCTCTGCATTAAGATCTGCTACACCTTGGCCAAGAAGCAGCTTTCAGAAGGAATTTCAACCAGGGCTATGTCTACTATCGCTACGTTGGCACACAGAGTGCTTGTTATTGATATCGGTTAGGCTGCAACATAAGCATCAGTGCAAATGTTCACGAAGCACTACCGCTGCAAAAGCCAGATCCAAGGGGCAACGGCACATTACCATTCTGGCTTGCAGGACCTTTTGATCTGAACCCATACCACTGACCTACCGCTTTGGGAAGTACTGCTTTTATATCTATTTTAAACGTGAGAATTCTACATTTAGAACTGTTCATCAGAAGAATGTTAGTTACCTTGTGGAAGTTATCTCCTGGTAGAACTCTATCTAACAGATTTAACACTACCCTCCTCGTCCTATGAAATTGTCTTTTTCCATCTAAAGAGTTCCCACACTAGAGATCTGCACGCCAGCACCACTAGATATTGTTGTGGCCCACATCTGAGTGTGTGAATAGTCAAGAAAGAAACCGAGATTGACATTGTAAGGAAATGGGTTGTATTATGTTTTGGAGTCCCATGCCTCACTGTACAAACTGCCCTCCTTCCAGTATACCTTATGGGACCACTAGTCTCTCCTTGTTCCTGCCTGACAGCCAACTGATGCATGACTTCCAGAGTAGGGCATGTGCTTTGTCCTCGGAGAGGTCCTCCCTGGAAGGTCCTCCTGCTCCCTGGAGTTTTGCCAAATCTAGCAAGTCACCTAGGAAGGCAATTCTTCCTTCAAGTACCAGGCCCTTAAGAGCTGGGCTTCTTCTGGTCTTGTGGACTCTTGGAAGGTGGTTTGCTTGCTTTCCTGCCCCTTCTCTTGGCTCTAGTGACCTGGTCCATTATTTCTGGGTCCAGGATCCCTTGACTTTCCCCTCTGGCCGATCTGTGCTCATGTCATTCCACTACGCACACGCCTCCACGACGCCGGGGATCCAAGAGAAAGCAAAAGACACAATTGATGTACGGAATGCAGAACAAATCAAAACATTCACCCCCAGTCAAGAGATCTGGATTAAATCCATCATTCTTTTGCTCACCATGCCACCCCAGTTTAGACCTGGCCATATGCAAATCAGTCTGGACTCTGTGCCGCATGGGAACAGTCCAGCCCGAACTGCCAAGCCAGTTCCTCCATGGACTGGAAACAAGCATCCTAGGAATGATTTTGGGGTTTCAAAGAGACCGTGGTCAAAAAGAAAGATCTCCCTTGGGACTTAGAATATCACCAGTCTTTCAAACATACAGGTTACACACCAACAGGATGAGAAATGGCATCAACGAAGCAAACCAATTACTTAAAAGCAAATTTATTACAAATTAATCAAGAAATATCACAATACATCAAAATGTTATACATATACATAAAAAGGTAAACTGTTTACCAGATTTTAAAACAAAGAATAAAACTTCCTTTGAAGAGCAATAACACATAAAATTAAATCACATAACATCTACATATACGACACAAAATTGGGACAGAAAGCACAGGACAAATAATCCTATTCGGACACAGGAAATCGTTGACTCGCAGATTAATCAGTTCTAACCACAATAGATTTCAGTTACAGTGTACATGGCATAGAACTGTTGTCATTGCAAATTTTCAACAATTTCCTTCTACAAGAGCATCGACGCGTTTCGGTAGGCCACACATTACAGCCAACACCTTCCTCAGGATTAGTTGTAGATCCCAATTCTAATATTATTAAAATCTGAAACAGAAAATGTATAACAAAGAGTATAAGCGACTCCCTTAGAATATTGCCACAGACAGTATTTGATATACTTCGATGACCCTAACTCATCCCTTGTATTTTAAACATGTACAGTCACACACATTCTCTTGTATCATCATCTCGTCCTGCCAATACTTTTTTTTGGGGATAGATTTTATAGAAACATTTTTTCACACTATCTTACATTGTCTTGTAGATGCCCAAACCATAAGATACGATGATATGATTTTGGGATGTGGAAAGATATCCATATCCTTATATGCGAGAGACATTGTGTCAGGCTATCTTCACAACGCCACATTAATGCGACACTTACTGGGTATTAAGCCAAAATTATATTGTTTATCCCACTCACAAGTATGGAGACATAGGAGAATCACAGTCTCTCTTGTCCAAGTTGAATCAAATGTTCAGCATATCAGTGCCGTCACAAATCTATTAAAGTGAACAGAATAGAGTTCTAGTACCTTATTATAGTGACAACATTGGTTACTTATTTCGTCGACATATTTAAAAAGTTTACCTTATATCTTCATTAAATTTAGTTTCCGTGGTTATTCATATGTCTATTTTTCATAAGTATCCTCATCTGGATCTAGGTACTGCAGATTTATTGCCTAATGTGAATAACAGAGATATATCATTCATGCTGCCTTCTATGCAGATGGAAATTATAGCAGGTTAATCACAATACACAGGACGTCATATTTACCGACTACTTGTGTTCAGTCCTTGGCAATTCTTTTATCATTCATTTGTTGTATGAATATCACTCCTGATAGACACCCTTTAGTCTCCCAAACGATTTCTGAAATGTATCAATAATTTGTTTAAATTGTGTTAATCTTTTTATCTCTTCGCTATCAGGCTTTAAAGAAATGCCTCACATATGCTCTTTATTTTATATAACTATGTATAGCACGTTGTATTTTAGACAAACTGTTTGGATATATGCACCAATGTTCTCTTAAGTGGGGAAATCCACATCAATAGACGCACAACTAACGTCATATCTGTGGACGCTATATTAGCTCATAATGGTCGATGTATTGACTCATCAAAACCGATATCCAATTGCTCACACAGGTTCCTACCGCTATCATCGAGCCCATTGCTTGTGTTAACTACTTTTCGGACCCGAAATTCTACAGAAATCAAGGCGATTCCCTATTTACCTTAGGTATGTTTCCGTTATATATCAGGAGGTCGTTAACGGTGAGTTCGTCCCAAAACTGGGATCAAGAAACTCCCTAAAACAACAGAGAACGCAGATCTCAGAAAATGATGGCATATCTTGCTTAGCTCAGCAGCTATGTTCCTAAACGGGCTACCTATTACACATACCTTGTATGGGTCCGGTTACCTCAGCACAATGGATTCCTTCAAATCGGATGAACGGAGGACCCAAGAATCCCCTCGACTTAAGTACCGGCCGGCGTCCCCGAAACCGGAAGTACAACCAATATTTCCGGGTCGAAGAGTTGGCCGCAGACACACAGTTGCAAAAAGTCCGCCATCTTGAAGGTATTAGAAAACACATGGCTCCCTAGTTAAATCAAGATGTCAAACCACAACATCTTGTCTTATTCAGAGAAGAGTTTATCCATTAAAACGTCTAGTTGTGATAAACCGATTGTACAGTTTTGCAACTAAAAAATTCTTCGGAAAGAATCGAAGATCCGTCTTAAAAAGATATAGCATAAGTATAACCCATTGAATTCGTGGTATTTCAATATTACATTGGTTGACATAGTCCTACACCCTATGTCTACATTTCCAAGCGTAATATTGTAGAAGTACATATCGCGATTTATAGATGTTGATTTCAATATTACATTGGTTGACATAGTCCTACACCCTATGTCTACATTTCCATGCGTAATATTGTAGAAATACATATCACGACTTATAGATGTTGGTTAATATCTAACACTGTCTAAGTAGCGATTATAACCTATATGGACAGTTTTACAATGAAGTGACCGATCATTCACATCCTTAGTAATTGGTATTACGCCGTTAATACAAAAAGGGCAGTGAGAAAACCCCAAAACATGGCGCTTTTTAGAAATAGGTGATACCTGACTAATCACGTTATTGTACATAAGACGTCCTCCCTTCTTCATTCAGAATTTTATTACTGACTGAGAGAATAGATTTTATGGGATGTCTAATACAGTCAGACAACCAGAAAGCGTTCCCATTCTTCTCGTGAATTCAAGCCTTTCCGTATTGAGTTCAAATGGGAGATGTACCATTGTTCGCGTGCCTTCCGTTTACTGGTAATGTTGCCACCTCTCTTATCCAATTTGACTTTTTCCAAAATGAACCAGGTGAAATCATTTTCACCGTGCCCAAATTCGAGATAGTGCGGTACCAACGGTGATGTCAGTTTTTTTGTTTTGATGGCCGATCTGTGTTCTTGAAGTCTGACTCGTATCTCTCTCCCTGTCTCTCCTACATATCCCAAATTACACGGGCATTGTAGGAAGTAAATAACATTCTTACTTCTGCAATTATTCAACGTTTTGGAGGATATGGTGCAACCGTTGTAGGTAATTTCTTTAGTTTGTATGCACTGCGGACATACATTGCATGTACCGCATCTAAAATTACCCAGTGCAACACTGTTGGTAATCGTCCTTTGTGTCAGGTTATTCTCCTCCTGGTACGTATGCACTAGTATGTCCCTCAAATTACTATTCTTTTGGAATGCATACAGAGGTCTTTCCAATTTAACCTCTTCATCATAGTTAATGATGTGCCAGTTCCTATTGACAATGTTCTTTATCTGGTTGCTTAAGTTTGAGAATTTACTGACAAATACTACTTTGTTGGGAAATTCCTTTTTAACCGTTGGTTTGTTCACTAATGCATTACGGTCATAGAACCTGGCACGCTTAAGAGAGTGTGTCAGAAGTTTTTTAGGATAGCCTCTATCCCTAAATTTTCGTTTTAGGTCCTCTGCATGTCTATAAAAATCCTGTAGGTCAGAACAATTCCTTCGAAGGCGAAGGAATTGGCTGAAGGGGATACTTTCACGTTGGGATTTAGGATGAAAACTAGAGAAGTGAAGGAGAGTGTTTTTCGCCATGGGTTTCGTGAACAGCTCTACCTCCAGACAATTATTAGAATTTTTAATAGAGATGTCTAAGAAATCGACCCTTGTTTTGCTATACTGGTATGTGAACCTCAAATTTGGATCACCAAGATTGAGCCAGTCAAGGAAATCTTTCAGTTTGTCAGTGTCACCTTCCCATATGAAGAAGATGTCATCAATGTAGCGGTACCAGCCCGCTACGTTTTCAAAGAAAGGGGCTACCTCGTTGTATATGTGCTTAGTTTCAAACTGGCCTACATATAAGCAGGCCAGACTTGGAGCACAGGTAGCCCCCATGCTAGTACCTTTCAGCTGTTTAAAATATTCATCCTTGAAGAGAAAAACATTGTTCTTCAGGATAAGGCTAACACATCTGACAATAAAGTCAGCATTGGCTCCACCTAGGTCCTGATCCCTAAGCACCTCTCGAATAACTTCCACCGTATCATTTTGAGGGATGTTCGTATAGAGAGACTCAATATCCAGAGTGACTAGACATTGAGTCTCTCCACAGAACGGTCTACCTTCCACAAGTGAAATAATGTGGGCCGAGTCTCTCACATAGGATCGTAGGTTGGAGACAATGGGACGTAAAAAATGGTCCACATATTTACTGACCGGTTCCAGGAGGGAATTAATGCTGCTCACTATTGGTCTCATAGGTGGATCAGTGGCATTTTTGTGGATTTTTGGTAGGCCATAGATTGCAGGGGTTCTGGGCTCCAAATTATTGAGAAATTTGAATTCATCATCGCATATCCAGGAGTTCTCTTTAGCCTCTCTCAGGAGATCAAGACACTCTCTAGCCACAACTTCTAGGCTGTGCATATTTGTTCGCTTGTAATGTTCCTCAACATTCAGCAATTTGTATATTCTACACTCATAATCTCTCGTGTTGAAAACAACAACACCACCACCCTTGTCTGCGGGCTTTATCGTTATACTTCTATCTGTTTTGAGGGAATTTAGAGCCTGTCTCTCATTTCTATTAATGTTTTGACCATGGTCTGTTCTAGTCTGTCTATTAAGAATGCTAGCAATGTCACTCTCCACTGCTTTCTCAAAGACTTCAATATTCTTCCCAACCATTGCTAGGGTGGGAGTAAATGTTGACTTAGGTTTGAGACCCGACAGATTGGTTCGTTCCAAGCTTTCGCGGTTCTCAAAAAATCTTCTCAGTCTTATTTTTCTGAAAAATGAGCGTAGATCTTTTTCTAATTGGAATCTATCTATATTGGTTGAAGGAACAAAACTAAAACCTTTACTGAGAATGCTAATCTCCGTCTCACTCAGGAGTTTGTCTGATAGGTTGATTACTGGTGCTCGGTCTGTCGCCAGTATCGTTGGCTCCTTGTCCGCATGTACTCTTGTTGCTGTGGAGGGCCCCTGTTCATTTGACCCCTCCCCGGATTCCCATTGAAGCGCTGTGCTCTCCTCGGGCGCGAGTCTAAAAAAGGTATATAGTCTCTTGTGTTAACCCTATTTGTGGGCTCCTCTCTCATTACATTCTCATCCTCACTGCTAGAACCAGAGGTCTCTGAGAAAGTGACTTGTTTCCTCCCACCTCTATTGTAAATTTGTCTTTGTGGGGGCCTTTCCCAATTGCTTTCATTTCTGAGTTGGAAATAGTTTTCTCTCAGAAAGGGATAAATCTTTTCTTGGGAAAAGCGATCCATATCTTTCCTTAATTTATTGGTCTTTTTATTAAGCAGATAATCTCTGTATCCGTCTACATCTCTATTTATATCATCAAGTTTCTTCTTTGCTTCCTCTAGAGCGGGGCAATTTTTAAGTTCAATCTCCAATTTATCAATTGCCTCTTTTTCTATGATAATCAGCTCCTGGGCAGTCTCAATAATTAGGAGCATCCAATCACGGCTACACCTATTGGATATCATGGCCCATGTTTCAAGGAACTTTTTATTCTCTATGAAAAGGCCTGGTTCATTGCGAACCTGTAGCCCGATTGGAATTGTGCCTGATTTCACATATTCGATCAAAAATTCGGCATGAGCTTCTGTTCGTATAAGTTTCTTTTTGAGGTTTAGTAGTTTCCCCCAGTTTTCACCGTTACTGGATAGAACAGTGATTTTATTGCCGTTTTTGGTGTTAATGATTCTATTCAATTGGTCTTCACTAAAACCAAATGTTCTAAATTGGTCCATGAATAGGCAAAAAAGCTCTAGTTTAGGACTAAGTGTATATAGAGAGAAGACTCTCCAGCCACAAGGGCTGTGCTCAAAGTTCGAAAACAAAGAGAGAGGGACCCCACGCCAAGAGAGAGGGGTGCCTAATAAGACCGTGGTCAAAAAGAAAGATCTCCCTTGGGACTTAGAATATCACCAGTCTTTCAAACATACAGGTTACACACCAACAGGATGAGAAATGGCATCAACGAAGCAAACCAATTACTTAAAAGCAAATTTATTACAAATTAATCAAGAAATATCACAATACATCAAAATGTTATACATATACATAAAAAGGTAAACTGTTAACCAGATTTTAAAACAAAGAATAAAACTTCCTTTGAAGAGCAATAACACATAAAATTAAATCACATAACATCTACATATACGACACAAAATTGGGACAGAAAGCACAGGACAAATAATCCTATTCGGACACAGGAAATCGTTGACTCGCAGATTAATCAGTTCTAACCACAATAGATTTCAGTTACAGTGTACATGGCATAGAACTGTTGTCATTGCAAATTTTCAACAATTTCCTTCTACAAGAGCATCGACGCGTTTCGGTAGGCCACACATTACAGCCAACACCCTCCTCAGGATTAGTTGTAGATCCCAATTCTAATATTATTAAAATCTGAAACAGAAAATGTATAACAAAGAGTATAAGCGACTCCCTTAGAATATTGCCACAGACAGTATTTGATATACTTCGATGACCCTAACTCATCCCTTGTATTTTAAACATGTACAGTCACACACATTCTCTTGTATCATCATCTCGTCCTGCCAATACTTTTTTTTGGGGATAGATTTTATAGAAACATTTTTTCACACTATCTTACATTGTCTTGTAGATGCCCAAACCATAAGATACGATGATATGATTTTGGGATGTGGAAAGATATCCATATCCTTATATGCGAGAGACATTGTGTCAGGCTATCTTCACAACGCCACATTAATGCGACACTTACTGGGTATTAAGCCAAAATTATATTGTTTATCCCACTCACAAGTATGGAGACATAGGAGAATCACAGTCTCTCTTGTCCAAGTTGAATCAAATGTTCAGCATATCAGTGCCGTCACAAATCTATTAAAGTGAACAGAATAGAGTTCTAGTACCTTATTATAGTGACAACATTGGTTACTTATTTCGTCGACATATTTAAAAAGTTTACCTTATATCTTCATTAAATTTAGTTTCCGTGGTTATTCATATGTCTATTTTTCATAAGTATCCTCATCTGGATCTAGGTACTGCAGATTTATTGCCTAATGTGAATAACAGAGATATATCATTCATGCTGCCTTCTATGCAGATGGAAATTATAGCAGGTTAATCACAATACACAGGACGTCATATTTACCGACTACTTGTGTTCAGTCCTTGGCAATTCTTTTATCATTCATTTGTTGTATGAATATCACTCCTGATAGACACCCTTTAGTCTCCCAAACGATTTCTGAAATGTATCAATAATTTGTTTAAATTGTGTTAATCTTTTTATCTCTTCGCTATCAGGCTTTAAAGAAATGCCTCACATATGCTCTTTATTTTATATAACTATGTATAGCACGTTGTATTTTAGACAAACTGTTTGGATATATGCACCAATGTTCTCTTAAGTGGGAAATCCACATCAATAGACGCACAACTAACGTCATATCTGTGGACGCTATATTAGCTCATAATGGTCGATGTATTGACTCATCAAAACCGATATCCAATTGCTCACACAGGTTCCTACCGCTATCATCGAGCCCATTGCTTGTGTTAACTACTTTTCGGACCCGAAATTCTACAGAAATCAAGGCGATTCCCTATTTACCTTAGGTATGTTTCCGTTATATATCAGGAGGTCGTTAACGGTGAGTTCGTCCCAAAACTGGGATCAAGAAACTCCCTAAAACAACAGAGAACGCAGATCTCAGAAAATGATGGCATATCTTGCTTAGCTCAGCAGCTATGTTCCTAAACGGGCTACCTATTACACATACCTTGTATGGGTCCGGTTACCTCAGCGCAATGGATTCCTTCAAATCGGATGAACGGAGGACCCAAGAATCCCCTCGACTTAAGTACCGGCCGGCGTCCCCGAAACCGGAAGTACAACCAATATTTCCGGGTCGAAGAGTTGGCCGCAGACACACAGTTGCAAAAAGTCCGCCATCTTGAAGGTATTAGAAAACACATGGCTCCCTAGTTAAATCAAGATGTCAAACCACAACATCTTGTCTTATTCAGAGAAGAGTTTATCCATTAAAACGTCTAGTTGTGATAAACCGATTGTACAGTTTTGCAACTAAAAAATTCTTCGGAAAGAATCGAAGATCCGTCTTAAAAAGATATAGCATAAGTATAACCCATTGAATTCGTGGTATTTCAATATTACATTGGTTGACATAGTCCTACACCCTATGTCTACATTTCCAAGCGTAATATTGTAGAAGTACATATCGCGATTTATAGATGTTGATTTCAATATTACATTGGTTGACATAGTCCTACACCCTATGTCTACATTTCCATGCGTAATATTGTAGAAATACATATCACGACTTATAGATGTTGGTTAATATCTAACACTGTCTAAGTAGCGATTATAACCTATATGGACAGTTTTACAATGAAGTGACCGATCATTCACATCCTTAGTAATTGGTATTACGCCGTTAATACAAAAAGGGCAGTGAGAAAACCCCAAAACATGGCGCTTTTTAGAAATAGGTGATACCTGACTAATCACGTTATTGTACATAAGACGTCCTCCCTTCTTCATTCAGAATTTTATTACTGACTGAGAGAATAGATTTTATGGGATGTCTAATACAGTCAGACAACCAGAAAGCGTTCCCATTCTTCTCGTGAATTCAAGCCTTTCCGTATTGAGTTCAAATGGGAGATGTACCATTGTTCGCGTGCCTTACGTTTACTGGTAATGTTGCCACCTCTCTTATCCAATTTGACTTTTTCCAAAATGAACCAGGTGAAATCATTTTCACCGTGCCCAAATTCGAGATAGTGCGGTACCAACGGTGATGTCAGTTTTTTTGTTTTGATGGCCGATCTGTGTTCTTGAAGTCTGACTCGTATCTCTCTCCCTGTCTCTCCTACATATCCCAAATTACACGGGCATTGTAGGAAGTAAATAACATTCTTACTTCTGCAATTATTCAACGTTTTGGAGGATATGGTGCAACCGTTGTAGGTAATTTCTTTAGTTTGTATGCACTGCGGACATACATTGCATGTACCGCATCTAAAATTACCCAGTGCAACACTGTTGGTAATCGTCCTTTGTGTCAGGTTATTCTCCTCCTGGTACGTATGCACTAGTATGTCCCTCAAATTACTATTCTTTTTGAATGCATACAGAGGTCTTTCCAATTTAACCTCTTCATCATAGTTAATGATGTGCCAGTTCCTATTGACAATGTTCTTTATCTGGTTGCTTAAGTTTGAGAATTTACTGACAAATACTACTTTGTTGGGAAATTCCTTTTTAACCGTTGGTTTGTTCACTAATGCATTACGGTCATAGAACCTGGCACGCTTAAGAGAGTGTGTCAGAAGTTTTTTAGGATAGCCTCTATCCCTAAATTTTCGTTTTAGGTCCTCTGCATGTCTATAAAAATCCTGTAGGTCAGAACAATTCCTTCGAAGGCGAAGGAATTGGCTGAAGGGGATACTTTCACGTTGGGATTTAGGATGAAAACTAGAGAAGTGAAGGAGAGTGTTTTTCGCCATGGGTTTCGTGAACAGCTCTACCTCCAGACAATTATTAGAATTTTTAATAGAGATGTCTAAGAAATCGACCCTTGTTTTGCTATACTGGTATGTGAACCTCAAATTTGGATCACCAAGATTGAGCCAGTCAAGGAAATCTTTCAGTTTGTCAGTGTCACCTTCCCATATGAAGAAGATGTCATCAATGTAGCGGTACCAGCCCGCTACGTTTTCAAAGAAAGGGGCTACCTCGTTGTATATGTGCTTAGTTTCAAACTGGCCTACATATAAGCAGGCCAGACTTGGAGCACAGGTAGCCCCCATGCTAGTACCTTTCAGCTGTTTAAAATATTCATCCTTGAAGAGAAAAACATTGTTCTTCAGGATAAGGCTAACACATCTGACAATAAAGTCAGCATTGGCTCCACCTAGGTCCTGATCCCTAAGCACCTCTCGAATAACTTCCACCGTATCATTTTGAGGGATGTTCGTATAGAGAGACTCAATATCCAGAGTGACTAGACATTGAGTCTCTCCACAGAACGGTCTACCTTCCACAAGTGAAATAATGTGGGCCGAGTCTCTCACATAGGATCGTAGGTTGGAGACAATGGGACGTAAAAAATGGTCCACATATTTACTGACCGGTTCCAGGAGGGAATTAATGCTGCTCACTATTGGTCTCATAGGTGGATCAGTGGCATTTTTGTGGATTTTTGGTAGGCCATAGATTGCAGGGGTTCTGGGCTCCAAATTATTGAGAAATTTGAATTCATCATCGCATATCCAGGAGTTCTCTTTAGCCTCTCTCAGGAGATCAAGACACTCTCTAGCCACAACTTCTAGGCTGTGCATATTTGTTCGCTTGTAATGTTCCTCAACATTCAGCAATTTGTATATTCTACACTCATAATCTCTCGTGTTGAAAACAACAACACCACCACCCTTGTCTGCGGGCTTTATCGTTATACTTCTATCTGTTTTGAGGGAATTTAGAGCCTGTCTCTCATTTCTATTAATGTTTTGACCATGGTCTGTTCTAGTCTGTCTATTAAGAATGCTAGCAATGTCACTCTCCACTGCTTTCTCAAAGACTTCAATATTCTTCCCAACCATTGCTAGGGTGGGAGTAAATGTTGACTTAGGTTTGAGACCCGACAGATTGGTTCGTTCCAAGCTTTCGCGGTTCTCAAAAAATCTTCTCAGTCTTATTTTTCTGAAAAATGAGCGTAGATCTTTTTCTAATTGGAATCTATCTATATTGGTTGAAGGAACAAAACTAAAACCTTTACTGAGAATGCTAATCTCCGTCTCACTCAGGGGTTTGTCTGATAGGTTGATTACTGGTGCTCGGTCTGTCGCCAGTATCGTTGGCTCCTTGTCCGCATGTACTCTTGTTGCTGTGGAGGGCCCCTGTTCATTTGACCCCTCCCCGGATTCCCATTGAAGCGCTGTGCTCTCCTCGGGCGCGAGTCTAAAAAAGGTATATAGTCTCTTGTGTTAACCCTATTTGTGGGCTCCTCTCTCATTACATTCTCATCCTCACTGCTAGAACCAGAGGTCTCTGAGAAAGTGACTTGTTTCCTCCCACCTCTATTGTAAATTTGTCTTTGTGGGGGCCTTTCCCAATTGCTTTCATTTCTGAGTTGGAAATAGTTTTCTCTCAGAAAGGGATAAATCTTTTCTTGGGAAAAGCGATCCATATCTTTCCTTAATTTATTGGTCTTTTTATTAAGCAGATAATCTCTGTATCCGTCTACATCTCTATTTATATCATCAAGTTTCTTCTTTGCTTCCTCTAGAGCGGGGCAATTTTTAAGTTCAATCTCCAATTTATCAATTGCCTCTTTTTCTATGATAATCAGCTCCTGGGCAGTCTCAATAATTAGGAGCATCCAATCACGGCTACACCTATTGGATATCATGGCCCATGTTTCAAGGAACTTTTTATTCTCTATGAAAAGGCCTGGTTCATTGCGAACCTGTAGCCCGATTGGAATTGTGCCTGATTTCACATATTCGATCAAAAATTCGGCATGAGCTTCTGTTCGTATAAGTTTCTTTTTGAGGTTTAGTAGTTTCCCCCAGTTTTCACCGTTACTGGATAGAACAGTGATTTTATTGCCGTTTTTGGTGTTAATGATTCTATTCAATTGGTCTTCACTAAAACCAAATGTTCTAAATTGGTCCATGAATAGGCAAAAAAGCTCTAGTTTAGGACTAAGTGTATATAGAGAGAAGACTCTCCAGCCACAAGGGCTGTGCTCAAAGTTCGAAAACAAAGAGAGAGGGACCCCACGCCAAGAGAGAGGGGTGCCTAATAAGACCGTGGTCAAAAAGAAAGATCTCCCTTGGGACTTAGAATATCACCAGTCTTTCAAACATACAGGTTACACACCAACAGGATGAGAAATGGCATCAACGAAGCAAACCAATTACTTTAAAGCAAATTTATTACAAATTAATCAAGAAATATCACAATACATCAAAATGTTATACATATACATAAAAAGGTAAACTGTTTACCAGATTTTAAAACAAAGAATAAAACTTCCTTTGAAGAGCAATAACACATAAAATTAAATCACATAACATCTACATATACGACACAAAATTGGGACAGAAAGCACAGGACAAATAATCCTATTCGGACACAGGAAATCGTTGACTCGCAGATTAATCAGTTCTAACCACAATAGATTTCAGTTACAGTGTACATGGCATAGAACTGTTGTCATTGCAAATTTTCAACAATTTCCTTCTACAAGAGCATCGACGCGTTTCGGTAGGCCACACATTACAGCCAACACCTTCCTCAGGATTAGTTGTAGATCCCAATTCTAATATTATTAAAATCTGAAACAGAAAATGTATAACAAAGAGTATAAGCGACTCCCTTAGAATATTGCCACAGACAGTATTTGATATACTTCGATGACCCTAACTCATCCCTTGTATTTTAAACATGTACAGTCACACACATTCTCTTGTATCATCATCTCGTCCTGCCAATACTTTTTTTTGGGGATAGATTTTATAGAAACATTTTTTCACACTATCTTACATTGTCTTGTAGATGCCCAAACCATAAGATACGATGATATGATTTTGGGATGTGGAAAGATATCCATATCCTTATATGCGAGAGACATTGTGTCAGGCTATCTTCACAACGCCACATTAATGCGACACTTACTGGGTATTAAGCCAAAATTATATTGTTTATCCCACTCACAAGTATGGAGACATAGGAGAATCACAGTCTCTCTTGTCCAAGTTGAATCAAATGTTCAGCATATCAGTGCCGTCACAAATCTATTAAAGTGAACAGAATAGAGTTCTAGTACCTTATTATAGTGACAACATTGGTTACTTATTTCGTCGACATATTTAAAAAGTTTACCTTATATCTTCATTACATTTAGTTTCCGTGGTTATTCATATGTCTATTTTTCATAAGTATCCTCATCTGGATCTAGGTACTGCAGATTTATTGCCTAATGTGAATAACAGAGATATATCATTCATGCTGCCTTCTATGCAGATGGAAATTATAGCAGGTTAATCACAATACACAGGACGTCATATTTACCGACTACTTGTGTTCAGTCCTTGGCAATTCTTTTATCATTCATTTGTTGTATGAATATCACTCCTGATAGACACCCTTTAGTCTCCCAAACGATTTCTGAAATGTATCAATAATTTGTTTAAATTGTGTTAATCTTTTTATCTCTTCGCTATCAGGCTTTAAAGAAATGCCTCACATATGCTCTTTATTTTATATAACTATGTATAGCACGTTGTATTTTAGACAAACTGTTTGGATATATGCACCAATGTTCTCTTAAGTGGGAAATCCACATCAATAGACGCACAACTAACGTCATATCTGTGGACGCTATATTAGCTCATAATGGTCGATGTATTGACTCATCAAAACCGATATCCAATTGCTCACACAGGTTCCTACCGCTATCATCGAGCCCATTGCTTGTGTTAACTACTTTTCGGACCCGAAATTCTACAGAAATCAAGGCGATTCCCTATTTACCTTAGGTATGTTTCCGTTATATATCAGGAGGTCGTTAACGGTGAGTTCGTCCCAAAACTGGGATCAAGAAACTCCCTAAAACAACAGAGAACGCAGATCTCAGAAAATGATGGCATATCTTGCTTAGCTCAGCAGCTATGTTCCTAAACGGGCTACCTATTACACATACCTTGTATGGGTCCGGTTACCTCAGCACAATGGATTCCTTCAAATCGGATGAACGGAGGACCCAAGAATCCCCTCGACTTAAGTACCGGCCGGCGTCCCCGAAACCGGAAGTACAACCAATATTTCCGGGTCGAAGAGTTGGCCGCAGACACACAGTTGCAAAAAGTCCGCCATCTTGAAGGTATTAGAAAACACATGGCTCCCTAGTTAAATCAAGATGTCAAACCACAACATCTTGTCTTATTCAGAGAAGAGTTTATCCATTAAAACGTCTAGTTGTGATAAACCGATTGTACAGTTTTGCAACTAAAAAATTCTTCGGAAAGAATCGAAGATCCGTCTTAAAAAGATATAGCATAAGTATAACCCATTGAATTCGTGGTATTTCAATATTACATTGGTTGACATAGTCCTACACCCTATGTCTACATTTCCAAGCGTAATATTGTAGAAGTACATATCGCGATTTATAGATGTTGATTTCAATATTACATTGGTTGACATAGTCCTACACCCTATGTCTACATTTCCATGCGTAATATTGTAGAAATACATATCACGACTTATAGATGTTGGTTAATATCTAACACTGTCTAAGTAGCGATTATAACCTATATGGACAGTTTTACCATGAAGTGACCGATCATTCACATCCTTAGTAATTGGTATTACGCCGTTAATACAAAAAGGGCAGTGAGAAAACCCCAAAACATGGCGCTTTTTAGAAATAGGTGATACCTGACTAATCACGTTATTGTACATAAGACGTCCTCCCTTCTTCATTCAGAATTTTATTACTGACTGAGAGAATAGATTTTATGGGATGTCTAATACAGTCAGACAACCAGAAAGCGTTCCCATTCTTCTCGTGAATTCAAGCCTTTCCGTATTGAGTTCAAATGGGAGATGTACCATTGTTCGCGTGCCTTACGTTTACTGGTAATGTTGCCACCTCTCTTATCCAATTTGACTTTTTCCAAAATGAACCAGGTGAAATCATTTTCACCGTGCCCAAATTCGAGATAGTGCGGTACCAACGGTGATGTCAGTTTTTTTGTTTTGATGGCCGATCTGTGTTCTTGAAGTCTGACTCGTATCTCTCTCCCTGTCTCTCCTACATATCCCAAATTACACGGGCATTGTAGGAAGTAAATAACATTCTTACTTCTGCAATTATTCAACGTTTTGGAGGATATGGTGCAACCGTTGTAGGTAATTTCTTTAGTTTGTATGCACTGCGGACATACATTGCATGTACCGCATCTAAAATTACCCAGTGCAACACTGTTGGTAATCGTCCTTTGTGTCAGGTTATTCTCCTCCTGGTACGTATGCACTAGTATGTCCCTCAAATTACTATTCTTTTTGAATGCATACAGAGGTCTTTCCAATTTAACCTCTTCATCATAGTTAATGATGTGCCAGTTCCTATTGACAATGTTCTTTATCTGGTTGCTTAAGTTTGAGAATTTACTGACAAATACTACTTTGTTGGGAAATTCCTTTTTAACCGTTGGTTTGTTCACTAATGCATTACGGTCATAGAACCTGGCACGCTTAAGAGAGTGTGTCAGAAGTTTTTTAGGATAGCCTCTATCCCTAAATTTTCGTTTTAGGTCCTCTGCATGTCTATAAAAATCCTGTAGGTCAGAACAATTCCTTCGAAGGCGAAGGAATTGGCTGAAGGGGATACTTTCACGTTGGGATTTAGGATGAAAACTAGAGAAGTGAAGGAGAGTGTTTTTCGCCATGGGTTTCGTGAACAGCTCTACCTCCAGACAATTATTAGAATTTTTAATAGAGATGTCTAAGAAATCGACCCTTGTTTTGCTATACTGGTATGTGAACCTCAAATTTGGATCACCAAGATTGAGCCAGTCAAGGAAATCTTTCAGTTTGTCAGTGTCACCTTCCCATATGAAGAAGATGTCATCAATGTAGCGGTACCAGCCCGCTACATTTTCAAAGAAAGGGGCTACCTCGTTGTATATGTGCTTAGTTTCAAACTAGATAGAGGCTATCCTAAAAAACTTCTGACACACTCTCTTAAGCGTGCCAGGTTCTATGACCGTAATGCATTAGTGAACAAACCAACGGTTAAAAAGGAATTTCCCAACAAAGTAGTATTTGTCAGTAAATTCTCAAACTTAAGCAACCAGATAAAGAACATTGTCAATAGGAACTGGCACATCATTAACTATGATGAAGAGGTTAAATTGGAAAGACCTCTGTATGCATTCAAAAAGAATAGTAATTTGAGGGACATACTAGTGCATACGTACCAGGAGGAGAATAACCTGACACAAAGGACGATTACCAACAGTGTTGCACTGGGTAATTTTAGATGCGGTACATGCAATGTATGTCCGCAGTGCATACAAACTAAAGAAATTACCTACAACGGTTGCACCATATCCTCCAAAACGTTGAATAATTGCAGAAGTAAGAATGTTATTTACTTCCTACAATGCCCGTGTAATTTGGGATATGTAGGAGAGACAGGGAGAGAGATACGAGTCAGACTTCAAGAACACAGATCGGCCATCAAAACAAAAAAACTGACATCACCGTTGGTACCGCACTATCTCGAATTTGGGCACGGTGAAAATGATTTCACCTGGTTCATTTTGGAAAAAGTCAAATTGGATAAGAGAGGTGGCAACATTACCAGTAAACGTAAGGCACGCGAACAATGGTACATCTCCCATTTGAACTCAATACGGAAAGGCTTGAATTCACGAGAAGAATGGGAACGCTTTCTGGTTGTCTGACTGTATTAGACATCCCATAAAATCTATTCTCTCAGTCAGTAATAAAATTCTGAATGAAGAAGGGAGGACGTCTTATGTACAATAACGTGATTAGTCAGGTATCACCTATTTCTAAAAAGCGCCATGTTTTGGGGTTTTCTCACTGCCCTTTTTGTATTAACGGCGTAATACCAATTACTAAGGATGTGAATGATCGGTCACTTCATTGTAAAACTGTCCATATAGGTTATAATCGCTACTTAGACAGTGTTAGATATTAACCAACATCTATAAGTCGTGATATGTATTTCTACAATATTACGCATGGAAATGTAGACATAGGGTGTAGGACTATGTCAACCAATGTAATATTGAAATCAACATCTATAAATCGCGATATGTACTTCTACAATATTACGCTTGGAAATGTAGACATAGGGTGTAGGACTATGTCAACCAATGTAATATTGAAATACCACGAATTCAATGGGTTATACTTATGCTATATCTTTTTAAGACGGATCTTCGATTCTTTCCGAAGAATTTTTTAGTTGCAAAACTGTACAATCGGTTTATCACAACTAGACGTTTTAATGGATAAACTCTTCTCTGAATAAGACAAGATGTTGTGGTTTGACATCTTGATTTAACTAGGGAGCCATGTGTTTTCTAATACCTTCAAGATGGCGGACTTTTTGCAACTGTGTGTCTGCGGCCAACTCTTCGACCCGGAAATATTGGTTGTACTTCCGGTTTCGGGGACGCCGGCCGGTACTTAAGTCGAGGGGATTCTTGGGTCCTCCGTTCATCCGATTTGAAGGAATCCATTGTGCTGAGGTAACCGGACCCATACAAGGTATGTGTAATAGGTAGCCCGTTTAGGAACATAGCTGCTGAGCTAAGCAAGATATGCCATCATTTTCTGAGATCTGCGTTCTCTGTTGTTTTAGGGAGTTTCTTGATCCCAGTTTTGGGACGAACTCACCGTTAACGACCTCCTGATATATAACGGAAACATACCTAAGGTAAATAGGGAATCGCCTTGATTTCTGTAGAATTTCGGGTCCGAAAAGTAGTTAACACAAGCAATGGGCTCGATGATAGCGGTAGGAACCTGTGTGAGCAATTGGATATCGGTTTTGATGAGTCAATACATCGACCATTATGAGCTAATATAGCGTCCACAGATATGACGTTAGTTGTGCGTCTATTGATGTGGATTTCCCACTTAAGAGAACATTGGTGCATATATCCAAACAGTTTGTCTAAAATACAACGTGCTATACATAGTTATATAAAATAAAGAGCATATGTGAGGCATTTCTTTAAAGCCTGATAGCGAAGAGATAAAAAGATTAACACAATTTAAACAAATTATTGATACATTTCAGAAATCGTTTGGGAGACTAAAGGGTGTCTATCAGGAGTGATATTCATACAACAAATGAATGATAAAAGAATTGCCAAGGACTGAACACAAGTAGTCGGTAAATATGACGTCCTGTGTATTGTGATTAACCTGCTATAATTTCCATCTGCATAGAAGGCAGCATGAATGATATATCTCTGTTATTCACATTAGGCAATAAATCTGCAGTACCTAGATCCAGATGAGGATACTTATGAAAAATAGACATATGAATAACCACGGAAACTAAATTTAATGAAGATATAAGGTAAACTTTTTAAATATGTCGACGAAATAAGTAACCAATGTTGTCACTATAATAAGGTACTAGAACTCTATTCTGTTCACTTTAATAGATTTGTGACGGCACTGATATGCTGAACATTTGATTCAACTTGGACAAGAGAGACTGTGATTCTCCTATGTCTCCATACTTGTGAGTGGGATAAACAATATAATTTTGGCTTAATACCCAGTAAGTGTCGCATTAATGTGGCGTTGTGAAGATAGCCTGACACAATGTCTCTCGCATATAAGGATATGGATATCTTTCCACATCCCAAAATCATATCATCGTATCTTATGGTTTGGGCATCTACAAGACAATGTAAGATAGTGTGAAAAAATGTTTCTATAAAATCTATCCCCAAAAAAAAGTATTGGCAGGACGAGATGATGATACAAGAGAATGTGTGTGACTGTACATGTTTAAAATACAAGGGATGAGTTAGGGTCATCGAAGTATATCAAATACTGTCTGTGGCAATATTCTAAGGGAGTCGCTTATACTCTTTGTTATACATTTTCTGTTTCAGATTTTAATAATATTAGAATTGGGATCTACAACTAATCCTGAGGAAGGTGTTGGCTGTAATGTGTGGCCTACCGAAACGCGTCGATGCTCTTGTAGAAGGAAATTGTTGAAAATTTGCAATGACAACAGTTCTATGCCATGTACACTGTAACTGAAATCTATTGTGGTTAGAACTGATTAATCTGCGAGTCAACGATTTCCTGTGTCCGAATAGGATTATTTGTCCTGTGCTTTCTGTCCCAATTTTGTGTCGTATATGTAGATGTTATGTGATTTAATTTTATGTGTTATTGCTCTTCAAAGGAAGTTTTATTCTTTGTTTTAAAATCTGGTAAACAGTTTACCTTTTTATGTATATGTATAACATTTTGATGTATTGTGATATTTCTTGATTAATTTGTAATAAATTTGCTTTTAAGTAATTGGTTTGCTTCGTTGATGCCATTTCTCATCCTGTTGGTGTGTAACCTGTATGTTTGAAAGACTGGTGATATTCTAAGTCCCAAGGGAGATCTTTCTTTTTGACCACGGTCTTATTAGGCACCCCTCTCTCTTGGCGTGGGGTCCCTCTCTCTTTGTTTTCGAGTTTCAAAGAGATCCAAAGGGATCCAAGAGAAGGCCCTGGACTGGACCACCTCCTTCCTCTCCGGCAGAACACAGAGCGTCTGCCTTGCTCCCCTCACCTCCCCTTCCGCTCCAAAGCCACCGAGATCTGCGGCGTACCCCAGGGCTCATCCCTCAGCCCAACGCTGTTTAACATCTACATGGCACCGCTCGCCCATGTCACCAGACTGCACGACCTCAACATAATCTCCTACGCCGATGACACCCAGCTGATCCTCTCCCTCGCCAAGGACACCCACACCACCAACACCAACCTCCACGAAGGAATGAAAGCTGTCACGGATTGGATGAAGAGCAGCCGACTGAAGCTGAACTCACACAAGACGGAGGTCCTCGTCCTCGGATCCACCCCCTCGGCCGACTCATGGTGGCCGACCGCACTAGGAACAGCTCCAACACCCACTGACCACGCACGCAACCTAGGGGTCATCCTCGACTCCACCCTCTCGATGACTAAGCAGGTCAACGCCGTCTCCTCCTGCTTGCTGTGGAAGACCTACAAGTGGATCCTCACCGAAACGAGAAGAACAGTCACCCAGGCCCTCGTCAGCAGCAGGTTGCACTACAGAAATGCCCTCTATGCAGGAGCCCAGGCCAAACTCCTGAAACTACTTCAGCGCATTCAGAACGCCTCTGCACGCCTGATCCTCGACACCCCTCACTGTAGCCACATCACACCCCACCTGAGAGACCTGCACTGGCTCCCCGTCAGAAAGAGGATAACCTTCAAGCTCCTCACCCACGCACACAAGGCACTGCACAACACCGGACCAGCGTACCTCAACAGACGACTCCGCTTCTACACCCGCCAGCTTCGCTCCGCTGACCTCGCCCTCGCCACAGTCCCCCGCATCCAAAGAGCGACCTCCGGCGGTAGATAGTTCTCCCACCTCACCGCTAAGACCTGGAACACCCTCTCCATCCATCTACGGCAGACCCAAGATCTGCTGACCTTTTAGAAGACTCCTCAAGACCTGCCTGGCTCGTTGAGCAGTAGCAGCATTCCCACCCCCTCCCCCACCGCGCCTTGAGACCCTCACGGGTAAGTAGTGCACCTTACAAATGCTATGATTGATTGATAATCCCATTCAGGAAGACCCAGCGTTGCTGCATAGGCCTTTCTTTCCACTTCTGCCCAACACAATTTTCCAGATCATTGCCTAGCAGGCCCTCTACTGGGATGGCAGGGGTCACAGCTACCTTATTTGTTCAGTACCTCCTCCCTACTCCAAGTCCACCACATCCATTGGATGTGACTTTGTGACATTTCCACCATTGACAATCTCATGCACCTCTTCTGGTAGGATCTGGTCTGGGCAAACCTGTTTGACAATCACCATGGTTACACTGGCACCTGTATCCCTCCAAACCTTCATCTCTACCCCATTCATTTTTGGCCAATGCCAGTACTTCTCCATGGTAGGAGGCCAGTTGGCTAAAGGTTCAATGTACTCCCCACCAATGGGCTGGAAGACAGCCTTTGAGAATACTTTTGGTTCTCTCGGGGCAACTTCCTTCTTTATCGCTACCCTAGCCAGTCCCTTGGACTACTAGCCACTGGTGGGCCTTTTTTTTTTTTTTTTTGTCCACACGGAGTCTCCCTTGTTGTGCCCTGGTTGATTGCAATCAAAGCACAACCCAGTCTTCGAAGGCTCATATTTGTAGCCCCTCCCCTTTGAATTGAATGTGGCTCTGGGTCCCCACCTCCTTTTCAACTTTTATAGACTCTATGGCAAGCTTTCTTTTTTCTTTTTCTTTTCCCCTGAAGAGGGGCTTAATTTCCTTTCTTTAGGTCACCACTCCGACTTCTTGGGGACGATGGTACAAACCCACTCATCAGCTATCTTGCTATCTTGCCCAGTTCCCTAGACCGCTTAAAGTCCACCAGATGCTGGTGCAACTTCTCAGAAGTACAGTTAGTTTAAATGTGCTCCTTAACAATTAAGTTATAGAACCCTTCAAAGTGATCTACTTTGTTGCCCTAAATCCAGCAATCTAGTGCCTTAACTGAAGTGTCAGCGAAGTCAACCCATGACTGTGCTGTCCCTGTTTGTGTTGCCTTGAGCATCTCTCTATACTCTTCAGGAGTAAGTACAAAGATCTATGTGAGGCCTTCATTTGTGAGTAGAACTCTATTTTACCCTCCAGTGTGAGCAATCTGTCCCTACCAACTTCTGGCATGAACTCCCAGTGTATTGGCCCCCCAGTGTTGTGCACCCCCCTTTCTCATCTTGAGGGCTCTCTCATATACAGTCAGCCACTTATCAATATCATCCCTCTGAACATAATTAAGGACAATTCCTTTGGGCAGTCGGACATTCTAGCCCCCCTTTTCAGCTACTCTTCTGCTGCCACCATCTTCTTTGGACTCTAGGCCCAGCTTCACCTATCTCTTTAAGAGCCAATCTTCTCTCAGCCAAGGCTAGGGCTCTCTTCTAGGTCAAAAGCTGCCATACTCTTCTGGATGGACCAGTGGCTAGTGATGGAGCCTGCCTAGCTGCAAGCTCATGAGGCTATCCTTGGCCTGGTGTAGGGAGGTAGGCTCCCACCTGTACCAGTAGCTTGCTCAATGGCACTGTTGCCATCCGCCTCCATGTCATCGTCTTTCTCACTACCTTTGGGGTAATTCCTGCTCCAGGCGTGTGTGAACCTCCTCCCAAGTTCTGAGTGCCTTGCTCAGCTCATTTCTCCTGTCCTTCTCCCCCATGTTGCTTTTCCTGTCCTTACAAAGTGCCCTCAGCTCATCCCTCCTGAGGATGGATAGGTTTGCCATGTTGAGCTCCATGTTTCGTTTGCTGTACGAGGGACTCCTTAAACTTTGTTGTAACTATTTTTTTAAACTCTAGGAAACATTGTCAACTCTTTCAAACTTTTTCTAACTCCTTGGAAAGTTCTAGCAATCCTTTGGAAACACTTCCTTGAAGATGACGACAACTTGGCACAGGAACATTTTTCTAAGTGTCCACTTTGGTTGGTTCTCAGTGGTTCGCACGTTTCAGCAACTATGTTGTACTGCTAAACACAAGTTCTGGATCTCACGGCTGCCACCAATGTGACTAAATGGGTGTATTATATGGTGTGGTTGTGGAACCCAATGTGTAATATACTTACCAACTCCCTAAACCAGTAGGGTTCTTTTGTGAACATCTTAGCTCAACTCTAGGTAGCTATCGCTCCTAGTTGTCAGGCTTGGACCAAGAAACCAGTGTAAAGCAATTAAACAGCACCAGAATAATCACAAATGTATTTTTAAATTCTGTCTCTGTCTCTGTCTCTATGATCCAAGTAAGGCACAGTTGTTATTGCTTTATTTAAAGCAGAGTTTCACCAATCTGACGCGTTTCGGGCATCCGCCCTTGCTCACAGTCAGTTTGATAAATTAAGTCCATTAAATACCTTAAGGTTTTCAATTGGTTACATTTTTTTCACCATTTTTTTACACCATGTGACATTCAGAAAGTGAAGACACACTACCCACAATTACATGGTCTGTTTTCCAAACATTTTCATTACAAACCGCAATGTATATGATAAATAAATAACAGGTTAAAATCCAAAACCATATTAATACTTTTTTGCTGCATATAATGCAATCTATCCATAATTTTTATCAATAATCTCGATCATGTCGGTAACCATATTAAAAGGTCTGTGCAAATTACGCCTTAAAATGCAAATATTACAGATTAAAATTCATATCATTTTCATTTGTAAATAAATAAATTTAAAAAAATTCATATATATACAAAAATATCAAATGTGCAAATTACGCAAAGATGTAAACACAAGAATATTTTTTTTTTCTTTTTTGTGTGCAAATTATGCAATTTATCAATTTTTTTGATTATTTAGATATGGCTACCTGATCATAAATGTTATAAATGAGATTTTGTTTGAATATATGATAATGCAATTTTATAATATCAAAACAAAAATTATATCTGTAAATTTGACGCTTCAATGCTTGAATTCAAAAATATTATAAAACCAAACGCTGTAAGTGAACTCACTATTAGTGTTGAGTTAAGAAGTCTGGACAGACACATCACTGAGTCTGTCAAATAAGTAAAGTGAAAAAACATATTTGTGTATCCCTAAATTGTGCAATTAAACACACATAGGGAAAAATAAAAATATGAATAAAAAGAAAAAAGAACAAAATGGAGATTCGAATGTATTTACGTGAAAGCAGGCATGGCAATACACTCTAGGGAAATCTGACCAAAAACAACAAATGTTCAGATCTTAAAGAAAAACATGCAAATCCTCGGTTGTATTAAGCCCATTAGGAAATCTGCTATCCAACTTTAAAATGAATTCAGATTCTAATCTTCTTAGCATTTTATCACGGTCACCCCCTCTCTTGGTTTTTGGAACCGAGGCGATGACAAAATAATTGAGGCATTGCAAATTATTATTATGGCAGATTTTAAAATGCCTCGCCACCGGATACGATGCATCATTGTTTACAATGGCACGTAGGTGCTGAAGAATTCTAACATGTACAGGTTGTCGGGTACTCCCAACATATCTAAGATCACACGTACATGTTAACACATAGATGGCGAATTCAGTTTTACGAGTGAAAGATCCACGTATATCAAACGGATCTGGGCTAAATGGTGTACAATATTGGGTAGTATTTTTTCCGAATTTGCACGCTCTACAAGTGGAGCAGCGTTTGAATCCCGGCCGGGATTTCAACCATTCCTCTTGTTTTCTAAGCTCAGGAAAATCATGACAAACATGGGTTCTTAGAGAAGGTCCCTTCCGGTAAGTAATCGTTGGTCCATCCGGTAATCTGGGTTTTAAGACTGAATCAGTTTTCAAAATTGGCCAACGTTCTTGAATAATTGACCTGATTTGTCTTGCCTGTTTGCTATAGGCTATAATAAGCCTGGGGGATTGGCTAGTATTGGTAGACTCACTATCCATCGATATATTGGATGTGGATAGTGGTTCACAGATTCTGGCTTCCATTTTAAGAACTGCCTCCCTCAAGACTGATTCCCTATAGCCCCTTTGTCGGAACCTCTCCAGCGCTTCCATTATACACATTTTGAGATCACTGGCCTCACTGCAAATCCGTTTGAGCCTCAATAATTTCCCAAACGGAATGTTATCAATAATATGTCTAGGATGCGCACTGCTGGCATGAAGAATATTATTGCCAGCAGTGCTTTTCCGAAAAAGTTTTGTGGCCAAATGATTGTGATGTACAAACACTTTAACATCTAAAAATTAATCTTCACATTCGCTGATAGATGAAGTGAATCTAAGATTCTCCTGATTAGTGTTAAGGGAAGTAATGAATTCAATTGCACTGGCATGGTCACCACGCCACAAAATAAAAACATCTATAAAACGCAACCAAAGTACCACATGTTTGCTGTAAATCTCATAGTGTGCTTGTCTGAGGACATGCTCCTCCCACCAGCCCACGTGTAAGCACGCGTAGCTGGGAGAGAAGCATGCCCCCATCGCAACGCCACGTTTCTGAATGTAGATGTCACTACCAAACAGAAAATAGTTGTTGTTGAGACACCAACTGGTAAGTTCAATCAATAACTTATTATGATTATAACAATTGATGGGCCTTTTGCCTAAGAAAAATTCCAAAGCTCTGAGCCCAGATGCATGGTCAATACTTGTATAAAGCGATTCGATATCTAAAGTGATAAATAGCATATCGTCGCCCCATCCAGCATTTTTGATCTTACCAATGAAATCCTCAGTGTCTCTAATATAAGTAGGAAGACCTTTCACCAAATCCTGCAGGAAGTAGTCTATATATTCAGTCACTTGCTCCGCTACCCCTGCAATGGCAGAAATAATTGGCCTCCCAGGTACTGGAACAACTTGCTTGTGGACTTTGGGTAAAAGATACAATTTGGGTAATAAATGATGCTCAACATGCAAAAACTCAAATTCTTGTTTAGAAATCATGCCTTCTCTCTTCCATTTCCACAATAGCTTTTTTAGTGTCTCTCTAGCTTCATTGAAATCTTTGATGGTACTCTTGGAATAGCATGATTGATTGTTGAGTTGATTCATAGCTTCCTTAATATAGGCTTCTTGTGGCCAGATAACCACATTACTTCCTTTATCCGCGGTGGCCACAATAATCCTATGGTCTTTACTCAATTTTTTAGTTAGCAATAAATAGTCCTTTTCATGTTGGCTCTTGTATCTTTTTTTTTGTTTTATCCTGTGGTATAGTTTCTTAAGATCATCCACAACAACATCCTGGAAAACATCAATTGAATCCCTAGGCATTGTGGGAATAAATTTTGATTTTGGTTTGAATGGGCTCAGGTTTGCTCCCAGCTGCTCAACCGAGGCCATTCTCAATTCCTCCTGTGTGGATATCGTATCAAATTCAGTCATATCATTTTTTGCCAGTTGATGCAGTGTCAAAAAAGTTTTGGTCTCTTTAGCTTGTAAGTTTAAAGGGTTCTTTGCCGCAGCAGTGTTAATGGATGAATCCTTTGCATTATCATTTTCATTGTGGCCATCCTTAACACAAAAGAACTTTTTTAATTTCAATTTCCTGATGTACAAATAAATATCAACTCTCGTTTTTGTGTAGTTGAAACCGGACAATATGTCAACCCAAGACTTAGAAGTTGTTTCTCGGCTTCGCTTAAGGTGACTGTGGATAGATTTATAATTTCATTGTTTGTTAGTGCTTTTTTCGCCAATATTGCTTTTTTTGCTTTTTGGGCGATTTTGTTTTGTCCGACGCTCACCCCTCCTTTTGTTACATCTTGCTCTTTTTGCTGTTGAACCTTTTGTGATGGTTTGGTCCGAGGTCGGAGTGTCTGGAGCCTGTCCGACACCAAAAAATCTACCTCTTCTCCCAAATCAAGAACAATAGTATTCGGGTCCCATGTGCTGCAGCCATCCTCATCAGACGAGGGCCCACTTGTAAGCGATTCAATATCACTTAATTCCTGGTTGATAGTTTCCTCCAATCTGCATCGCAGAGGTTGACGCTGTTGCACAGTCTACGGGCTTCGTTAATTTTGTCTGTTGTGCCAGTTGCGCAAATGTAGATCTTTTAGCATTGTCGAATTTCCTAGCAAAGGTATAGATACGACCCTGGGCATAGTCCTCCTTATCACGGGCGAATTTATATACCTTTCGCGCTTTAATTTTTTCTTCCTGTTTGGCAAGTCTTTCATTGATTTGTTTCCGAGTTTCAGTAATCAAGACATTAGGCTCAAATTTTGTGAACAGGTCATTAATTTCTTCAATTTCTCTCATTAGCGCTTCTCTATCAATGCTGGCATATTTAACTAATATTTGCAGTAATTTTGCCGAAGATTCCAAATTAGTATGGCCCCATTCCTTAAGCATGTTTGGATTCGGCTTCTCATAACTTGGCGCCAATAGTATCCGAAGCCCACGAGGCACGCGTTTTTCTTCTAAATACATTGTTAAGGATTTGTGTTCCCACCACTTCGACATTTCTTGGTACATGCATTTCTCCAATCTTTTTAACGCCGCTTTTATTTGATTCTCATCAATATTGTCATTCCCACTTTGTTCAGCAGTGTTTTTATATATATATATATATATATAATAATCAATCACCGGAGATACTGATTTTGCAAGGAATAGTAAATATGCGCGTTTTACTTAACTGCTAACAAGCATTGGTAAATTCAACAAATTTGACACAAACTTTAAAAGAAAAACTTGGATTACTTTTGCTGACTAACTCCAGTCAGTCGTCCAGTAACGGGTAATCCTTCCTTGGACTGTAACTTGCCTTCTTGGCGACAAAGCTGCACTCTGACAACTCTCCTGAGTTCAGCATATTTGGAGGCCACTTTGAGTGTCTATTCCTGGTCCCTGGTACTGCACAGCGGCGGAGACCTTCGGTCAGAATATTTAGGCTACCACCTCACCCCAGCAGGTTTCTTCAGCTGTTGTGGCCCTGTGCTGTGAACAAGAGGTCAGCCAACTGACCCTTGGAGTCACTTGCTTCGACTGGGCCCGTAAAATTACTTCTCCATGAGCAGGACACAGCAGGCAAAGTCCCTTCTCCTTTGCTAACCGCCAGGTTCAGCAGGTGCAGTCCATGTAGGTGTTGCCTTACTTTGCTGGGTCCTTGATGCAGCAGGGCAGTCGTTCTATCCTCTTTTCCAATCCATCGAGTTGTGGGTGCCAGCGGTGCTTTTTTGCATGATCAGAAAATGTCCTCCGGGTAGGATGCATTTGGTAGCTAATGGGCTACCAGGTTCTCTCCCTCCTGATGACCACTTACTGCTAATTGTGGCATCTGGCTATCCCAGGATGCACCATTCTGCACACTTTCAACATGGCAGTATTCTTATCCCTCACTCACTCAGCTCCCAAGCCCAACCCAGAGTTGTTGCTACCAAGGAGAATATATGCCCACTTGAAAGCCAGTTTGGCAACTTGTTTCCCCTCCCCTTCCCAAGAGCCAAACTGTCTGTCTCAACAATAGAGCAGGCCCTCTCCCAAGTCTTTATCTTTGCCCTTCAAAGGTAGCTTCTTCTTCTTTGAAGCTTACCTTTTGGGCTAACACCAATGTGGCTTCCTGCCAGGGAGAGAGAACTGCTCTCTCCCACGTGGGCGTCCATTGTTTTCTTTCCTGGCAGTCGTTTGCATGTCTCCCCATGAGAGCATAAAGTATCAACTTTAGTAGTCCCAATCAGAAGTTGGCAAAGCTGAGGTGTCCGCTTGCAACTCTACACTCGCCAATGGGGCTTACTAGCCTTTTCCACAGGAAAAACCATAATTGAGGGTTTCTACTGTTGGAACATGCAAGAGTACATGTTCCCACTGTCTAATATACAGCAGCATGCTATGTGGCTCGTTAGGTGTGCCTTAGGGGTGACTCACATATATTAAGAAGGGAGGAATTGGTTGTTACTTTAAATAGCAATGTCGCGATAGCAGTTTTAAAACTGCCCTTCCAGTCTGCAGTGGCAGACTAGGAGTCATATTTTACCTAGTCACCCCCGGGGTGGCACAACTAGTGCTGCAGTCCCTGGGGTATCCCTCTAACTTACAGGCCCTGGGTGCCATATACTAGGGACTTGCAGGTAAGTTAGTCTATACCAATTGGAATTAAGTGAATCAAATATTCACAATTTACGGTCAGGGCACAGGCACCGAGGTCTGCTTAGCAGCCAAAGTGCACTTTCAGAGTTGAAACGCCAGCAGCAGTCAGTCAAACTTTGAGGGTGACCAAACAAAGAGGAATTTCCTTACAGATGGACAAGAGTGGAGCTTGTATGCTGCACCATCATCCCTTCTGGAGCGGAACAAAGCCATCCTGGAGCTTCCTGGTGTCACCTAATGATGTGTGAGGACAATACCATTTAAACCTTCTGGATCGAGCCTAGTGCCTGGGAATATTCTAAAAGGTAAGCAATCTGCAGTTAGAGTATCCACTAGAAAGAGTTTCCTAAGGCAAGTAACCTATTTGACTGTTCACAGTCCGTGGTCAGAGAAGGAAAGTCGCCACTACATCAATTGCCTGGAACTTAAGGGAGTCTTGTTTGTTCTCATGGCCTTCCTACCTTATCTGAAACAAACCTGCCAAACAAACAAGTTTTGTATTCAAAAAGACAATACAAACACCATGCAATACCTGAACAAATGAGGTGGCTACAAGATCAAGGCTACTTTGATGTTGCATTAGATCTGGTCATGGCCTTTTGGCTAGGAGACTATCAAGGCAATCTAATTACCAGTAATCATTAACCACCAAGTGTATTTCCTATGCTGATTTTGCAAAGAAAATCACAAATTTGCAACAGCATTTTTCACTGAATCATCACATTTTGGAGAACATTATTTTTCGCTTTTCCTTAGATTTCGCTGAAAGTCACAACCTAACTGAAATTCTGAAATTTCAAAGTGGCACATTTAGTGCCATTGCTCCAGAGTTTCCAAGGCAGTGGTGCTACCCAGACCTATTAGAATTGTCTTTCAAATCACAGAAGAAGTTGCCATGCAAACCTACTGACCAGACTGCTGGGTGAAATAGTCCCCTAAAATCCGAAATCCTTGAATTTGTTCTCATGGCTCCTGAGATTTGAACATCTAAATCTCCCCCAGTCATCCATGGGTATTCAGAGGGAAACCAAATGCCCTTTGTAAGGGGCTGTTAATCCGTCAAATTGAAGAGGTTTTGTTTATGGTCAACAGAGCGACTACAACGCTCTCGCTTGCCAAGAGTAAGTGATTCTTCACACCCATTACATCTTGCCCAATGGAAATTGCACTTTTCTTCCATTAAGTGTTTCTTATTGCTATAATAGCTTTTTCAATCCTTTAATTTGACATGCTGGGTATAATTCTGCGTTTTAGTGGTTGGGAGGTCAGAGGTGCTGGTGTACAAATATTTTTCGTACTCTTGGTGGGAGTCTACATAGGTGGAGCCTGAATGTTGTCTACCGTAAGTAGACAATGCCTCCTAATGTGGCCACCGTGTCAGATTAATTTTTTTCTGCCTTGGTGTTCAGAAGTGTGTAGAAACGGGTCATTGAATTGAGAAAAACACAACTCATTGAAAAAATGCTCTAAGCTTAATAGTGCTTATGGGGATATTCTCTGGGAACTGCATCTAGGTTAGAAAATGAAATATTTTGCAGGTTGAGTCCTTGACATTCCTCCGCCATTTTGTAGTATTTAAATTGTGCTGAAACTGCCATCAGAAGTTAAGGAGTTACCAAGAGGCATTGGCTGAGATTCCATGGATGATCAAGCATGGAAGGAGGTCCAGGCAGTCCCAAGGAAGATATCCCACGGGGACAAATTCCTGTAACACAATCAATGTTAAAAGGGCACTTGCAATAGGATTAGAAGACCTTAAGACCCTCACCATGAAGCCAAGGCAGGAGCTAAAATTTCCCAAAAACCAGGAAACACCACATGAAGATAAGCAGAATACTCAAAGGAATGATGAGTGCCAGATCACACATCCTGGCGCAGAGGAGATAGAATTTAGTGTTCTCAAGGAAGAACGGACACTGTCTGAGGACATTGAGACAGACTCCCCACAGAATAACTGCATGTGTGTCCTTCACAACAGTTCGCACCTGATGACTTATCCATGTATCATGCAGTAGTGAAGAGGGCAGCAGAAGCCTATGGGCTTCAGATGCAGGGGGAGAGAGGGAAAATAGGTTTCCTGTTAGAGGCATTGTGCCCTATGTACGGAATCTTTTTTTTGCCTTGCTCCAAAGCATCTTACAACAAGAAAATTAGATTTTCAACACGCCAGGAACATCTGAAGCAGTGGCACCTAAGATAGAGAAGTATAGGGCGACATATCAAGAGTCTAAGTGCATCCAGTCACATGATGAGCCATACTATTGCATAGTCTGTACAGGAAGGAAGAGGGCTATGTCAACAGCCTCTATTGGTTTACCACCAGACAAAGATAATACAAGACTTGAGGTAATGGGGAAAATCACTGAGAGGACTTTATCCACCCAGTGGGGTGTATTGTTAATTCCTGTGCCTTTATGAATAGATAGAATCGCTGGCACTGGGAGGAAATGGAGGACCTTATGTCCCACCTGCCCAGGCAGTGATTGAGGTGGACATAACTGCTAATATCTGCCTTGAATCTGCATTAGATTCTGTAAAATACAGCCAGTAGACAAATCTCCGCGGGCACCATATTGCATTCCAGGTTTCAAACAATATGTGCAGGGGGGAGTTTCAAAATGCCACATACTGGGAACCACTTGTTCACGTCAGAAGTAAACCAGACCCTAGAGACCATGGAAAAAGGCAATCACACAGCACTGGCTATGGGTGCCTTGCAGGCATTCAATTCTTTCTTCAAAAGGGTTGGTATCGCTAACAAACAAGGACATGGAAGATCACACTACACCCCTCCGATTCATAGGCAACCTTCAGGGAGCCAGTTCACATGGAAACAACCCAGCAGCCAAAGCCGAAATGAAGATCCAACTTGCTGCAAAATTGTGGACATCCGTATTTATGAACAGATTAATCAACGCACCAAGCTTCCAAAAGACCGATATCCAGAAAGTCCTTCCATTAATGGAGGAGAGGGTCTACTTGATTATAGATTTAAAGGATGCCTAATTCCAAATGTCGACGCACCCAATGTAAAGGAGATATCTCCGGTTTGTAACAATGGGGATACATTATCAGTTCAAGGCGTTGTCTTTCAATATAAAATCTGCACCAGTAGCTTTTATGATAACACTAAGTGGTAGCAGCCCACCTCCGAAGGCAGGCTATTCATGTCTACCTTTACCCGGATGACTGGCTGATAAAGGGTACCCCTCATGAAATTGCTTTAAAAACATTCAGAAGGGAATGAGCCTGCTAAATCAACTGGGGGTTTGCAGTCAATTTGAAAATAATCCCCAGTCCCAGAGTGATTAGATTGAGACGCGGTGAAAGTAATGATGTACCCTGCTATGAAGAGGGTTTAGGCATTGCAGGACCAAGTTTGTCTTTACCAGCCATCTCAGTCTGTCACTGAAGATGGTTGTGAAACTGTTAGGTGTGATGGCTTCTTGCATTCATTTGTTCAGAAACACAAGATTGCATGTGAGACTCCTTTAGGACTGGGTAAACAACCTGTGGTTACAGACTATGGGAAACCCCGTCTTGAAGCCCTCTACTACATGTGAGGTAGTATCCAGCTTTCTGCAGTTATATAGGTAATTAGGCAACTGGTTTGGTATTTGATCTGGCAATTTTAAAGCAATTCTAGCCTCGTTTTTTCCTGACTAGTTTGGTCAAAACAATAAGTGAAGAATAAGCAAGTTCACGTTTTTCAATTTTGTGTTCATCTTCAGGCCCCAACCAACTTGCAGGGTGAAACTTGTGGACGTCTTGATTTTTCCTTTGGTTCTTAGCCAGTCCATGCTATTGCAAAATTGTCCAGTAGATCAACCTTGCAACAGTGCACAGAGCTAAACTAAGTATGACTTAGAGTGAGAACATTTTGATGTGGAATTTCCCCCTTCTGCCGCATGACTCTGCCATTCCCATACCCGATCTAATATTTGTGATTTTGTGTATGTGGGGTGAAAAGGAGCAGACATGAATGGGTTTTTGTGCTTCTTTGCAAGGGTGAGGATGTGCAGGTGCAAAGATGTATAAATATCTTTCATTTGTATAATGGATTTCCTTTTATTCCATTTTCCTGTAGTTGGCAGTCTTTGCTCTTACTGAGCTTTTCTTACGGAGTATGAGGTCTATTTCTCACGATTTCCTAGTGAGTTTTGGGTGACCACAATTTATAGGACCTACTGATTTTGACACTGGCTTGGAGTTTTCAATGCACAACATGCAACTCCATCTCTGTACGTGATTCTTAAGATCGCTGCAGGCATTCGGCATAACCTAATGTAGACTGGATATCCCTTTTTCAACATTACTTTGTCTTCTCCTTTTATTTCAGATGTCTACACTTGATGAGTCGTCCCAATCACTGCCACATTTATCTGTGAAAGAGGAGAACCCTTTGACGGGGAAAAAAGACTGTCAATTCACAGTTTTACGAGATGATGTTCCACTTTCCTCCTGGAAAGAGGAGAGAACATTTACTGCTGCTAAATCTCCGGCACGGAAACTATCTGATATGCAGGTGATCAGGCGACGGAAAAGCAGTTCACGAAGGAAGCAACATTTGATTATCCCCCGTGCCGAGGAGCCATTGCTGGTGTTCCCAGACTGCAACAACTCTGATTCAGGCTTAGTCTCGGACTTCTCTTTCCTGCAGGAGACTCAAGCCCTGGAACATCCAACAGATCTTAGCAGCGCCCCGGATACCTGCCCCTTTAAAACACCTATCAAAGAAAAGTTAATTAAACTGCCTGTGTCATCCACACCTAGCAAGCCAGTCCGCACAACTCCCCAAGCAGGTGGATCTGAACCATGGAGAGTAACTTCACTCAACAAGGAAGGAGGCCTGCCAGATTTCAGTCCAGTGAGGCTACCCCCTGGAACCACTCTCACGCCTTTCAAGGACAGCCTAGATTTACTTGGTTTCAGCAGCCCTCCATTCCATGATGTACCTCTGTTTGAATCCCCACAGCAGCTTCTGAATAATAAGTCGCCAGACTTGAACCCTGGGCCTTTCGCTAGTTCGCCTACCTTAGAGCAGCACTCTGCCAAGCGGTGCTCAAAGGAACTGCCGATTGGTAACTTGACTAACCGGTCACTAACAGAGGGTCTGGTCTTGGACACTATGAATGATAGTTTGAGTAAAATACTACTGGACATTAGCTTCACTAGGTTGGACGAAGATGACCGCTTTGATGGGGACAATGTAATCTGGTCCCAGTTCATACCGGAGCTTCGATAGACATATGCAAGACTGTTGCACACATTGTGTTCTGTAATAGTGGGCATTGGGGTTGTGGTTAACCTGACATAAGAGAATCACAGAGCAAATGTGTAGCGTTGTACAGAAGAAAACAAACGCTGCCATCTTGATGTTGACACCCACCTTTCTGTAGCACACAGTTTTACCTGTGCGCTTTCGGGGTTGTTGCATCAGATGTCTTCTCCTGATGATGTGTATGCTGCAGTTATGAGCAGGAGTTGCTATCTTCTAGCTGTTGGTATTTGCATGCAGCATATAAACTAACGCTTAAATTGAGTTTTTCTAAAGCCGAAGTGAATGCAGAAAGTGCCCTAAAAACAATAATTGAGTGTGGTATTCCAATTTGTTTGCAGGGTAGGTTAACCTCTCGTTATTGGGAGACCCCTCTGATGCAAGATAGGGTAATCTAATTGAAAAATTCGAACGTTGAGGCTATGCGTGCAATGTACTGAACAAAAGTCATGTGTAACCATCCTTCTTGAAGGCATGTGGTTTTACTAACTTGTATTCAATAAAATCTGAACAGTTCCTAGAACGGACTTGAAAGAATTTAGTATGTGGTAACAGTAATTGTAAACGCTGAAGTTGGTTAAAAAAAATAATGTATGTTTTTAGAGAAAAGAGGCATCTCCTGTGGAATGGTGCCAGGCCAATGATCTCTTGCACTACTTTCACTAATGTGCATTAGCCTATGTTCAAATTGTAAGCTGTTTGGAGCACTTCAAACTGGATGATGGCAGCTTTTGTTTGTGTTATCTTGTCACCACTACTAAATTAGCACGTAGATTTGGGTGGACTAATTTCAAGTCCAATAATTGCAGTCCTGCTTGCACCTTGATTTATTCGTTTAACGCAAAGCCCCTCCCCCATCTTTGTTGTTCTTCAAGCTGCATCACCAACACGGAGTTGAAATGCTGTAGTTTGGCTGGTCCACTATGGTATTGCCCCTGCTAATTTACATGCTATGAATGAAGTCCTAGGGCTCCTTCTCCACTAATATCTGATAAATGCAGGACTGGGATGCAAGCCTCAGGCTTGTTTGTCTTTTGTGAAGAGTATTGATCACCCTTTTGAAGTACAAAGTGTATAATTCAAAATGCGAATTGCAACCAAACACAAATTCAATATCCCAGTTTAAAACAGAACTCAAGCCCCTTGCTATTACAACCTTCAACTATGAAGAGTCTAAAACATGGGTACTCTTCAACTGCTCTTAGAGATCAAATCTAGTTCCACAATAAATGTATTTGAGCTCAAATTTCGCAATGTTAATTCTGAATTAAGTTATCTGCATATTCAATTTGTGGTGTCCTCGAGGGCTGTGTTCTGATACCCATAGAATCATCAACCCCTTATAAATGTGTTCTAGAGTAAGATGGCAGCCATTTGTTGCACAGAATGGTGGAGTGAGTATTTTTAATGTAGTGTTTCCTGATCTACGCTTTTCGTTGCACATCCAAATTTATCGTATATTTATAACTGTGACCCCTTCTTCCCCAGTCATTAAAAAGCATCCCACTATGTGCTCTTGGCATTCAATTTATTTTTATTTCCTAAAATTCTTATATGCTGCTTTTCAGATGGAGTGTCTAGTTTGTTTTCTTTCTTGCTTTCTGTGATTATGAATTCTTGAGATGGCACGCCTTGTTTTGTAAACTCTGTGAATCTAGTATCTGAAAGAAACCGTTATAGATTCCTTACCTTAGAATTACCCCCAGGCGTCGGACTGGATCCGGCAAGTTTTTGTCAGCAGTGACCATGCGCGTCGGAAGGTGGTGTCGGTCGACACCGCGTTCATCAGCGTCGTGGTCGCCGGGATGGCATCGCGGTAGCTACATAGACGCTGCCCTCACGCGCTGACCTCTGTTCTTTCTTGTTTCGCGCCAGCAAGCACAGATCCAGAGAGCGGTACCTCCAGTCACTTTTTGGCTGACTTTTTCTCGACTTTTGTCGAATCCGTTTTTTGAGTACATTGACTCCTGGTGCACAAGGGAGGCCTGGCTTCAAGGCCTGCGGTTCCTGTAACCGACTGATGTGTAGTGTGCCTCTACTGCCTGGAGCGCAACCACGACCCCAGTCATGCTCCGACTGCCGTACCATGGCTCCGAAGTCTTTGCGGGAGAGGTCCCGAAAGCTACTTGAGGCCCAGCAGTCAGCTCCACGTCGCTCGAGGTCACGGAGGAGGCCAAGTGACCGATCGCGAAGTCAACACATTCGTCCAAGTCTTCGCACTTGGGGGCAAGTCTAAGCACAAAGATGTCCAAGAAGCATAGTCGCTCTTCGACTTCTCCACATCCGCCGGCTGATGCGACGGAGGATGCGGGTGGTGCCCATCCTGTAGCTCTGTGCCCCCACGCCCAGCTTCGTCAGTTTTATGAATGATGCACGCCATCTCTGGGCAGCCCGATTCCGGGGGTGCGCCTTCGGGCCCTGCAGTCTCGGCTGGGGGCCTTTGGGCCCTGCAGTCTCGGCTGGGGGCCTTTGGGCCCTGCAGACTCGGCTGGGGGCCCTGGGACTTCGTCCTCTGCGCTGCAGGGTCCCCTTCGATCCAGGCCTGGATCCGGATCGGTGCCGGTCGACTTTGTTACGCCTTCCCCGGCGCTGATTCCATTGGCACCACGTCCTCAACTGGCGTCTGTGTCCCCAGCAAACGTCGACCCTGGCCTCCACCTCGAGGTAGAGTTGGGCTGGCGTCTACCGATGCCAGATCCAAGGCCGATGGGTACTTTGTGCCCCTGTTCTACCCTGGCTCTTTGAGATCAGATTGGCAGCCAGAGGAGGACTGGGAGGGGTCTGGGGACCCTTTAACCGACCAGTTGGCTTATGAGCAGGACTGGGGTGAGGAACTGGGGGGGAAGTCAGTGGTCTGGATACCTCACCAGACCATGGCATGTTGTCTCCTATCGTGTCTACGGAGGAAGGAACATCATATGCAGTGGTGTTGCGTAGGGCAGCCAAGGATCTCCACCTCAAGCTACCTACGGTGGCAGTCAGGACTAACCTCCTGACAGAGGTCCTTTAACCGGCAGCGAGCTCTTCGGAGCCCCTGCTGCTGTTTAATGAAGCCCTCACGGACATCCTTTTGGGCACCTGGTCCAGGCCATACACAGGGGCTCCTGTGGACAGGATGATTGTCCGATGCCACCTCCCGGCGACCCCACTTTCCTCCCCCCCCTCCTCCCCCCACACCCCACCCCTGAGAGATTGGTGGTCCAAGCCTCCACTTCCAAAGACTCATTCCCCAATACACCACCCAAATCCAAAAAGCTGGACCACCTTGGGAAGGAAATGTTTTCTTCCGCCAGCTTGGGACTGCAGTCAGTAAACACTGCATGTCTGTTGGGCCGTTGCTCCCATTCTGTGTAGGACACGGTAGCGCAGGTGCCTCCCCAGTGCCCAGAGGAGGCCTGGGCCGTGCTGTCCCGTGCAGTTGTTATGGGGAGAGACGTAGCGAAGCTTACCACCCGCCATGGGCTGAATACCGCCAATGCACTAGGCAGGACGATTTCCACCTCAGCCCTTCGATGCTATGCCTGGTTGCTGTCGACTGGTTTTTCCGGGGGTGTCCAATCCACTCCTATGGACATGCCCTTTGATGGCTGTCGACTTTTCAGCGACAAGGCAGACAATGCGCTGGAGCGCTTTAAGAAATCTCGGACTACGGCCAGGTCCTTGGGCCTCTCCACCATCTGCCCTGCGCAGTCTGCCTTTCGTGGCTACCGGACAGGTGGGTTTTGCAAATAGTCCGAAGGGGCTACTCCCTTCCCGTCCATGCCACCTCAGTACCATCGCATGTCTGAGGATCATCTGGCCCTTCTCCAACAGGACGTTTTGTCACTCTTAGCCAAGGGAGCCATTGAGCACGTTCTTTTCCCAGAAGTAGGTCCTGGTTGCTATTCCCTCTTCCTTATGGTGCCCAAGAAGGACAAAGGCCTGCGTCCTATCTTGGATCTCAGGAACGTCAACCGCTTCCTCTGGAAGGAGAAGTTCAAAATGCTGATGCTTGTTCAGGTCTTGTCTGCCCTCAACCCTGGAGACTGGATGGTAGCGTTGGACTTTGAGGATGCTTATTTTTACATCCCTGTCCTGCTGGGCCACCGTCGCTACCTGCAGTTCACGGTAGTCCACGAGCGCTTTCAGTTTACCGTGCTCCCCTTTGGCCTTAACAGCGCCACTGGGGTGTTCACGAAGTGATGGCAGTGGATGCAGCTCATCTGCACAGATCAGGGCTTCCGGTCTTCCCCTATCTCGACGACTGGCTTTGAAGGCGCACGCCCCAGGCTGTGGAATCCCACCTCCAGACTACGGCCGACCTCCTGCATTTGTTGGGGTCCTCCATCAATGTGCTGTAGTCACACCTGACCCCCACTCAGAAGCTCCTCTTCATCGGAGCTGTTCTGGACACAACACAATTTCAGGTTTATCCTCCAGAACAGCGAGTCTGGGATTTTCAGGCTATGATTCTGATCTTTCAGCCTCAATCTTGGAGGGCACTGCACACTAATTGCAGGGGTGGCTTACGAACCAGGATTGGGTTGAAGGCAGATCCCTCTCCCTTCCTCAACCTGAATTCACAGTGGTGACCGATGCATCACTTCTGGGATGGGGCGGCCACATGGGGCATGCGGAAATCAGAGGCTTCTGGTCTCCAGCGGAGTCAGGGTTTCACATCAACCTTATGGAGCTTCGGGCGATTCGTCTTGCGCTCAAGGCATTCCTTCCCTCTGTCCGAGGAAGAGTAGTGCAGGTGTTCACAGACCACACCACCGCCATGTGGTACTGCAACAGACAAGGCGGGGTGGGGTCGTGGACCCTATGTCAGGAGGCCCTCCGCCTCTGGAGATGGCTGGAACATCAGGGCATATCCCTGGTGGTTCAACACCTGGCAGGTTCTCTGAACGCCAGGGCGGACAAACTCAGCCGCAGGTGCATGATGGATCACGAATGGCCGTGCAATGTCAGCAGGTCTGCGGGTTGGAATTTCCAAGGCAGCACTCGCTAAGCAATGCTTTTCGTCGCGAGTGGAGTTGCGGTCTTCTATATGCCTTTCTGCCTATACCACTTCTGCCCAGAGTGCTGAAGATCAAGCGCAACGGGCCCAAGTCATTCTTGTGGTTTCGGATTGGGCATGAAGACTCTGGTATCCTGAGCTGCTCAACATGGCAATCGATCCTCTGATCAGACTACCTCTTTGGGAGGATCTTCTGTCGCAGCAGCTGGGGACGGTCCTCCACCCGAACCTGTCCAGCCTCCACCTCCTTGCGTGGAGATTGAGCAGCGGCAGTTGATGTCGTTTGACCTGCCTCCTGAAGTCTGATGTTATCTTGGCAGCCAGGCGTCCCTCCACTAAAACGGTATATATACGCCCGCAGATGGAACAAATTTGTGGCATGGTGTGCAGCAACGGCTGAGGATCCCCCTTACCGCCCCTCTTTCTGAGGTTCTCTTCTTCCTCCTTTCTTTGACCCAGCAGGGCTCTACTCTGGTCACTCTAAAGGGCCACCTCTCGGACATTTCAGCATTCCTTAGGCTTCCTGATCAGCCTTCTCTTTTTAAATGCAAAAACAGTTGATGGACAGAATGCAGAACAATGTCATACATTCACCCCAGTACAGAGATCTGGGCCTAAATCCATCGTTTTTTTGCTCACCATGCTGTTCCAGTTTGAACCCAGCCATGTGCAAACCGGTCTTGACCCTGTGCCTCATGGGAACAGTCCAGCCCGAACTGCCAAGCCAGGTCCTCCCTGGACTGGAAACCAGCATCCTAGGACCGGTTTCGGGATTTCACCCCTCTTCAGCCATATGGCCATGTCTGAACTGGGGTGGAGTGAGCTAAAGAATGATGGATTAAACCCAGATCAGTTGACTGGGGGTGAGTGTTTGATTTGGTCAAACGCTCCAGCCATCATCCCCTTTGGTATCGCTTTGTTCGCCCTACGTTAACAGGGTATGCCCAGACGTGGGTCCCTTACTCACTTTGCCACTGGATTCAAGATAGCCTGGCTGATGAGGGTTATGAACCCAAAACCGGTCCCAGGATGCTTGTTTCCAGTCCAGGGAAGACGTGGCTTGGCAGTTCGGGCTGGACTGTTCCCATGAGGCATAGGGTCAGACTGATTTGCATATGGCCAAGTCTGAACTGGGGTGGTGGAGTGAGCTAAAGAATGATGGATTAAACCCAATCAGTTGACTGGGGGTGAGTGTTTGATTTGCTCCAATGCTCCGTCCGTCATCCCCTGTGGTATCGCTTTGTTCTCTTTTCAAGTCCCCTGTTGTAAATAGATTCCTTAAGGGCATTACTCATCTTTTTCCTCCTGTCGCCTTCGTAATGCCTCAGTGGGACTCTAACTTGGTTCTTACCTACCTTGTGCGCTCCCTTTGAGCCGCTACATAACTGTCCTCTCAGACTTCTCACTTTGAAAACTGCCTTTCTGGTGGCCATCACCTCTGCACGCAGGGCGAGTGAGCTACAAGCTCTTTCTTCCAAGCCTCCCTTTCTGGCTGTCCATCCGGACAATGTCCTGAGAACTAGACCTTCCTTTCTTCCCAAGGTGGGTACTTTTTCCACATTGGCCAAACCATCACTTTGATCACCACCTTTCTGCATCCTTCAAAAGAGGAAGAGAGGCTCTACCGTCTGGATCCAAAACGTGCACTTTCCTTCTACTTGGATTGCACCAAACAATTCCAGGTGGACGACCAGCTCTTTGTTGGTTACATGGGTGCTAAGAAACGTCTGGCCATGCACTAATGAACCATCTCCAGGTGGGTCGTTCTGTGCATCAAAGCCTGCTACTCTATGGCAAAGAAGGAGCCTTCAGTGGAGCTGCGCGCCCATTCCACCAGGGTGATGGCAGCTATTACTGCTTTGGGACGATAAGTCCCCCTAAATGACATCTGTCAGGGAGCTACGTGGGCATCGCTGCACACATTCACCAAACACTACTGCATAGACAGCCAAGTCCAGAGAGACGGCTTCTTTGGCCGTTCTGTTCTCCAGGATTTTCTGGTGTGAACTTGGTTCGCGGGCCCACCTCCGGGGTTGGTATTGCTGGGGTATCTATTCTAAGGTAAGGAATCTATAACTGTTTCTTTCAGATGAACAAGTTACTTAACTTCGGTAACAATATATCTAAAACATAGGTTAGTTATAGATTCCTTATCGCACCACCCTTCCTCCCAGTTCTGCGAACTGACATCTAGGGTTAAGGACTTCCTTTCAGGGCCCTAGTTTTGTGCACCAGTGGTCCGTGTCTGGCATGTCTCTTCGCTTCTGGCGTGGAAAGTAGTGTACAGAATGTACATCAGCGTGCAAGGGTAACGTGTAAGTAGCGACCGCGACATCGTCCCGGTGACCACGACGATGAACACAGTCGACCGATGCCACCTTCCGACGTGCAGGGTGTACTGCTGACAAAACTTTCCTGATCCAGTCTGATGCCAGAGGGTAATTCTAAGGTAAGGAATTTATAACTAACCTATGTTTCTTAGGTAAGAAGTTGTTCTTTATAACCACTTGTAGCAGACATGCAAGAAGCAGAATTCTTGTTCATCAAATGGAGTATGGAATCATTCTCATTTTGCAATGCTGACATAGACATTGAATCTGGAGCAGGACAGAAGATTAAAGTCAGGATCTGGCAAAGAGGTGTTTGAGAGCCAATGAGAGAAATATTCAGAACGTAAATGTGCATTTGTCAGAGGATTCATTGTTTCAGGACTAAGGTTAACATTCTCATATTGTAAAGTAGACATTGAAGCCTCTCATTGTTGGGCACATGTGAACTGCCATGCACAAACTTAAAGGATGCACTGGTGTGTTTCTTTCTTAAACCTCATTATGATACACCTTCCTTTTTTTTCACACACACGTAACAAAAGAAATGGTAGCTAACTGAACGCAAAGAAACCTCACAAGTGCCCCTGGGAATGTAGGTTGGTCATTCTGTCAGGGACTGTTTGGGACTATGTTGTGAACACAGTCATGTCCTTTGACAAGGACTGGGAACTGGATAGAAAACGTACACAGAGAGTACAGCGCTGCCCAGCATCACACAGGGAGTCAGAGGAGAAAAAGGGCTCCAAAGGGGAAGCCTGCACCAGTGAAGACAATGGCTGAGACTCAAAGGATGGGCACTCAAGAGGCAACTTAGCGTTCAGAATAACTACACCCAGGATGAACATGCATCCATATATACATGTATAAAGCAGAGAACTCTGGGTAGTTCTCAAGTTTAGGTGGAAAGCAGCTCCTGTGCAGAGCGCACTCCACCAGCGACACTCTACATCTGCTCACCTCAAATGTCTGCTTTTCTATCAGTTTTTAAGCTTAGGATTAGCACAGTGCCATCAACGCCAAGATAGAAAGGGACAAAGTCTTTTGCCATATCTACAGCAACGTCTGTAAGCACAGAACTAGCGCAGTGCTGTTCATGCCGAGCTGTAAAATGACAAGACATTTACCACTACAGGCACAGTATTACAGCTTTGAATTGGTAAAATACCATTCAAGCCACCCTGAAATGAGTAAAAGCAACCCCTGACAGTGTTTCGCTCTAATTAGAGCTCTTTAGAGAGGTATAGCTTTGTCCAGACACAAGGGAGCACCCAGTATAAGTCAAAACACCCTTTCAGGCATAGAGTGATGCATACATTATGCACAAAAAGCAGAGAACTCTGGGTAGTTCTCAAGTTTAGGTGGAAAGCAGCTCCTGTGCAGAGCTCTAATTAGAGCGAAACACTGTCGGGGTTTGCTTCTACTCATTTCAGGTTGGCTTGAATGGTATTTTACCAATTCAAAGCTGTAATACTGTGCCTGGAGTGCTAAATGACTTTTGTCATTTTACTGCTCGGCATGAACAGTAACAATAAAGGGAATGTGGGGTAATTTAATTTTTTATTGATATAGATTTCTTACATGGTCACAATTGTACATAGTTCAATTTATAAACCTAAAATGTTTTTATAAAATATTTTTAAAACTTAATATGCAAATCACTCCTATTTAAAACCAGAATAAAACGCATTTCAAAAATGTGTACAATTTATAGCACACAAATTCACTTGGTGGACTTTTAAAAAGAGCGATTAGATCAATGGAGGAGGAAAGGTTATGTCTTAAAACTGTAGGTTTTAAAAAAAGTTTTGAGCCCCTACTATCGCCTTGTTAGAACATAACCATAATATATGTGCTAGGTCGTGGTTTCCTGATTTGTATTTATCAATTACCCCACTATCGTTATTGAGGTTGTACCAGGGTCTAGTAAAAACCTTTAGAGGAAGTAGTCCTAATCGCAACATGGTAATGCATCTCAAAACTTATGTATTGTTGAGGGGACTTAAACTCAATTGTAGTAGTCATAGCGTTGTAATGAGAGAATTTCTGGCAATATACCTTATCCAGGTCAAAACTTAAACGGAGTCACATTTTTCAGAAAATATTTCAGGTGTGCTGGAGTCCAGGACTGAAGTATGGATTGAGTACGCTAGAAGTATTGTAGAACAGTTGTGGGATTTGTTTGAAATGTGTCTTGGTTTTTTCCCTGTACTGAAACTTTCGTATCTCAATAGGGCCCTTAATGAACCTTCTTCCGCATGCAGAAGTTTGAAAGGCCATCATATTATATTTGCTAAGGCTATTGAAAATGCACTTATGATGACAAATTTCAGCCGAAGAAACTGCACTGGGACAGCTTGACTTAACATTAATTTACGTAAAAATGTTCCTTCAATGATATGCAAAACGTTCCATCTAGCTAAAGGGATATACTCTGTGGCGTAGGTTATTGTTGGTGCAAGTTTGGCCCTGTACATTTCAAAAAGTGCTTGAAAAGGCCACTTCCATGAATAATTATAAAATGTCCTTATGGCGTTAATATGTGCTTCTGCTTTTTGGTTCATGTGATGAAGATGAGACTGAACTTACAAAGTTTGAGAAAAGACACACTCGAGATAGGTGTAGGATTTTACCACCTCAATTTTTGTGCCGTCTAGTTGCCAATTATAGTGGAGGTGGTATTTCCGACCCCTATAGGGAACTACCTTTGTTTTAGAAATATTTACCTTTAGGAAATTAGTTTGTGTATATCTAGAGAGTGCGTCTGTTTCTCTAAGTCCAGCGGAGTAAGGTCAAGAATCACTGTCATCGGCGTACATTAACGCATGTATTTTTTCATAGGCTACTTTTGGGGGACAATTACTTACATTTAAGAAGTTCCCTGGAAGCTCACTTGTATAAAGCGAAAACAGGAGGGGGGGCTAGAAGGTATCCCTGATTTAGGCCGTTATGCGTAAATATCTTGCGAGTCAGGCTTTTGTCTCCTCCCATCTGAACTTTACACCACGTTGAGGTGTGAAGGGCTACTATTGGCCTCAATAGTGTGTCCGGGATCCCTATTTTCTTTAGTTTTCTCTAGAGGGTTGGTCTAGCAAACCTATCAAAAGCTGTTGAGAAATCAACAAAAAGACTATATACTATATGCAATTTGGAATGTACATACTTCTCAATGATAGAGTTTAAAATACCTATGTTTGATTGGGACGAAAACCCGCTTGAAACTTTGGGATTACACCTTTAGAGAAAACCCAGTCCCTTAAATGCTCGTGAATACTTGCTGTAAATATGTTCCCTGAAGCATCTAAAAGTGCAATTTGTCTATAATTCCCAGGGTTTAGTCGAGTGCCAGTTTTTAGTATTGGAGTAATGATACTCCGTCCATGAATATGGGATTTGAGCAGTTGTGTAGCGATAATGAAAAAGGAGCCCCAAGAAGACACACTACTTTGCAGCGTCACTTTGTAGCACTTTTATTGGTATCAAATCAGGACCCATGGCTGCAGAGGGGTCGCGCTTTCCTGGTGTAAGACTTGATTTGTTTTTCGATTGGGGGGGGGGGGGGGGGGGGGGGGGGGGGATAAAAGTTGTTTAATCCTGCCAGAAGGGCTCGGGGTAGGTGATGCATCCCTGCTGTCTGTATACTCTGACTTAGACTTATAAAGGTCTAGAAGGTAATTTTCCCACTCTGTCTCGGATATCGGTGTTGCTTTTAGAGATTAAAAATGTCCCAGTCCTTTAGCAATCAAGTGCTAGAATTGCTTGGAGTTCTTCATAGTAGCAGCCATGTGTAGGTCTATCCAATGTTTGTCCGATGTTGCTTTGTTTTTTTCCTTGGTGAGTCGATGTAATTATTTCTTCAAGCTAGCTATGAACTTGAAAAAGTGATCAATTGGGCCCTGATTAATTGATTTAATCTTAGAGAGATCCTCTCCTCGGTGATATTTTTGGGCTGATATTGTACGTAGGAGCCTTCTTATGTAATGTATTAACAATGGCAGTCAAAATTTGCTCAAATGTCTTAATGGGACTGAGAGTATGATCTACCTCCCAGTGCTGATGAGTGGATATTTCTTCATTGATTATGTTTATGGATGCCGTATTCCAGATTATGCGTCCCAGTTTGGAATCCAGGACCGACTTATCATTCTTCCAAGACAGTGACCATAAAGCAGACAACGAGAAATTTAAACTGAGATTCTGATGGAGTAATGCGTGGTCACTATCAGTTGAGAATTGGGAGTCTAAGTAATTGCACTTTTGGAATAGCGATGGACTGCATATTATGTAGTCTAATATGGAACTGCCATAGACTCCTTTTCATGTATAGCTTGCCAGTGTATCCCCCCTCGAGCCTACCGTTTAAGATCACTCTGCCAGTACTAATTGTTAGTTCGAGTAGCATTTTTCCTCTTCTGTCAGTTTTTATGGCATCCTGGAAAAATTTGAGATGAAACAGCCCAGGCGAGTTCTTCATCTGTACTACTATGAGTTTTTATTGCGTGGTTGGAGATTTTTGCATTGAAGTCTCCTGTAATGAGGATTTGATGTCTGCCGCACAACTCTAGTACTGAATCTATCTGATGCAATATTTTTACAAGCATCAGATTGAATTCCAGTCCAGGAGGTATAAAGAGTTTAAAAAGAAATAAGGTTTCCTTAATTCGAGAGTTTTTGTTTCCTGTATGTATCCTTATATATTGTACATTATTGCTCCCCATGTCAATTCTCTCGAAGTTCCAGTTTATATCGTCCTTCAGCAGGATCAACAGCCCCCCTTTGCATGGCCTCTTTTCGATTTTGTTGCTGGAATTTCAAAAGATAAATAGTCCTTTAGACTAAAGTTTCCAAGTAGCCTGGCTTCCTGGAGGCAGACAATTGTTGGCGAGCTTTTGAGAAGATTGGATAGTTTCTCACCCACAATTGCTGTTACAGATACTGACTGCAAATACCCACATATAGGATATGCATGCAAAGGCAGGGTCTGTGGAGCGGATACCTATGGTGATTTTATAAATGTAACTCAAAGACTGTACTCTCTGTGAACAAGAAACAACACATAGGTTGTCAGCTGTGCCCATGGATCCTGGCGATCAAACAGGAACACGCAAAGGGTTAGAACTAAATACAAACACAATAGACCAGGAGCTAGCAAAGAGGAGTGCTTAACAGGAAAGGAAGGAAATCACGGGGCACACTTGACTGAAAGCAAGTAGCAAACATACAAGTTAATAGAAGCAAGACAGCAGGAATAGAAAGACAGTAAACTAGGAACTGGAAACAAGGAAATGGGAAGAAAAGTAGGTACTGGGAAAGGATATTCAGAAGGCTATACTAGAATAGCATTGAATCAGAAGACAAAAAAACACAGTAGCACTGAGGGCTGTGCTTGAGTAGAAACAAGAATTGAGCAAAAGCTCAAGAGCCAAGATAGCACTGCAGGCAGTGCTAGTTCAAGGAAACAGAAAATAGCTACAGCTCAGGAAACAAGGAGTCAAGACAGCACTGCAAGCAGTGCAAATCAGGAACAAGAAATAGCTGAAGCTCAGGAACAAAGAATAAATATAGCTCAGACAAAGTAGCACTGCAGGCAGTGCAAATTCAGGCACAAGGAATAGCTATGAGCTCGGGAATTGGAATAGCTCGGGAATCAAGGAACAAGAATTAACTATAGCCCCGGAATCCAGGAATTTCAAAAGCTCAGGAAACCAGGATCTGTCTCACTGCAACACAGCTACAATGACCAACCTTGGCCTGAAGGGAGCTGGGGCTTAAAAGAGCTCACTGTAATCCCATGCATCAGGTGTGAGCAGGGTAGCAGCAGCCAGCCACAGGTGAGCAGAATTCCTCCACCCATCCTTGGCCTGCAAGGGTGGAGACGAAGCAGTGAGTACGGAATTCTAGGTAGTGGAGTTCCAAACCTGACCAGGCTGGCTTCAAGTATGAGCAGGCTGGCTTCCACAAAACCCGGCATGGATTGGATGTCAATTCCCAAATAGTGTCTAAATGGCTGGAAGTCAGGATATGCATGCCGGGTATGGTCTGGAAGCTTATTAGAACACTGGAAAGTCCCACTATGTGCCTCCTGCTGGTGGGTACGAGAGCACAGGGAGCGAATCGTGACAGTCCGCTCCTCTGTCAACCTTGACTGAGATCCCATTGACTACAACCGAGCCCCCAATGAAGAGCCAACTATTGACAATGACGATACTATCAGTGCCTAGAGTAATAGTAATTATCCCCACAACTTGGCAATTACCAACAATAGCACAGATTGTGACCTAGTCAATGATGACGCTTTTGACTAATATTCTTTCGGTATCCAACATTCCAATACAATCCATTTTCTACCACTTTGGCATACACAGAAGCCTCCCCATAGCCTGCTGGAATGAGATGAAGAGGACTATAACAATAATATGGCGTAGGAGATGATGCAGGTCTATTCTGATGCAGTAGAAATAACAGCAGGCAGATTCTTTGCCACATTGGCATGAAGACCTACAAATACAATTTATTCATGACTATATGGAAGAAGAAATCATCTGCACAAACACGATGAAAGGTGTTAACTTAGTAACCAACATTCGTTATACCACTAATGGTTCAAATGCCTGCAGATTTCTTGGCTTCATTGAAACACATAGTTCAAGACTTGTATAATGTGATGCCACCGTCTGGGCAGAATCCACTGCACTACATGCCTCTTTCAGCTATTTCCATATTTTCTTCACAACCTTACACTCCCCCTACCGCCTCCTTCTCCGCCTCACCTGACCATGTTCTTCCTTGTATGTCTAATAAACAACTACAAGACGCAGATGACAAATTGTAGGAGTAGGATCTGCACTTATGTTGCCCCCACTTTTTTTCTGATGTTAACACTGGTTTCTGGCTATAGTCTGGCTGGGTTCCTGCTAATCAGGGCCCCAGTCTCTCTGTTCTCTCTAAACGACTTGGTGTGCATATTAGATGCACTAGTGATTGGATACTGTGGTACCTTATGAGGCTCTAGTATACAGTACCTAGGGCATAGGCACTTCACAGGCCTACCAGGGGCTGAAGCATGTAATATGCCACCCCTGGGAAGCAGACTCAATCTGACACCACAGGCCTGCTACTGCAGCCTGGGTGAGGTAGTGTTGGCACTCCTCACTGAGGTATAGGTTCATATATCTCACCATACACACACATATAAACCTATCAGCCACCCCTATGGCAGGCCCTATCAATCCTGAGGGCTGGGTGCTTGGTTTACAATGTGAGGGGGTGCCTCTGCATGAGCAGGACCCCTCTGCAGCTGGCAGAGTCTATTCTCTGTGGCTGTTTGTGGATGCGGTTAAACCATATACTAAGTGTATTATAAAAGCTAACTTTGGAATGACTGCATCAAAACATGTCGTGTTTGGTGTCAAACAATTTGGAATCCTACCCCCACATCAGTCCATGATGTGGGAGTATGATCCCACCCTTCTAGAGGGGACGGCATGTACCTACTGTGGTAACACGGTAGGAATCTGAAAGAGCCCTGGCATCCCAAAATGGATGCCACCAGCACTGACACTGGGCTGCCCTCCTGCTGCTGACTGAAACTCGCCGTGGAGGAGGCCCAACAATAGGCATCCTGTCACAGGGAGGTGTCACCACCTTCCAGACAGGATTTAGTGTATTGGGGCTGGTTGGGTGCACTCCTAGAGTGCTTTGAAGTCCTGCACTGGGGGAGCAGTAGGCTCCTCTGTGCATATGCCAGCTCAAACCAGTTATGGGGATACCTGTCCCTGCTCTGGCGCGAAACTGGACAAAGGGAAGTGGGTGTAACCACCCCCTACCCTGACCCTCCCAGAGGAGTGGTCATAAAGCTAGTCCCTCCCTTTCTTTTAGTATAAGATAGGGAACCCTTGCCATTGCAAATTAGATGTCCCTGGACGACTCTTTAAAAGAAGAATCCTGGCCCTTCGATGTTCCACTACCTTTGGAAGACGGAAGAATCTCCCTTGGAGTCAAGGAGTGACCCCTGCTTGGCAGGCACCAAAAACTCTAATCAACGGTCGCAAACTTTCCCGCTCCCGCCGGAGTCCGAAGTCCCTGCAGCCCTGGAAGTGGATTTCCTGACTTCTCGACGGCCATTGTGAGTCCCCAGCAAAGCTGGGCGAGTGGACCCCACGAGTGACGAGGAACTTCAATACCTGGGTACCGTGCACTATTGTCGAGTGCAACCCCTTCACGACGTTCTACGAACTTGTGCTTTGGACCATTTGTGGCCCAAGCCTCCAGCAGGTTGTGCACTGAAAATCAGAGGCCTACCCTGTCCCGAGTGACCGTGTGCTCCTGTAAAGCATAACCTCATGAGGAGTCTTCGCGATCCCTTGCCCGTTGGCTTGTGGGTCCCCTGAAGACTTTCTGATCGAGCCAAAGGGCTTCCCTGGTTGCACCAGGCCTGCCCTCACTCACCCTCGGTGGTTGAGTCCCTCAGACCTTGCTGGTCTGCACCGCTGACTTTATTCACTTTCCACGAGAGTTGCTGTTGCCAAGGCTTGTTGGCTCCAATCCAGTTGCCGACACTTCAGTAAGCTGCAGATGTCTTGGGACACTCCGAATCCAGCTGCTGGTCCTCGTCGATGCCTCCTGGTCCTCGTGAGCGAAGAGTCAAAACACCCTAGATCGCCTGAAATCACCCGACATCCGTGGGCATCCATCTTCCTGGCCCCGGGTCACTGGCAAGTGACTGTGAACACTGTCCCTTCCGCTTTCAGGTCATCTTCATCTTGAATCCAGCCTTGGATTCCACCGGACACTTCTTCAGTCTTCGCAAGCAGCAAATCTTCATTGGCTTCCATAGAAAGACGCGACCCGACACCAAAAGACACCTATGCACCTGGCTTCCCTGGGTGAGGTAACTCGTGCACTCCGGTGCCCTAGTGTGTGTTGGCCCTCGAATAACTTGCCTTGTAAGTGGCTTGCTTGTAGACTTCCTCGAAGTACCCTAAAACTTTAAAAATCCAACCGCGACTTGCTCCATTGAAATCAATAGGGAACCCGTGGCTGTGGTCTCACACTGCACGCGTCTCCCATGGGTCTTTTACTTACCTGCTTTTGCTGCATTAGTGAAGCCCCAACGATTCTACAGGCCCTACGCCTTGTCCCCTTGAAAGTCGACTTTCCTAAACCTCTTTTTTAAGTATATGGTCTGGTACGCCCCTAGGGCCCCAGCCATATTTGTGCTCAACTTATTGTGAAACGTTGATATTTGAATGTGTTCCAGACTTCTAATCTCACAAAGAGATTAGTAGAGTGTGTCTAGAAATAAATACATATATATTAGATATATATACCTGTGTGGTGTCCTTTTATTTGGTAATTCAAGAGATTATAAGGAAAAACAAGCTGCTTTACATTCCTCACAGACTTAGCCTGAAGGCTGCTCTCCACAGCTACCACTAGGATAGCTTTCTTTAAAAGGTTGTCTTAAACCTATCTACCATAAGAGTCGAATTGGACTGGTGCAAGGTGGCCACTATAACTAGTGACCAGCATATGCCAGGCCAACTTCTCACACAAATCTTCTGACCTACCACCACCAGATGCTTGAATGGGTGCTTCTGTCTTGAACCCTAGTGTGAATGAACAGTTACACGCAAGTTACACATTTTATGACTCCTCCCATTGCAAGCATGTTAGCTCAGCCCAGGTCAAAAAAATTTAAATGCTCTACTTTTAGGCCAGTTACACCGGCAATTGAAATGTATTGTTCCAAGGCAGTAGGAGCTGCGCTGTATGGAACCGAGATCTGGGGTCTGCACAGCATGGGGGATATAGAAAAGACTGTGAACACATTCATGAGACTGATTCTCGAACTATCCCAGAAAGCACCCTTAACCCCCATTCAATTGGATCTTGGGCGTAAAACATAGAGCACATGGCGGCATTCAGACCCCTGGCCTATTGAATCCGGGTATGGGTAAACAACTCCCCGCTCCCTATGAGAATCCTTTCCTGAAGTAATTGCTCTTGACAAAAATGGGAGTATACCCTGGTTTCAATATGTCAAGACATCAGTACACAAACATGAGTGAACCGTGGTCCGATCCAGATAGCATTAGAAAAGATACCTTGACTTGCCTTAAAAATATACTGCCACTAAGTTCATGGTCTTTAGTTGAATGTTAGCACTGCTGGGGAGTTAACAAGGAGGTTTTTAGATTTTGGAGATAATATGCATTGCAAGGAACCCTTGAACGCCCACAAGCAAAATATATTTGTTATGTTAAGTACATTTATTATAGCGCTCAAAACACCATGGGCATCTCAGTGCTGCAAATAGAAGTACACAAGCATCTACGAGAAAGTCTCATTGGAAAAGGAAGGATTTTAACAATTTTTGAAATTGGCAATAGTTTGGACAGGTATGAATATGCACAGGGAGTCTATTCCAATAAACCGGGACCAGGTACGAAAAGGTTCTCCCACCACATATAGTCAGATGGACACACAACAGAGCTTTGTCCTTGGATCTTAGACTTCAGATCGGTACATACAATTTAACTTTCTGATGAAGATAGCTGGGGCCATTGCCCCTTAGAACCTTATATGTGAGGCAATGATCTTAAAAAGGCTCCTTTTTTTTACTGGCAGCCAGTGCAGAGACTTCAAAGAAGGGGCCGATAGGGTACCTGGCGGAAGATGGAGAGTAAGTCTGGCTGCCGTATTTTGCACTGCCTGTAGTTTAGCATCATGCGTCTCATTGGCTGCAGGCAAGTAGAGCATTCCCGTAGTCTATTCGACTCACTACCAGGACTTGAAATAATGTTCTTCTCGCAGAGAGTGGGATAAAGGGAATATTCTGCGTAGGAGACTCATATTATGGTACCACCTGCCAGTGGTCCAAGATATGATCTTTCATATGGAGGGCTTGATCAATTTGTATGCCAAAGTTCTTCACAGATTGTTTGGGTGATGGGACTGATCCTAGTTGAGAGGGCCACCACTCAGACCACAGGGTGATGGCTTTGCCAAACAGCATGATCTCGATCTTGTCTGCATTCAGTTAATTGTCAGTGATCCAACAGGATGTGGCTAACATTCCTTTCACAAAGCGATCTTTGTGTATATCTAAACCTGAATCAAAAGTGAAGGTCAGCTGCACGTTGTCAGCATAGGAGATAATTCTGAAGCCAAAAGTCTCAACTATCTTAGCAAAATATATGTTAAACAAGGTGGGCCTCAAGCATGAGCCTTGTGGTACACCCTTATCCAGACACATGCTACAAGCGGTATAGGGGCCAAGAGTGATCGTTTGGGATCTATCATCCAAGAAATTATGTAACCATTTAAGCGCAGTCCCTCGATCACCAATCTCACGCAGCCTCTTCAACACTCTTGAGTGAGAGACCATATCAAAAGCTGCAGAGAGATCCGCAGCACTAGCATGGAAGAAGTGCCTGCGTCCAGAGAGTCTCATAAAATTGGTGATTGCCACAAGGGCCGTTTCAGTGCCATGGCCCTGTCGGAATCTGGACTGCGAAGAGTCCAGAATTGGATTCTTTTCTAGATAGACTGTCAATTGGTTGTTGATTAGGCCTTCTAGCAACTTACCCAGAAGCGGTAACAGATATGGGACAGTAGTGAGATGGGATGTTTGGGTCCAGGATAGCTTTCTTTAGGATTGGTAGGACATGCGCAGCTTTCCATTCAGAGGGAATTGTACCCGTTTCCACCCTAAGATTGAATATAAATTGAATAGACGAAGCAAGATGGCTAGGTAGTGATGCCATAACTCTAGGAGGGCAGATATTTAGGGGGGAGCCGGATTTTGCTGAACCCAGGGACCTCTGGACCTCCAGAGAGAATGGTTTGAACCGGATTAGTGTGGGAGTCCAAACTCCCTTATCAGGCACACTGCTGGTAACGCAAGGGTCTATAATAGGTGGGGTGTTGTAATTTAAAAATCTGTGAAATTGTATCCTGAAAAAAAGTGTCGAGAGTCGCACAGTTCCTACGAAGCTAAGGAGGGCTGTGCACACGCCTGAGGGCTCATGAATCACAAATGATTTTAAAGAGCGCTTTCGATATTTGGTACAATTTGGGTATGGCATTTTACCACTAAATGACTTTTGCAGTAAATGGAAGGGTTGTACTATTTTACCAAATTGCCCTTCTTGCCTGGCCAGTTCTGAAACAGAAGAACAGTTTTTTTTATTCCTCTGTCCAACTTACAACAATATCAGGAAAACCTGGTGAATTCCAATTTGTCGCATTTTATCAACAAGACAAATGCGAGATACAATTAGGATTCTTTATAGTGTGACTACAGGATGGCTCATTTTTGCCCTGTCTAGATAACTGTTAGATGCATGGAGGCTAAGGATTAAGAATATATAACCGGATAGTATAAAAGCACCTTTTATCCCACACAAGCTTGCACTTTTTAACACGCATAAGTAGTAGTATTTTAGCCTATTTCAGTATGTTTTTAATTTTACTGATCAATTAATCTGATGTTGATTGGATGTGATTATAGGAAACCAATGCACATAAAGCACTTTATTATTGATTAGGATGTACTGTATTTTGATATTTTTTTAAGATGAAATCATGTACAGCTGTATTGGGTTTAATGTATTTTATGACTGCTGTGTACATACTTGAGTACTTGTGGGGGCGTCTTTATAATATTTTTAAACTGTGTGCTTTTATGGTTTTGTTTTAAAACCGAATAAAGGCTACTACTACTGTCAGCAACTCTCCAGCCAACTGCACACATTCAGCCCAGTGCCGGCATCCGAGGAGTAGCACAAGACTGTGCCCTGCAGCTGCACAACAGCATTACTCTAACACTGTCTGCCCGCCTCCATACATTGACATGGGGAAACAAGATGCGAGGCAATTCAAGCTATCCTTCAAAGGCAAAAGACACACCCGCAACACAGAGCCAGAAGCGTCATCTGAGAACCCCTCTGACCCCCACGTGGGGACACCAAAGAGAACAGCAATCTCATGGAGCTCCTAGTGGAGGTAAAATCTAGCTTGTGCGAGAGAGACGTGAAACTAGATCTCATGGGGAGCCGCCACGACCGCATGAAGGAACGTGTCAACAAACATGATGATCAGTTGGACCACCTTGAATGCCACTAGTCTGATGTAGACGATGCACATGCCCCCTCCAGCGAAGATCTCCTTTGCATGGATAAAGTCCTCAAGCTCATCAAATCGAGGAACGAGGACCTTGAAGCACGTCCGGATGCAACAACCTCCGCATTACTGGCATACCGGAATCATCAAAATGGAGGACTAAATCTAATCCATGCTCTGCACACTGTTTGGTGAGGCCCTTTCCCAGGTATTGTTCATGGAGCCCTCCCTGGGACCATAATATTCCAGCTCACCCAATTGTTGGTAGGCTCCTCAATTACAAAGACCAGGATGTCATGCTGTGCCTGGTTCAGGAGCACCGCTCTGTACAATACCATGGCAATGCAGTATCATTCTACTTAAACTTTACACAAACTGTACAAGCTGCCAGACGGCCGTCTTTACCACCCAAAAGACTCCTCCAAAAGGCTGAAATCCATTAATGCTCTTAACTACGCATTTCCACCTACGGGTCCCCCCTCGAGGGGAAGCCTCACCACTTCAAGGCACTGGGATGCTGTGGCTCCTCCCAAACCATGTCCCAATGCCCCCACATTCAGTGCTATGACTACTACCAGATGCCTTTTCAGAGGGCTTAATGACCACAGAAAGGCTTGGTTGGTCCACCACACATATCTTAACAGCCACCACATAGACATATGTTATCTCCGGGAACTCCACCCAACACTGCGGCTGCGTGCAGGCAGGGGCGAGAATGCCTACACATCCGTATACTCTAATTATGCCAGGGAAGTTGCAATCCTGACACAAAAGGCCCTACCATGGCAACTGAGACGCGTTGTGATGACAAAGGATGAAATATTCTTCTGGCTGGCGTACTACACAGACACCATGTTATACTGGCTGCTATTTATGGCCGTAACACTGCCAGCCCTGAAGGTCTGGCAACTGATTAGCAGCCTGGGTCCGAGAGCTATCATCTGGGGATGAGACTTCAATGTGGTTTTAGACGACAGGCTGGACAGGTCAGGCTCCTCTAGACGCCCTAACCCTAACACTGCAACAGAACTCCACAGAACTCTGCGTGCACATACAAGACCTGTGTTACTACAGGCTACTATCTGGAGATGCCCGAACATGGGCCACATCGGTAGAGCACATGCCCTGCACGCTATCAGACCATGCCCCCGTCCTGCCAAAGCTCGCTTTGCTGCTTACAGCCCCTCTGGCATTTACCTGGCGTCTGCCTCCAGGGGCTCTCTGGGACGTGGTATTCCATGACGAGATCCAGACCACGTTTTTGGATTACTTTAACAACATGGGATCAGTGTTCTCCCAGTCAACCCTGTGGGGGAGCTTTAAAGTAGTCATACAGGGTACATGCATTGCAATTGGGCATACTGAGGGCAATATGCGTCAATTCACCAAGCTGGGACGGGGATCTAAGATCCCTACAGCTGGAATACTATGCTTCTTAAAACTCCAATGCTATGGCTGCCACTCGGTCAAAAATCACTGAATTCGTCGATGAGGCCATACGAGAGACAGAATATATCTCAGCCACAAGGCAACAGCACGTCGATACGGGGAGGGCACCAGTCCCGGGAAGATGCATGCTGTTCAAACCCAGGGCCTCTACCTATGTGATGGAGCTCCTAGATGAATGGCAGGAGCGGTCCACTCCTACGAAACTCCTGCACACAATGAGCTCTTTTCATTGAAAACCGTATGCAGCATCGCCGATCCAAAATCCGGAGAAGCAAGCTGCGTATTTTGACTCAATCCAGCTGCTATGGTTGGACTGAAGGCACCAGGCTTATCTGGATTCTCCTTTTACAGTAGAGGAGATTATGCTGCAGGTCATTCAGAGCGTCCCGGGTTCCAAGGTGCCCTGGTTGGATGGACTGAGCACCTCCTTCTATAAGGAATTTGCTTCCCTTTTAGCTCCGAATCTACTAGCAATTTATGATAAATTGTTGGAGTACATCCATATTCCTTGTGAGGCTGTCATAGTGACACTTTAAACCAGACAAGCCCGCAGACAGATGTGACTCCCAAAGGCCTTTATCTAGGATCAATGTTGATGATAAAATATTTTGCCAACCTGCTGGCGAACTGCCTCCTCCCTCTCAGGCCTAACATGGTGCACTCTCAATAAATCATGTAATTTGTAAAGCGCACTACATACCCTTAAGGGTTTCAAGGCGCGGGGGGGGGGCTGCTGCTACTGGTTGAAGAGCCAGGTCTTGAGTTGTCTCCTAAAGGTCAGCAGGTCTTTGGTTTGTCGTAGGTAGAGGGGGAGGGTGATCCAGGTCCTGGCGGCGCGGTGGGAGAAGGACCTGCCTCCGGAAGTTGTTCTACGGATGCGCGGGACCGTGGCCAGGGCGTGGTCAGCAGAGCGGAGTTTCCTATTGGGTACGTAGAAGGAGAGTTGATTGTTGAGATAAGCTGGTCCGGTCTTGTGGAGTGCCTTGTGTGCGTGGATCAGGAGCTTGAAGGAGATTCTCCTGTCGACGGGGAGCCAGTGCAGGTTCCTCAGGTGGGGGGTGATGTGGTCGCGGCACGGGACATCGAGGATCAGGCGTGCAGAGTCGTTCTGGATTCTCTGCAGTCTGTTGATGAGCTTGGACGAGGCTCCGGCGTAGAGGGCGTTTCCGTAGTCGAGTCTGCTGCTGACTAGGGCCTGGGTGACTGTTTTCCCCGTGTTTGTCGGGATCCATCTGTAGATCTTGCGGAACATGTGGAGGGTATTGAAGCAGGTGGAGGAGACTGCGTTGACTTGTTTGGTCATGGTGAGTTTTGAGTCGAGGATGATTCCCAGGTTGCGTGTGTGGTCGGTGGGGCCGGGGGGGTCCCCAGTGCTGCGGGCCACCATGAGTCGTCCCATGCCGAGGGGTTGGACCCGAGGATGAGGGTCTCTGAACAATATTCACCCTTATCCACACTGTGGGCACTCGGCTCGCTGCCGCACTGTTGGATGCCACAAAGGCCTTCGACACTCTCAAATGACCATACATTTTCCTCCTACTCATGTGACTTGGTCTCAGTCCCGCTTTATTCGGCAGATCCGGCTCCTCTATACATCCCCAACCGCACACCCCTGGCTCAATGGAATGTGTATGAACCCTTCCTGATCCTAGTGGGACATCCCATTGCCCACTATCTCTGCTCCTATTTGCTGTTGTTATGGAGCCACCAGACTGCAGCATCACCTTACCCACCGTGGCCCTGGCTTCATAGCCACAGGCCTGGTGGTGTCAATGTATGTGGACGACGTGATTTTGCATATACGTAAGCTGCAGGAGAATGTAGCCCCGGTTATTCGAGAGGTCATGTGCATCGGGGGCTATTCTGGAATCCAGGTTTACTGGGTAAAGTCCACACTCCCTCCACCCACCTCACAGACTGCACGCTACACTACCCCTCTGAATACCCATTACAGCGGGCCTCTGACAAAGTCAGGTACCTGGGTATTTGGCTCAGTCGCGACCCAGACGAATTGTGAAGGACCAACTACAGCCGGGCCATGGAGTGGCTAGAGGACAGGATCCCGGTGTGTTCCCGCCTGCCACTCTCTGTGACGGGCCAGATAGCAATTCCATAATGATTATACTACCCAAATTCCTGTACCTCTTTTTAAATCTCCCTCTGCACTCACTTAATGCAGCAGTTACGCTCGAACCTCATGCTGCCCCAGGCAAGCAACCCAGGATTTCCTGGGAAATACTTACCTTACCTCTTGTACAAGGGAAAGTGGGAGCACCAAATATGGTCCTATTCACACCCTCAGTGCCCAGGTGCAATACATTCACTTCTGGCTATACCCCATGCAAACACAGCTATGGAGGGGGATCATACGGCACCCTGCCCCTTGACTACAGTGCGCTATGGAACCTGCAAAGCTCTGCAAAATGAGATAAACACAGTAGAGTGCTTGCCCTCGGCGTGGGACAACCTGAGGTGGCTCGCCGGGCACCCCTGCCTACACACGCCTCTCATTCCCCTCGGGGGCAACCCCCTCCTGCTGCCCCTGCAGGTCGAGAGCGCTAGTATGAGAGCGCTGGGACGCGGGCTTATAACCTTCACTGAACTATACCCAGCGGATCGCTTCCGGCCTCAATTTGCGGCCACAGACTTCCTGAATCCCACTGCACTAGAGTTTCTGCTCTCATCAACTTTGAGCCACCTGCCGTGTGATACACAACACCTTCCCTGACACCTCCCTCCTTACAAGCTCTGTACCATATAGCACCAACGCCTCACCACGTAAACTGGTCACTCCCCTCTATCATGCAAGCCACAGTGCCTGCCCAGATGCTGGTGGCAAGTGCCACCTGTGAAATTGATACTGCCCCCCCCCCCCCCCCACTTCATGAATACCCAGTGGTCCTATTGTTGCGGCCAGACAGCATCCCTGTAACTCGCACTCCCAGATTCGGAATGTATAAATAACAGTGGCAGAGCTGGAGCCTACACCTCTACGCCTTGTTGCCTGAGTCATGGAGGCTGGGGAACTGACTGTCATTTGCTCAGCCACTAAACGGTCCGACCATTGTCCGTATGTGTGTACAGGCAGTAAATGTGCCATCCCTGTAACTGCTGCGGTCCCCCACTGGATGGGTTAAAGTGGTACTAATCATTGTTCTTTGCTGTGTCCCTCTCCCCTCTTCCTCACTTAGATCTGCAGCAGGTGAGAAATGTTTATTATCAAATGCCAATAAAGAAATGAAAAAGAAAAAAGCTGTAACTTCCAATTGGGACCAGGTGGACAGCTTGAGTTTGATTTCTAAAGAATTGTAATTAAAAGCCCTCTTTTAGTTTCTTTTCCTAACCATTTTGTGCCTGCAACCTGAGTCACATGACTAGGTGTAGCTGGCAGTTGGTCTTTGTGTATTACACCCCGACAGTGGGACAAAAGGAAGCTAGTCGCTGGCAGCAGGACGGGCCACTTTGAGCTACCGAGGCGGAGGAGCTGTCCCCTACCACACATGCACATCACAAAGGCTCTGCCTGAGCACTCTCACAAGGGGATTGTCACTAGTCTATTGTGACCCTAGACAAGCTGGGACCAGGACAGGGAGGAAGGGGCTGCCCGACACCTGAGGGGTTGGAAACCTTTAGAAGCTTCTCCAACTAGGCACCTCAGACCCCAATTCTTCAGTACACCCTGGACCTGTGGAAACTTTGCCAAGCAGGACTGCTTTGCTGTTCCATACCACTCTGCTGGACTGTTGCTCTGAAGGTGCTGCCCTGCTGCCTTCTTGCCAGGATGAGAAGGACTGGACCTACATCTGTTTAACCCAGGACTACAGAGTGACTCCAAGGGCTAGTTGGTTGGCCTCCTGACTTCAGTCTCAGGGACAGAAGGCTCTAACAACCACAGCACCTCCTGGACTCTGCCATCGGTAAGCCTACCTTGCCTAGCAGTGCCACTCCAGTTCTGGACCCTTGGAAGTGGGCTTAAGGTGCTCTGCCAGCCTCTCTGGATCCAGCAGAACCTTCGCATCTCCTCTGCTGTGCGACCCCGAGCAGAACAGACTCATTGCTGCCACTGTCGCGAAGACCTGCATAATTGGAAACACAGTTGCACAACAATCCTTGGTGCAGGCCCTTGCATCCCTTGTTAACGGCAGCCTCAACAACGCTGGACTTAGCCTCGCAGCTCCTTGGAACTGACACGTCGTCCTGACTGCACAATGCACGACTTTGCACCACAAGCCCTCGACAATGATACAGTACCTCTCATCCCATCCTCACCGCATCTAGGAACTGACGCATCACTTCGGCTGTATGACTCCTCTTTGACGCAGCCTCTCGCAACGCTCTGCAAAGCAGGAATTAAGGTACTTTGTTCTGTGAACCTAACTGAGTTCCTGTAGCCTCCCACACTCTATTGAGGTTGGCTTTAACTTATGACTTTGTCCCAGTCTGGCGTGACCAGTTGGTGTTTTGTGCCTTTTGGCACGATTTTCACTGAAATCTTCAAACTTTCTTATCACTGGATCCACTAGTTGTTTTTTTGGTCTCTTGGTCTTATTTTATTTAATAAAAATGAGTCTTTTTTTCTATTCTGTTGTGGGAGCCGTTTTGTGTGGCGTTTTCTCTTTACTACTGTCTGAAGTGTTGCACAAATACTTTACAAATTGCCTCTAAGTGAAGATTGATTGCTCTGTGGCACGCTATCAGAGGGTTGAGCACAGGTACATTTAGGGTTGGCTTGTGCCTCACCCTCAAAAGGATTTTGGTTGCAATTTCTTACAACATTTATCTACAATGCGGACACTAATCCTCTTCATAATTTACAGATGCTATGTTCATAGTTTGAAGGGCAGAGGAGACTCTCCTCAAACAAGAAAACATTTGGGACATGATTTACACTTCACTTCCAAATATAATGGGCAATCCATTGACTACTTGGACATCACAATTCTACAATTTGAGGACAATAAGCTACAGGCGAAACTGCATTTCCCAGCAGTCCTGCTTCAGCGCTCACTGTGACGCCTGCCGTGACGCTGCTTCTGTGCCCGGAGGCATGATAAGAGCCCTGTTAACCTCCTGCAGCGTGGGACATGCCCAGGCAAAGCCTGGGCCATGGGTGGGCCTGTCTGCGCCCGTCAGATCCTGGAAGAGGCTGGGCTGGGCCGCCGCTCTGACATTTGACCATCGGCTTTTGTGTGCACCTTTCAGCCTCAAGGTACTGTTACAGCTAATTCCATCCCTGTCATTAACCTCCGTGTTCCATCCCTTTTAGTATATTACGGTCTATGAGGTATTGTTTGCCAAGAACCGCGGACTAACGGGCTAATTATGAGTAAACATAAAGAAGTAACAGGTACATCAGACGCCTTCATTGTCAGGGTGGAGTCGTTGCTGACTCGTGAAATAGAAATGACCGAGCGACGACTCTCCTTAGATTGTTCAACACTCCCAAGACGCTCGTCCTTAGGTTCTTCCAACCAGGGGGCCTCTCCACTAACGTGTTTAACTATCACACCCCGTAATGTGCTTAGGACCCCCCTCTTGTCAACCCTGGATACACCCTCCATAGTTGCTTCCAACGGGCTAGGGATAGCTACCAGAGCACGGGTCTCCAAACCATTGGACGAGATCATTGTGAAAGAGCCACCAGTAAAACAAAAAAGGGGTGTTGGCGCCTGTTGGAAATACTCCACTCCCACACCGGAAGGGTTGGTGGTAACGGGGTCTCTCCAGACATACACAGTGGTAGCTTGGCTCGAGTGGTCAGGAATCAGGCACCGTGCTAAGCATACGTCATACCCATACAATAACCATGCGTGCATCCGTTCCAAAAACGACTCTACACCGTAAAAATTATGAAAATATTTCTCTTTATCTTCTTTTTCTCTTAGTTGCTGATTAGATAAATAATAACACAATCACAATATACAAGGCTTTTTAAATAGTGCAGGTCAAATAAATACTGTCTTAATGATTCAATAAATAGGGGTGATCATAAATAATTAAGGCATAAATATAAGTGCATTACATACAGGCAATTAAATATTCTGAGGCAATAAATACTGCAAACCAATAAATATTGTGCGACAATAAATACTGTGGAACAATAAATACAGTGAAGCAATAAATAGGTTAAATACAATAAATACAGTGCTCTCAATAAATAATTAAAAGCTGACAGTGACACTCATAGAATCAGATCACATTTAGATTTCTATGGGCTGATTTGGCCCAGGCACAGCTTGTGGTTAGGTGGATGGCTTGAGGGTGTCTACTCCCTGGCTTGGACACGGCTGAGGCCTAAACTGAGGTAGATCAAGGGGGGAATTCTAGAGACCTGGCTCTCTCACTCTACACAACCCCTCTGACTTAGTCTCAGCTCACCCCTGGCACAATCAAGCTGGTTCCAGCACCTCTCTAACCCCTAGGGTAGTCTCTCAGGATTCCACAGGGCCTTAGGCGCCCTCTATTCCACTTACTGCCCTTTTTCTGAAGCTCCGACGCCGCTGGAGTCGTGTCGACGCCGTGAGGCGGTTCCGGTTCGATGTCGGCGGCCTCGGCACAATGTCAGTTCTTGACTACGCCGGTAGGCGGTTCCGGATCGATGTCGGCGGCCTCGGCTCGATCTCGACCTCCGATTCGATGACGTCGGGCAGTCTTGGCTCGATGTCGACTTCGGGCGGCTCCGGCCCGATGGCGACCTCAGGTTCGATGACGTCGGCCGGCCTTGGCTCGATGTCGACTTCCGGCGGCTCCGGAGTGCGATCCTCACTCCCGACCTCCGGTGCTCCTCTCCTCAGGTTCCGGCGACTCCGGAGTGCGACCTCCACTCCCGACCTCCGGTGCTCCTCTCCTCAGGTTCCGGCGACTCCGGAGTGCGATCTCCACTCCCGACCTCCGGCACGCTTCACCTCGGTCTCCGGCGACTCCGGAGGGCGGACTTCACTCCCCCGTCGACGCCGCTCACTCGACCTCGGGTGACTTCCTCCTCGACCTCTGGTACTCCTCACGACCTCCGTCGGCGCCCTCTCTCGACCTCTGGCGGCTCCGGGTACGACGTCTGCTTTTCCAGTCAGCGCCGCTTCTCCACCTCGGGCTCCGGGTCTCTAGGCTCCTCTACGTCGGACTCCAGGGAAACCAGTATCCAGGTCAGGATCTTGCTGTTCTTGGATTCTAAGGCCTGTTCCTGCTGTCCAGGTCCTTAAGATGGTTTTTCTTGCTTCTTCCCACACAGGGCTCCAGGCTGGGCTCAGTCAGTAGGGACTAGTATCAAGGGTGGGTTTATGGACCCCACTCCAGGCACAAGTTTCCACCCCTGCTGCCTCACTCCTTCCTCCTTCAGGTTTCTGCTGCTCACTCTTCACCAGTCAGGTGCCAACTGCCAGCTCCAACTGCCAACTCTCTGTCTTAGCTTCCCAACATTCTAAACCGCCTCCAACTGTCACAGGGTTCTGGAATGTTGCAGAAGGTTCTAGTAGGTTCCAGTGGGTTCTGATGATGTCACAGGTGGCCACCATTTTGTGCTCCAGGCCCTCAGACAGAAGTTCCAGGGGTAGATAAAATGGCTCCCTGAATCTGCAGCAACACTAAAACGTCTGGTGGTTCCCAAAAAGGAAAAATACTAACAGGGTTTGAGGCAAAAGTGGGACAAAATAAATAATGATGAGGAGGGACCACCCAAAGGGCTGACAGGTCTAACACGCGTCCCCCCCCAGCTGAAAGTGGGGAGAGCTACCCAACCCCTTGGGAGTTCTCATCACTAAGGCGGAAATACCTTGAGAGACCGTCTGCATTGGCGTGGTCCACTCCAGGCCGATGTTCCACCTGAAAGTCCATTCCCTGTAGGGAGATAGACCACCTCAACAACTTGGGATTCTCCCCCTTCATCTGCATCAGCCAACGAAGGGGTCTGTGGTCGGTCTGAACCAGGAAGTGCGAGCCAAACAAGTATGGCCGCAACTTCTTCAGAGCCCATACCACCGCAAAGGCTTCACGCTCTATTGCACTCCACTTCTGTTCCCTGGGAAGTAGTCTCCGGGATAGGAAGACCACGGGTTGATCCAGACCCTCTTCATTGAGTTGCGATAACACTGCCCCAATGCCATGTTCTGATGCATCCGTCTGGACAATGAACTCCTTTGAAAAATCGGGGGCCCTTCAGACCGGGGCCTCGCACATTGCTTTCTTCAATCTCACAAAGGCCTGCTGACAAGCCTCCGTCCAGACTACCCGTCGAGGTTGTTTCTTGAACGTGAGCTCCGTGAGGGGGGCTACGATGGTACCGTACCCCTTCACGAAGCGGCGGTAGTATCCCGTGAGGCCCAGAAAAGCTCGGACCTCAGTCTGTGTCTTGGGGGGTTCCCAGGCCATGATGGCCTCGATCTTCGCCTGGAGGGGTTGCACCGCTCCCCTACCCACCAAGTGTCCAAGGTACACCACCGACCCCTGCCCGATCTGGCACTTGCTGGCCTTGATCGTCAATCCAGCTTGTCTCAGGGCCTGGAGAACAGCTTGCAGGTGACGCAAGTGATCCTCCCAGCTGTTACTGAAGACTGCTATGTCATCCAGATAAGCAGCAGAGAAACTCTCCATTCCGGTGAGGATCTGGTTTACCAGGCGCTGAAACGTGGCAGGTGCGTTCTTGAGCCCAAAGGGCATCACACAGAACTGGTAGTGGCCATTGGGCGTGGAGAAGGCTGACCTTTCCCTTGCTCCATCAGTCAAAGAGATCTGCCAGTACCCAGAAGTAAGGTCAAAGGTACTCAGATATTGGGCAGCTCCCAGCCGGTCAATCAATTCATCCGCCCTAGGGATCGGATGAGCATCAGTTTTGGTCACTGAATTCAGTCCCCGGTAGTCCACACAGAACCTCAGTTCCGGTTGGGCACCCGGTGGTGCAGCTTTTGGTACTAGTACCACCAGACTGGACCAGGGGCTGCTAGAAGGTTCGATCACTCCTAGCTCCAGCATCTTAGTGACTTCACTGTGAATGCTGGCCTTCACCTTGTCTGACATCCGGTAGATCTTGGACTTCACAGGTGGGCTGTCTCCTGTGTCCACGTCATGGATGCACAGGTGAGTCCTACCCGGGACAAGGGAGAACAACGAAGAGTACTGTCCCAGGACCTGGCGGCAGTCCTCCTGCTGTTCAGGAGTTAGAGATGGGGAGAGAATCACTCCCTCCACCGACCCATCCTTCTCTTGAGACGCAAACAAATCGGGGAGAGGCTCGCTTTCCACGTCCTCTGCTCCGTCAGTCACCATCATCAAGATGACTTCGGGCCTCTCGTGGTGGGGTTTGAGGCGGTTGGCATGCAGCACCCGTAGGGGCTGACGAGGGGTCTTCAGGTCCACCAAGTAGGTAGCCTTACCCTTCTTCTCTAACACCTCAAAGGGTCCTGACCAGCGATCCTGGAGGGCGCTAAGCTCTCCCGGTTCGATCACCCACACCTTCTGGCCAGGCTCCAACTCCACCGGGTGAGCATTGTGGTCATACCACGCCTTCATTACTGCTTGGCTGGCTTCCAAGTTGTCAGAAGCTTGCTTCCACAACTTAGCCATTTGGCTCCGGAAGGCCAGCATGTAGCTCACCACGTCCTGGGGAAGCTTTCTGGGAGTTCTTTCCCATCCGTCTCTCACCAGGCCGAGAGGTCCACGCACAGGGTGCCCATACAAAAGCTCGAAGGGGCTGAAGCCCACTCCCTTCTGTGGCACTTCCCTGTAAGAAAAGAGTAGACAGGGTAGGAGGACGTCCCATTTCCTCCGCAGGCTTTCAGGCAGACTTCTGATCATGCCTTTCAAGGTTTTGTTAAACCTCTCCACCAGACCATTGGTCTGGGGGTGGTAAGGAGTGGTGAACCGGTAGGTCACTCCACACTCCTTCCACATGGCCCGCATGTACGCTGACATGAAGTTGGTCCCCCTGTCGGACACAACTTCCTTGGGAAAACCCACTCGGGTAAAGATTCCCATCAGGGCCCTCGCCACAACAGGTGCTGTTATGGTCCTCAGAGGTATTGCCTCTGGGTACCGTGTGGCATGATCCACCAGAACCAGGATAAACCTGTGACCAGCTGTAGTAGGTGGATCTAACGGACCCACAATGTCGATGCCCACCCTTTCAAAGGGGGTGCTAACGACAGGAAGTGGTTCCAGGGGAGCTTTTAGCTTCACCCCTGTTTTCCCACTGGCTTGGCAAGTCACACATGTCCGGCAGTAGGTATCGGACGACACTTTCATTTGAGGCCAATAAAAGTGTGGGACAAGACGGGCGAAGGTCTTGTCTTGCCCCAGGTGTCCTGCCAATGGGATCTCGTGAGCCAATTCCAGTAGGAAGGCTCGGTAACGTTGAGGGACTACTAAGGCTCGTGACGATCCATGTAAAGGTGCCTTGGGTTCACTGTAGAGGAGGCCATCCTCCCAGTAAACACTGTAGTTCCCTTCAACGTTCCCTGCTGCCTGGGCTTCGGCCTGTCGCCTCAGCCCCTCAAGGGTAGGGCACTCCCTCTGGCCCTGGCAGAATTCCTCCCTGGACGGGCCTCCCTCCACGTGCCACTCGGCCGGGATGGGTAGGTCCTCCAGTTTGGTAACGTCCCCCACCGCAGACTCCTGGTCCACCACCTCCGGTGGCCTATCCGTCCTACGGGGTGTGGACGCCGAGGCAGGCTCCTCCTGTCCTCGGTTCTTCCCTTGACTGGCAGCTGGCTGGGCCTTTGTTCCAGGCTCCAGCCGAAACGAACTCCCTCTCCGGGTAGTCGTGGACCCTGTGCTCACACAGGCCCACTCAGGTGTACCCAGCATCTCAGTATGAGTCCGGTATTCCACCTCCTTCCAAGCATTGTGCTCCATGTCATTCCCCAGCAGACAATCGACTGGCCCGGCAGGGCTTACGGCAACTCGAAGTGAACCTGCAACCCCCCCCATTCAAAGGGAACCTCGGCCACTGGATAGTGGCCTGTTCTGCCGTCAGCCATCGCGGCTGGGTGGAGTACATCGGGAATTACCTGCTCTGGAGACACCAGTTGACTACGTACCATAGTCATACTGGCTCCTGTGTCTCTCAGAGCCTCCCCTCTTTGGCCGTTGATGGTGACCCACTGCCCATACTTTACGGTATTTGCGGGCACCTGGATCTTAGGAACCATCTCCCGTTCTCCCAGGGACACTAAAGTGACACCCGCCCACTCCCTTCCCTTAGTTAAGGGCATCTCCTCCCCGAGCACTACACTAGCTACTCCGGGGGTCTTTCCTCCAATGGGAGGGGGTGGTCGTTTCAGGCACTTCGGATCTCCTTTATAGTGTCCAACGCCACCGCACTCGTAGCAATGGACAACCCTTGGCTGCTGACTCTGGCCAGGATTAGGGTTTCTGGGTGGGTTAGCCCTAGGGGTGAATCCTGTTCCCTTCCCTTGGAAGTTATTTTGGGGGCCTTTGGAGAACTCCTTTTTCTTTTCCCCTCCCTCTTTCTTCTGGGGGGCGCCCTGTCCGGCCTTTTGAGTATCCCCTCCAGTCCCCCTTGTGGACACCCGGGTACTAGCCCAAATGTCCGCCTCCTCAGCAAGCTTCCGGGGACTGGTCAGCTTGCTATCCACCAGGTGTTGACGCAGTTCAGGGAAACATTTCTCGAGCAGGTGTTCCTTCAGTACTAGATCAAACAACCCCTCGTAGTTCCTCACTTCACTGCCCTGAATCCAACCCTCTAGTGCCTTCTTTGCATAGTCCAGGAAGTCCACCCAATTCTGTGTGCCCAGTTTGTGACTACCCCTGAACTTCTGTCTGTACTTTTCGGGTGTTAGTCCAAACTTTCTTATGAGCGCCAGTTTCATGGTGGGGTAGTGGGTCTGCTCATCCTCCTCGAGGGCCAATAATGCATCCCTACCAGCTGGAGGCATGTACTTGTACAATCCCCCTCCCTAGTACTTTTTCTGGAACCCCATGGGCCCTTAACGAGACCTCATAGGCCGCTAGCCACTTGGCAATATCGTCGCCCACTCCATAGCTAGCTACTATGTCCTTTGGCAGGTAGGGTTTGGGTTCCCTGGTGTACTCTCGTTCTTCGCTGCCACCGTTAGGTACAGGGTGTGCCCCGATTCTCAGGATCTGAAGATCTATCTCTTTCAGCCTTATCTCATGAGCCATCCTCTGTTCCTCCTTCTCCTTCTCCAGCCTTGCTAAGTCCCATGTGAGCTGTCTTTTCTCCCTCCGGTCTGTTAACTCCACTTCAGACAAGCCACCGCTAGAGGCACTGCTGCCCTTCCTGGAAAGTGTCCTGGGCCCCGCTGACAGGTTCCCCACCTCAGGTTGGTACAAACCAGCTCCCTCACTGTCGGGCTCTCTATCCCTGTCCTCCTCCTCAGCCTTGCTTTCCCGTCGTGCCTCCCCCCAAGCCCTTAAGCTGGTTTGGAGTGCACCCTTCTTTGCTCCTGGGGGACAATACACCCCCTCCCGCTGACAAAACTCCCTGAGTTGGGCCACAGTGTACGTTTCTAAATTTTCCAGTACAAACTCCATCTTGCCCACTCAGGTCAGAGGACAGTTATTTGCAGTAACTATGCAGGGGGGTACCTTATATAATACCTCCTCCCACCACCAGAGTAAATTTGGAAAAAACAAAAACTCACAATTAGGAAGGCCGCTTTGAGAAAACTCCCGGTGTAGGCCTATGGACTACCCACAGTTATTGTTGAGTATAAGTAGGCACAGCTCTATCCCACCACTGAACACCAATTAATGTAGGAAATACTCCACTCCCACACCGGAAGGGTTGGTGGTAACGGGGTCTCTCCAGACATACACAGTGGTAGCTTGGCTCGAGTGGTCAGGAATCAGGCACCGTGCTAAGCATACGTCATACCCATACAATAACCATGCGTGCATCCGTTCCAAAAACGACTCTACACCGTAAAAATTATGAAAATATTTCTCTTTATCTTCTTTTTCTCTTAGTTGCTGATTAGATAAATAATAACACAATCACAATATACAAGGCTTTTTAAATAGTGCAGGTCAAATAAATACTGTCTTAATGATTCAATAAATAGGGGTGATCATAAATAATTAAGGCATAAATATAAGTGCATTACATACAGGCAATTAAATATTCTGAGGCAATAAATACTGCAAACCAATAAATATTGTGCGACAATAAATACTGTGGAACAATAAATACAGTGAAGCAATAAATAGGTTAAATACAATAAATACAGTGCTCTCAATAAATAATTACAAGCTGACAGTGACACTCATAGAATCAGATCACATTTAGATTTCTATGGGCTGATTTGGCCCAGGCACAGCTTGTGGTTAGGTGGATGGCTTGAGGGTGTCTACTCCCTGGCTTGGACACGGCTGAGGCCTAAACTGAGGTAGATCAAGGGGGGAATTCTAGAGACCTGGCTCTCTCACTCTACACAACCCCTCTGACTTAGTCTCAGCTCACCCCTGGCACAATCAAGCTGGTTCCAGCACCTCTCTAACCCCTAGGGTAGTCTCTCAGGATTCCACAGGGCCTTAGGCGCCCTCTATTCCACTTACTGCCCTTTTTCTGAAGCTCCGACGCCGCTGGAGTCGTGTCGACGCCGTGAGGCGGTTCCGGTTCGATATCGGCGGCCTCGGCACAATGTCAGTTCTTGACGACGCCGGTAGGCGGTTCCGGATCGATGTCGGCGGCCTCGGCTCGATCTCGACCTCCGATTCGATGACGTCGGGCAGTCTTGGCTCGATGTCGACTTCGGGCGGCTCCGGTCCGATGGCGACCTCAGGTTCGATGACGTCGGCCGGCCTTGGCTCGATGTCGACTTCCGGCGGCTCCGGAGTGCGATCCTCACTCCCGACCTCCGGTGCTCCTCTCCTCAGGTTCCGGCGACTCCGGAGTGCGACCTCCACTCCCGACCTCCGGTGCTCCTCTCCTCAGGTTCCGGCGACTCCGGAGTGCGATCTCCACTCCCGACCTCCGGCACGCTTCACCTCGGTCTCCGGCGACTCCGGAGGGCGGACTTCACTCCCCCGTCGACGCCGCTCACTCGACCTCGGGTGACTTCCTCCTCGACCTCTGGTACTCCTCACGACCTCCGTCGGCGCCCTCTCTCGACCTCTGGCGGCTCCGGGTACGACGTCTGCTTTTCCAGTCAGCGCCGCTTCTCCACCTCGGGCTCCGGGTCTCTAGGCTCCTCGACGTCGGACTCCAGGGAAACCAGTATCCAGGTCAGGATCTTGCTGTTCTTGGATTCTAAGGCCTGTTCCTGCTGTCCAGGTCCTTAAGATGGTTTTTCTTGCTTCTTCCCACACAGGGCTCCAGGCTGGGCTCAGTTAGTAGGGACTAGTATCAAGGGTGGGTTTATGGACCCCACTCCAGGCACAAGTTTCCACCCCTGCTGCCTCACTCCTTCCTCCTTCAGGTTTCTGCTGCTCACTCTTCACCAGTCAGGTGCCAACTGCCAGCTCCAACTGCCAACTCTCTGTCTTAGCTTCCCAACATTCTAAACCGCCTCCAACTGTCACAGGGTTCTGGAATGTTGCAGAAGGTTCTAGTAGGTTCCAGTGGGTTCTGATGATGTCACAGGTGGCCACCATTTTGTGCTCCAGGCCCTCAGACAGAAGTTCCAGGGGTAGATAAAATGGCTCCCTGAATCTGCAGCAACACTAAAACGTCTGGTGGTTCCCAAAAAGGAAAAATACTAACAGGGTTTGAGGCAAAAGTGGGACAAAATAAATAATGATGAGGAGGGACCACACAAAGGGCTGACAGGTCTAACAGCGCCCAAAAAAACAAACACAACAAGGGAGCCAAATCTGTAAGCCATGCAGCCAACCACGTAGTATCTCTAACCAATTCTGTTGGCATACAGACTAATGACGTTTTTCCTGATCCATCACTAAGCAAGGACAGTATGGGGGACTCTGCCCTTGTTTCTGCTGTGGAGACCGCCTTGGGATCTGCACTAGCCCAGTTCAAAGAACTAATGGAAAGGAAATTTACCCTAGTGTTTGAAAAACTGGAAAGGGTAGATATTGTGTTGAATAATCAGATGGCAATAACTTAACCGCACAATCTGGTTCTATTGTAGAGGAGAGTATTTCACCCAGGGGAACTGGCGTTCGAGTAAAAGTGGCAGTAATATCGCCGCACAATCAGATGCTACTGTGGAGGAGGGTATATCAACTAGGGGTACTGCCGTTCAGAATATAAGGGGTGGTGATGTGCGAAGGCAACCTGATTGTGTCGCAGCTGAGAATAACCAACCCATGACTTTAGGGGAGTCCCAAGGTAGTAGGGGGGGGATTGTAAAAGATATAACTATTTTAGACTCCACCTCCCACCTGAGGTCACCCCTTTAGTCGCAGTGCTTACAGGAGTATCCCCACTTAAAATGAATGTGATCGAAACCACTGAGGAACTCTTACGTAAAACCAAGTTTTTGTGCAAACAACACTCAGTAAATGGGGCACAGGCCTCAGCTCACATTATAATGGTAAGAGGTGTTGGTGGGGTAGGACAGAGGATTAAAGAAGAAGGCAGCAACTGTATTGTTATTAACTTTGATCAAATAGGGGCGGCGGGATTGCTGTTTAATGGATATTATAATGTGGGCCCAGGGGGTATAAGGGCTCAACCGTTGGGATTTTTCTACCCACCCCCAGAGATCAATCAGTCTCTGGGTAGGACTCCGCTGGGGACCTCATCATAAATGATAAAGAAGGTTGATCCATTTTCGGGGCAAGTTCCTAGGATGAACCAGCTTGATAATCTGATTCAAAATAGAGGTCCATTTCCCCCCAAACCATAGCCTAAATCTGTTAATGAGGACACAATGGCGAATGGCCTAGAGTGCTCTAACAGGTTTCCCCCACTAAGCCGCTTGGATGAAAACGATGGACTGCAGCCCCTTGTCCCAGTGGGTGAAAAGGGTGGAGGAGAACCTGAATTGTAAGATCTTAAGTTGGAATGTAGCAGGACTTAGAACAAAAAGTAGGGAATACAGATGGATTAATTTTCTTAAAGCCTATGATATAGTGGGTTTACAAGAGACGTGGGAAAAAGAAGATAATTTCTGGCTGGATGGTTATAAATCATATTTTGTGTCAGCGCGGCCTTCGGCCTCGGGGAGAGCAAAGGAGGGACTTTTGACTCTATATCACTAAAGGGGATGGGAAAACATTGTTCGGTGTATACCGGTTCCACCAATTGTTTAGCTGTAGAAATTAATAATTTTATTTCTATGAAATTGTTAATAGTAAATTTCTACAATTCACCGGAGGTTGGATTTTTAAATGAGCATTTAAGTAGCCTAAAAGGTTTCTTACTTGATTACAGACTCAAACAAACCACTTCTTATTCTATTTTTATTCTGGGAGTGTTTAATGTTCACTTGTGTCTGAAGGATTGTTTTGTGGGAGACTATCTTGGCCCAGAGGACCCCCTTAGTTGCCATTTTGAGCATAGCCCACAAGGAGAATGCCTGGAGGATCTCTTGGCGGCAGTTGATTTATGCCAGCCAAACACAAATATTGCCGGGAGGAGGATCCCTACTTTTAAGGCAAGGGGGCAGGATTCTATAATTGATTATATCTTTATTTCTCCGGTATTATCACCCCAAGTTATTAAGTATGGTGCTATTTGGTCTGATTATACTGACCATAATCCTGTTACACTCGAGTTATGTAGGTCAATTGGCCTTAAAGAGAAAGAGGAACAATTACCCACCTGTATACATGTAAGGACCATAGACCAGGGACGGAGGTTAAAATGGACTAGCATAATCCCGGAGTCATTCCTTCAAGACTTATTGCATAAAGCGGAAGAGAGTTTTAATATATGTCTTAGTCCTGGAGATAAGGGCCCAGAGGTTTTATTGGCATTTGAAGAGATCTGTGCACAGGTGGCATCGGGCCTAACAATGCCTAGCAGAACTTATATTAATTTGGGGGAGAAATGGTTTGATAAGGAGTGCTCGAAAGCCCACCAAAAGCTTATTTCTGCCCTGAAGCAGGTTCCTAGAGATCGTACCCTAGTAGCCCAATTGAGACAGTCCTATAAAAGTACGATTAATCGCCGCAAACAGGAAATCAAAGAAGAGGCTTGGAATGATCTGCTTTCGGTCGAGGTCAATAGGGATAGTGCAAGATTTTGGGCTATAGTCAATAAACCCTTTTTTAGGGGGCTAAATAAGATGCCCTTACAATGTAATATTACGGTCGATCAGTGGTACTCCCATTTTAATACTGTTTATGGAGTATCACAGGTCGAGATGGTCTGCCCAGTTACTCCTGACCTAGCTCGGGGCAATACAGCATTGATTTTTATAGAAACCAAAGTGGAGGCAGCTATTGCTCAAATGACTAGCAATAAGGCCCCTGGCCCCGATTGTATCCTGGCCGATTTGTATAAACTATTGCCACAGCTCTGGGCAAAAATCATGACACATCTTCTAAATACAGCTAGTAAGCACAGATTTCCGCTATTCTGGTCTCTCTCGACCATTATCCCAGTGTTTAAAAAGGAGCAGACAGGCGCCCCAGGTTGCTATAGAACTATTTCCCTGATTGATTCAGTGGTGAAGATCTTAGGTAGAGTTATTTTAAATAAACTTTCTGATTGGTTGGTTGACTATGGAATTTTAACAGATTGTCAATATGGCTTTAAAAAAGATAGAAGTACCATAGATCAATGTTTAAATCTGTACCTTTTGGTAGAAAAATATACAGTGGTGAAACAAGGTACGCTGCAGCTGGCATTTATGGACCTGTCTTCGGCATTTGACCTAGTAAATAGAACAAAGTTATGGTCAATATTGATGGATATGGGAATGGACCTGTAACGCCCTGAACGTCTCAGGATCGTTTAACAGACACGACAATGAGGACGCAACCACTTGTGAAGGGTTAGTTCTTTTAATGAAGGCAAATAACATACAAAGAACAAACAAAAGTTATAGTCACTGGAATCCTCCAGGCTAAGTACGTTACCAGCCCACAGCACGGATGGTCCTAACCGTCCTCTGCATATACGCCGATCCCGGCGTATGCCAACAGAGGGCAGAAATGAAATGGCCGACAATGCCAATCGGTAGGCTGTGAGGGGCACGAAGAGTGTTGGGGAGAATCGAGGAGTCAGGGAAACACCCAGCCGGGGTCTCTACCTGAAGGGAGCAGCCGCTCAACCTCTTCCTCAGACTGCACCGGGACGCGGAGTCACCTCCTGGTGATGCGTCACCGATACCCCAATCACAAGCAAGAAGACTGAACCGAGAGCAGCCGCTCGATCGATCCTGTGGACTTCCGAGTCTGTAACGCGGCAAACACCTCCTGGTGTGCGTTACAGCTGGCAGTCCCTGTGTCTCTGGTCGGGCTGGGAGTTACGACTCCAACCAGCAAAAGCGCCACTGCGCTTGGACTCAGCCGAGTCAAAAAGCGAAGCTCAATGGTTGACCGGTAGAGCTTCCGGGTCCTTCACAGGTGACGATGGGGCAAGACACGGCCCAGGGAGTAACGACTCGACCTACCTCCGTTCTTGCCTTACTGGAGCACCACTCCGGAACACTGCTCTTCACGAAGCAGGTACGTCGGTGTAAACACAATATCCGACAGCCTTGTACCTCCCGGTTCCTCCCTTTATAGGGCGTGTTTTCCTTGAGTTATGTAACAGCTCTCCTGTTTACATAAGGGCGTGTTTCCCTTGAGTTATGTAACAGCTCTCCTGTTTACATAAGGGCGTGTTTCCCTTGAGTTATGTAACAGCTCTCCTGTTTACATAAGGGCGTGTTTCCCTTGAGTTATGTAACAGCTCTCCTGTTTACATAAGGGCGTGTTTCCCTTGTATGACAGGAATTCTTGACAGGACCGCTGTTTAGTCTATTTTTTAGCAGATCTTCTTAAGGATCTTTATGCTAGGGTCAGAGTCAACCAAGATGGTACATACACAATGAGAACAGTGGCAGGGTATAAGATGCTGCACCAATTACTTGTGTTCTTGTACAATATCTAATACATATTAGTTATTTCAACCAGTAGTGGTCCAACAAATGCCCACCTCCCAAAACCAGCTACCAATTTGGTTTCAAATATAAAACAGATATACAGAAAGAAGGGAGAGGCAATGCTATAATGACCAAAGAGTTAATCTTTTTTTATTTCAGTTTTGTATGATATTTTGCTGTTATGATATTAAAACATGTATCCTGTTTGTGATTTCACAACAGACCTTGGTCACTCCTTTTTCTTTTAATTGTAAATAGTGTTTTTTATGTGTATGTATTATGATGGTGTAGAATAAAAGTGTTAGATAAAGTATTTTTATATTGAATTTTTGTATATTGTTTCACAGCCCTGAAGAAGCCTGAAAGGGTGAAACGCGTTGGCTGTTTTGCTGCTATGCATACAAAACTGAAATAAAAAAAGACTAAGAACATTTCCGGCTACAGAAATCATTTATTCTGTCATCGTCTGTGATGAATGAAAGAGATTAACTCTTTGGTCATTATAGCACTGCCTCTCCCTTCTTTCTGTATATCTGTCAACCAAGATGGTAAATGCACTAAGCACTTTAAAATTGACAACGGGGTTCGTGAGGGTTGTATTTTAGCCACTCTGCTTTTTTTTAACTTTATATAAATAACTTAAATACCTCCCTTAGCACTGCCACTTTAGATATTCCACGTACAGGGGACAGGGTTATTCCTGCTCCCCTATACGCCGATGATGCGGTTCTCTTGGCCCGCACTGCAGTTGGTCTGCAGAAACTCTTGGACTCCTTTGGATCTTTTATGCAATCCCTGGACCTCATTGTCAATAAAACCAAATCGCATATGATGACAATGTGGCAGAGGCCAAAAAAATCTAAAACTTTTTATTGTTAAGGTGTTGAGCTGTCAAGGGTCTCCTCTTTCCCCTATTTGGGAGTTTTATTTGATGAAAGAGGCTCTTGGACTCCCCAGTTAAGGGCAAAAAAACATGTAATGTCAAGGTCCATAGCTCCCATTCAAGGTTTTGCTTCCCAATTGGGAGCGAAGCCTCTTGAAGCCTAGCTCAAAATGTATGGTTCTAAGAGCATTGCAATGGCATCACACTGGTCTGCGATTTGGGGATATAAACCTGCAGTGGTACTCGAGCAAGTTGAAAATAAATTTATGAGATATCTCCTGGCGGTCCCAAAATCTACCTCTACTTTTGCTATTCACCAAGAGCTGGGCAGTGGCTTTGTTGAGGATCAAATTGGGACGGGTCCTATGATTTGTTGGCTAAAGACATGGATTAATACAGAATTGGGACTGAACAGAGAAATCCTTGGGGACTGCATAGCGTTGGATAATGTGGGCAAAATCTAATGGATACAATACGTCAAGTCAATGCTCGGAAAATTGGGGTGACCGGAACTCTTTGCTGCTCCGGAAAAGATAGTGAAAGAGGATGTGTCATGGGTTAAAGCCCAATTCTTAAATATGCTGTCTGTAGAAAGAGATGCATTGGAGATTGTGAAACCCACGGTGAGAGCCCATTTGCTGTTAAAGACAGTCCCATTGATTGAACTGTATTTGTTAATTGTTACATAACCTTTCCATCTATTTCTACTAATTAGGTTCGATTTTAATCTTATTCATTGTCTTCTAGCAGATGTACAGGGCTGGAGCAGGGCAAAAGATCTAGGTCCCTGTACATGTGATAATTTTTCTTTGCAGGACACCATGCACTTTACAATGTTTTGTGAGCATTTTAGCCCCATGAGGAGAAAGTGTTTAAGACCCATTTTAAAAGGGAAGGGATTTGTGCAAGTCAGACCAGCCCTACTATATCTGCAGTTGTTAAATAACCCATGGGAGATTTAAAGTTTTGCGAATTTTTTGGTGGCGGCAGTCAGACATAGGAAGAAAGGGTGTTAGATATTTTAAAGTGTTGATTGATCTCATATATAGATATATTTGCTTTTATCGCATGATTAATGAATTATAAGTCACTTGTTTTTATCGGTATTATTTTATTGTTTGTATGCGGTATATTTTAATGAATGTAAAATGTATGAATGTTTTTATTCAGCTTTTTATGCAAATTGTTCACTGTGGTGTACTTTTATGGCTTTGGTTAGCCGAATAAAGTGGTTTGACTTTGACTTTGTGTCACCATTTTCTGTTTCATAAAAGATAAGCCAGTCATGATCAATAAAAGCATAGTCCGATCATCAAATCGATAGGTTTGTTACATGACCGCCTTATGTCTGCAATCAAGAAAGGCAGAAGATCTGCATGACCTTGTGGTACATGCAAGCATAACGAAAATAAACAGCATTCAAAGATTATAGAGTCTCAATAAGGTGATGGGTTATCTTAGATTTGGGACTGTACAGTTTACGCCTTTATTGACAAGTAAAAATTGTATCCATATCAATATAAGACTTACTTTAAGGCACTTTTCAAAGTTTAATCCCAGCAATCTAGTGTATGGTATTTATTGTCTTCTTTATATTGGGAAGATCACATGAAAAATAAAAACAAGACATTGTCTGCATGGCAAAGAAAATTATATTAGTTGACATGTGATTGAATGTGCTTACGAACCACCATGAGGTGGTGACATGCAACTGACTTTGCAAAAATTGGATTGTAAGGAAACGCCTCTTTGTATGGTCCCTCCCAAATTATTCGACTGATGCTACTGGTTTTTCGACACAGAGTGCACTGAGGCCTGCTAATCAGACCTCACTGCCAGTGCCCTGACCCGAACCTGTATGTCCAATAGGCTGAACTCAATTGGAAATGGCTAAGTTACCGTTAGGTCCCAAGTAAACGGTACCCGGTACCCAGGGCATGTAAGTTAGAAGAGTACCCCAGGCCTGCAGCACTGGTTGTGCCACGCTGAAGGTCCCCCAAGTAAGACAAGTCCCCTCCCCACCATCTACCGCTGCAGACTGGTAGAGCAATCAAGTACTGCTAGCCCGTCTTTGCTTTTGAAAGTAATGTCAAAGCCACCATTTCCCCCGGACATGTGTGCTAGTCACCCCTCTGGCAGGCCTACTGAGCACTAAAGGCAGGGTGAAACATATGACACAGGCAGGACATGTACTTTGCATGTCCTTACAGTTAAACAAGCAAAACTACTATTGAAAGACTTGATCAGCCAATTGGCGAGTACATAGCTACACGCTGACACCTTAGCTGTGCTAACTCCAGAACAGTGCAACCAAAGTAGTCACTCCAAGGTATCAAACAACTCTTTACATTAAGCCTGACTTGTATCTCAAGTCGAAACTAACGTAATTTTTTGAGGTATGCAGCTTTGGCAAAGCTGCCACTTTTCTGCCTCTAAAACTCCTGTCCCTTCCCAGGCACACATGTAGCCTGTTTCATAAGACTGCTTTCTGCCTTTGTGGAGAGATGTGCCAATGGCTCTCAGGAAGAACAATGAGGGATTGCAGGCCAGGGAAGTGTTACCTCCCTCCTGCAGGAAGCCACGTAGTAGTTCGCCCCAAAAGGCAGGCTTCAAAGGGGAAGCAACATTTGAAGGGCAGATGCTTTACACTGGGGAGGAGGGCTGCTCTGTAGTTTAGGCAGACAGGCTGGAACGGGGAGGAGAGAGGGGAAGATACCTGCCAAACCATTTTCCCCAGGGGAGTGTATCCCTGAAGTAGCTGCACCCCTGGGGTGGGCTAGTGAGGTCTGAACATCGAAAGAGGGGTCTCACCATCTTGGGAATGGACAGAATGGTGCATCCTAGGATAGCTAATGTCACACTCCACAGGACGTGGTCACCAAGTAGGAAGTAACCTCGTAGGCCATTGGCTATCAACCACATCCTTCCCTGGGGGCACTTATCGAGCATAAAAGGGGCACCCAGACCTCAGATCTCAACCAACTTGAAAGAAGGACTGAAGGAGTACTCCCCTGCTACACTGAGGGATCAATAAAGAGAAGATGCACTGATGAAGACTGCACCTGCTCTGCTGGCTAGCGAAGAGAAGGCCTGTGGCCGCTGTGGAGCTGTCTACAGAGCCTAGTCAAGCCAAGAGAACTCCAGGGGCCAGATGATTGGCCTCCTGTTCACAGCACAGGAACACAACAGCTGAAGAAGTCTGCTGATACAAGTTGGGAGCACAAAGTCTTCAAGTCGCTACCACTGCCACTGTGCAGCACAGAGGGCCAAGACCCAATGCACAGAGTTACACCCAAGTTTGCTGAGCTCTGGAGTGCTGTTAGGGATTTGCTAGGACCCTCAGAAGGTGAGTTATTGACCTAGGAAGGATTGGCCTGTGACAAGAGGCGACTGGTTGGTTGGTGACGACTCGACTTTGGCCAAAACTGTCAGGAATCGTGGTCCACGCGCCTGCCTATTCTACAACCCCTATAAGGCCATGGGGCAAGGGGCGGAGTCGCATACATAAAAAGAAGCAACGCGCACAGGAAGCTGTGCGTGATTCCGGATATCGAGTCCGTCGTTTTTATCCTGTTCCTTCCCGTCTGAGAAGAACCCTGCGATTCCTTGGTGTCTCGGAAGCTACGAGACGACACTTCACCCGGCAGACTCCCCGCAAGACCTCAGAGGCTTTCCCGTTACCCGAGACGCTGCCGGCTTCCCCGCTCTGGAGGCGCAGCCGGCTTCCCTACTTCAGAGATGCTGCCGGCTTTCCCGCACCGGAGACGCAGACGGTTTTCCCCGCTACGGAGACGCCGCCGGCATCTGCACCTTGTCCAGCGAGTTATCGCCAAAAGACAGATAAGTACCTACGCTCCCAGTCAGGAGGGGCGATCAGCGCTGGTGTTTATTTGGAGATGCGCCTTTAGGTTAAAGGCCATTAGACCGGAGCGGCGCTCATACCTTTCAACTTTGTAACTAGGCAGCGGGCTCCGAGGCAGGAGCATGTGCTGCCTTCTAGTGTGACTAATTCATTTAAGTTCCCCCCACGAGTACAAGCCAGCAAAAGGGGGTGCTGGTAGACATTTCCTGGTCGCTCCGAAGCCGGAGCCGGGAGCTGAGAAGTTCATTCTTTCCTTGTGTCTTTTTAGTTCTCCTAGGGCAGTGACGAAACCGCAGGAAACGGAACACATGATTTGCAATTGGGTATTGTCCTACCTGACCAGGGCTCCTGCTTGAGACACTCCACAAGCTGTGGTTCACATTAGGGATATTCGTTTTGTTTGATATAGATGTTTCTTCATTTGAGGAGGGACAACAAAGACTTTGGTACACAACCTACAGACTTTGTATCTTGCTTGATTGCGGCCTTTGGGGATCCTTCAGAGACTAAGGCTCCAACTACCTCTACAGGGGTCCTTTATGTTCTGTCACTCAGTTAGGTGGGTGTCTTCCCTAAATGCTCTAGAGTCATCTAGACAGATTGGCTGGAGTGTTGACTTCTGGGTTATGTTTCTTTGTATGCATACAGATATGATGGAATACTGTTGCTGACAGGGGAGACAAGGAGATTAAGAGCCTGGTGGCAAGAATAAGGTAGCGACCTTTCTAGTGAGAATTCATGAGAGTAGCGTTGCATGCCGTTGTATTTCATTGTGGTGTAATTTCTCTTGCAGGTTCTACTCCCCGCTGTTCCCTTCCTACCCTTCCCTCACTTGAGCGCTCTAACCCTCTGTGCTGTAATTGCTGGAGTTGGAGATATCAAGAGGTGGATACCCTATAGCATCACTCGAATCCTGAGGAGTACTGGACTGGGGGCGGAAACGTGACAAGAACGGAGAGGACTTTGTGGGACGTCAACCCCGCAAGCAGGACCCCCCCCCCCACCATCTTTGTGGACTGAGTAATCCCTGCAGAAAGACCCCCATTGACTGCATCGCATCCATAGCACCCTGAGAGCATTTTCAACATCCTTCATACCTTGCACCAAGACCACTCCCTAGGCATCCATTGCAACGTGTATAAAGTGCCCATCTGAAGGACTTCTTCTTCTGTGAAGGTAACTGTTCTTGAGGACTTTGCTGGTTCCCCTGACTAGCTCCCTGCTGGAGCTGGTCACCCGAAGTACTTCTACCTGACCACATTGACATTTACCTAAGCTTTCTTTGAAAAAGCTTCCAAGTGTCCAGTTCATTAACTTTGCCAAGGCTTGTTCAATTTGAGGGAAATTGCTTGGATTTATTATTGCTTGTGAAAATTATATCTTTGGAACCCTTCAATAGATCTTTTTCATTCTAGCATCTGAAGTCTGTTTTTTTTTAATTGGTGTCAGATTTCTTGAGTGTCACGTCGATTTCTTCTTCAATTGTTTTGGTGGTGTTTAAATGCTTTGCAATCCTTCCATTGTGTAAGCCTTGGTGCTCAAAGTCACATCTACTCAAGGATGATCGGAGGGTTTTTTCAGACAAAACTACCACCACCTAAAGGGGTTGGTAAATATATTACACAGTGATGTCTAACAGCCCACCATTTAATACACCCCATTTCCTCACAGGGATGCAAATGGATACATTCCAGCACCATTGAAAACGTCTCAATAGTGTGGAAGAATGGCATTATCTTTTCTTGATGATCCCTCTTTTAAATGATTCCCCTATGCGTGCAGATTCATTTTTTGGTTGTTGGTATTACTTGTAGTACATTTATTATTTATACAGACCCCTGGCAGATACAGTTTTGTCCCATTACTTTAGTTTGTGTCATTTGTTACTGACCTCGGTTTGTCTGACATGTACCTCAGGGCAATATGATAACCATGTTACAATATTTTATGGATACGAAGCACATCTGAATTTTACGTATCATGCGGTCTTTAACATTTGTGATGCTGGCTTATCTAATATGTATCTGTCAACAAAACAATTGTAATTAAGTATTTTAGAGACTTGAGGATGATCAAAATGTGTCTTTATTATGTGTGAAAAATATGATCCTTTATTGTTGGACTGTGTCCAATAATTCCAGACGGATCATTCTATGGTGCACTTATTAATGTGTTGAACATTTTGTTTCCTTTTGTGTGAATATTGTTTTATTGCCATTTCATAAGACTTTACTTCGAATAGCCCCCCTTTTAATGTATGGTCAAATTGACCAAAGGCTTTATTTTTTGTTCCATCGTTTTTTAGTGCATCCTTTCTAGACTTCATGTTGCAGCTTGGCGAATTGGTATTGATTTTATTGATGTTTGTACCATATAATTGGGGAACAGATTAATTTCCATGAGTTTGTGCATCACTGCCATAGTCTTTTTCTCCATCTTAATTGTATTTTTCCAAAACACCTCTATTCACCCCTATTTTCATTGGGTTTACATTGCTTTTTTGAGCATTATTAAGGATGTGGACCACACTGGTCTGGTCGAGATTTTGTATGTCAGCCATCTTTAATATTTCAATACTTTTCTTCATTCAGCCATGCAAGTAATGGATGCAGTTACTTTTAATCTTGGTCCATTGCCCTCACAATTTATGCTATGATTGATTGGATAAATGTCTATCCTTTTATATGTTTTCAGATAAAAGCTGTATGACCATGTCTAAAATCATTTTGAGGGTTCCAAATTGGCAACCTGTGCACAAATCTGACTCTCAGCTTTTCCACAACTGGCTTGCATGCAATTTCTGCCCTTCATTAATATATTTTATCTTTTTTTAGCCACTGAAGACCATTTTGGCCCTCACCAATTGTAAGTAATCATTTCAACTATGGCCATACAACTAACATTTCTATATTCAACATTGTAAAAACTGTTTCATATTATTCACAGATTTGTTGCTTCTGCTCAAAATTCCTTGCCTTGATGATCACTCTCTAACTCATTATGAGTTCAAACGTTAACTCAACTGACAATTGGACGGCTAAGTTTATTTATTTATTTTAAAAAAAAAAATTTTTAAACCTTTATTACAGAATGCAACAGATATACAAAGATGGGCCTACAACCTTCAGGCCGGCCGGCTAAGTTTATTATTTGGTTGTTAGACCTGGCATCCTTGGTGTGGTTTTCCCCCCTAACTTTTAGCCTTCAGATCTCCTGTTTTGCTGACTTCGTTTAGACTGGCTTTAGGATTCTGCGCACTTTACCACCGCTAACTAGTGCGCTCTCCTTAAAACATCGTACAGTTGGCTTATACCTGATTGGCAAATTAATTTACTTTTAAGTGCCTAGTAATGTGGCACCAGCTGTGCCCAGGGCCTCTAAATTAAATGCTACTAGTGGGCCTGCATCACTAATTATGCTACCGACTTAAGTAGCACTTAAAACATGTCTCAGGCCTGCCAGTGCAGTCTGTGTGTGCAGTTTTAAACTGCCATTTCCATTTGGAAAACTGAACTTTTTGACAGCCACCTTCCTTTTTAATACATATAAGTCACACTTAGGGAGGGCTCTGGATAGCCCAGAGGGCAGGGTGCAGCATATTTAAACAGTTGTGCATTTGCTACAATCTATACAAAAGGAGTGTGTGATTCATCCTAATAATGATAGCGTTCCATGCAGTGCGCTCATATATCATCCATTCTTTGTGCGTCCCACCAAGAAAATCCCAAGGGAGTTTTGTTTAATAGGGAAGCCAATTCCGAATGTATTATTCAATCCAATTTTTCAACACAAAGGTACATTATCCAATGTATCCAGCCAACGCGTTTCATCCTACGCGGACATCATCAGAGCTGTAAATCGTTTTTTCACATACATATTCACACTTCACCATAACATAAATTTTAAATCAGTCACTATGAATATATTAGTTCAGACTCTCTACCTATATCCAATCTAAAAAACAAAAAGACATGCTCATTCATGAGTTTAAAGCAATACAGTTGCTAGCTACAAAACATAGAACCCAGTGTCCCCATTTTGACCATTATATTTGCTTCATCGATTTTACATCATATACAAAGTATACGTTTTAGACCCTCTACATTCCATTTCTTCAATTCTGCACCCTACAATGAATAATATGTTACCTTCTAATATAATGATAATCATATGACTTTAAATTCCATGTTGTGCGCTCATCCTTCTTCTAATATCAATATTAGTTTATTGCAAACGTTTAGAATATGAGAGAAAACACCAAGTTGCTCCGGTATATGTAATGTCAGTCCAAGTCTACTGTGCAAGACAATTCATCTCTATTTATGCCCTCTGTCTCTATGAACATTTCCTCAAAAACCCCCGTGCACTCACCAATTACGTTCCACGCTTCCTTCTATTGCGTCTCCAACACTGTCCTTCCTTCGTACACCGCCATGTTCAAACTGGTTTTTAACCCGTTCTTTTATACTCCACTTCTTCCAATCAGTGTTCATTCAAAGTCTCCAGTGTGCTCCCTTTCTGGTCCACACATCTTTCAACCAATCCATAAACTTGTTACTCAGTAGGTTCAATCTACCGATCACTCAATTCCTGCTAAATTCAGCCTAGTTTCCATTTTGCTAATTCAAAATCTACTTCCACCAATCAGCATTCATTCTGTTTTCTGAATCAGGTTTCTTCTCTGGTCCTCCTGTCCTCCAGCCAATCACGTTCATTCTCACCTGCCCGGGGTGCCGCCTTCCGCCTGTCCTGCCTGACCCAAGGTGTTGCTCGCACAGTCATTTGACAATTCCAGAGCCTTCCTTTTTCAACTAATCCAGCCCGTGACAAGGCGCCACCCCCAAGTAATCTGCACAGTCCATGGCATATTCTACACAACCTTAAACTTTTATTACTATGGGTGTATGGTCCTATTAAAAATACAAGATTTTATCACTGAATTTTTTAGTAAATCGGCTGTATCCTTTCCTTATCTCAAACATTCATTCACCCTGTTTAAAGGCAGTACTTTGTGGTCCTCTAATCATTCCTGTTCCAGCAGTAACAAACCATCATACAGATCTTCACTTTTCAACTTGATATACATAACCACAAATAATCAAAATCAACATGACCTACCCGCAGTAAAACACCACATCCATGTTTACTACTAATCCTGTAATATAACTTATTTTTATCTCTTCACACCGCACTCATTATCCACTTATTATTCCATACCATCCCACTCCAATACCCTCTTACTTCTCAACACTGTATCAAATAACATTACTCAGCATATGCTTCCTTTCCCAATTTTTCCTATCAAGATACGAATCTCAGTAATTCCTATTCTTTCTCTCCGGGTACACTCACCCCCTCGATATCAACCAACCTGGTCCCATATGGTGCCAGTTGGAAAGGAAACTCTGGAGGGACACCACCTGACATCTCAGTCACCTCAATATTATTAGTCAGCTTGTTAGGGGAACAGGGATCGCTATCACTGTGGTCCATTCACCCATGACTCTTCATCGCTACCAGTGGCTCAAAATGTGCTCTAGAATCTTTCATAGAGAATAATGGAACGTGTTCAATATTATATCCTCTATCATCTGACAATACCTGACATCACAGTCACCTCATTAATCACCCTTGACCTTCCATAATTACCAGTGGCTCAAACATGTGCTCAAAAATCTTAATAGAAAATAATGAAACTCATTATCACTGTTCAGGCCTTTCTCTACAGATCTTATTCTGCTGATCCATTTCGCCTCCTCTTGATGTATTTTAAGCTCCCAATCACCCCCCCTTTTGTAAGCTAAGACCCTTTGAATTCCATGAAACTTAAAACCAGTCAAGGCTGGGTGATTATCCTGAATATGTTGGTATGTTGTGCATCCACTTTCAAGTTTTACATGTCATGGGAGTGATAAACTCCTAAATCTGTTTTTCACTGCTGCAAGACCTACCAATACTGTAGGATAACATTGAGTTACCATATTACATTTTAATAAGTGGTCCCTTTGTTGTGAGTAGATTTAGATATCGTATATAGATTTTCTGATTTATGCCCTTATATAGGTACAATTCATATTGCCCTTATTTAGGCATAGAAAACCCAGCCCTTATTTAGGCATTGTCCATGCTAACCAAATACAGCCATGGTCTCCTACATCCGTCCATCCACGTCACAACGAGTTCTTGGAAAACCAGACTCTTAAGCCTTTAGGAATTTCCCTTGCTTGGATATTGATTTCTCCAGGAACTCATTTATTATGCATGAACATCTATTCCTTAGGGGTTCATTCATGACGTTCCGATGCCCAACTTTTACGTCAATACAGGCACTCCTAAACACCTTCAAGGTATAAATATACCTGCACTTGCCCTGGCAAACCACGGTTCCGGTACGGTCCAGCTCGACTACCTACTTGCGGTTCGCCACAGCAAGTTTGGAAGGAAATAGAGTTCCAGCCTGATGCACTGACCAGACGCTGTCATCCTCCTCACAGAGAATCCAGCTCCAGTGTTCCTGACTCCCCTTAGATATCGAGTCCCGGAAAGAGATTCCAACCTCACACATTCTAAGGTATGGAGCTGAATAGAACTTGGAGAAACTCTTGGCAAAACTAAAACTATAGCTATAGCTAGCTATACTTTAGAAAACGGCACCTACTTCTTACCTCTTACTACACTTAGGTTAGGTACACTGGGTTAGAACTATTTAGAAGCATCAGATGAGTATTCACATATTAGCCTGTGTTATTTATGTATGTATTTTAATTAATATATGTCATAGCTACAAACCATGCTATTGCAGTATTATTTTATCTTACTGTTAACTCTGTACATATTGTATTTCGCAGCCTGTCTTACGATTGTAGCAGTTCATATCTCTTGCATGAGAAATAAGACTGTTCAATAAACCCTTTTTATTGAAACGCCCGTCTCTCTATTTCTGTGCAACTCTGTAAAAACGAAGCATGCATGATTGACTGAATGAAACTGTTATCAATTGTTTCCACGGTTCTGAGATTGTTCCGACTCTAAGGGAAACAAAGTTGTCATGTTTATGCGGTTGTCAGAAACTAATCCCTTTTTGTTTATTCAAGAAGTTTCTAGTGACCTCTGAGTTAGCTGGCACTCACAAGTAATTAAGTTTAATGTACTCGATAGAGGCATACTGACCTCAGTCCTATGTCAAATCTATAGTGTATATTATTCCAATGCGCAGAGCCTATCCGGGATATAGGAACTACACTACATGGCGCCCAACTTTGGGCAAGGCACTAATTTAACGCTAGATACTGAAGTAACTCAGTTGTGCTTTTCTCAGAGACCCCTACTCCTAATACTCCATAAGACGTCTGGAGTGGGTAGGGATAATCTCCGCCATAGCGGACAAAAATCCTATGTATTAGCTGTTTGGTTTGTTCAACGTTGAAGGATACAGTGTTCCAAAATATTGTGCACCTTATCTTTGTTCCCTTGAAACTTGCTCTGAAACTGTCATTAAACAATGACCGAAAACGGCACAAACACCGATACTGGTGGAGCTGCGGCTAACCAAGTCACAGCGGCTTTTAATCATACAGGTTTTCAAGAAACTGACGAGGATGCTATAATCATCCATCCAAATTTAAGGAGAGCCATCACTCTAGAACGTATAAAACATGGCCCAACACCAAGAGGTGGTAGAGCAGTTTTTGTGATAGAGGCACATGAATCTCACCAGACAGAGGTATTCTATTCATGGATAGTATTCCCAGAATCAAATCCAGTAACACACTTGTTTCACTTCTACAAAGAAGATGATCCACCTGAGGAATATATTCCTTTCGAGGATATGGAAATTCCACTCACATACCAGGACCATGAGCTCTGGTTTAAAAGCGCTCTAAAACATTACAATCACATTACCAGGCTCGGTCCACCAGGTAAACCAGGAGCAACATGGCCGATTTTAGCCGGCTACACACCTGACCCTGACATTGAATCAATGTCTGACGAGGAATTACTTAATAACATACAAAAGCTAATAGAAATATGCAGTTACACCACAATTGTCTGAAATTCCTGATAAGGTCTTTCCTAAAAACACTCCTACCTCTTCTAAAAAGAAGTGGGAAAATAGCAAACAGCATTCCAAAGAAAACATTTCTCAATCCCGAGGTAGGTCTCCTCAAAAGGAGCCCTCTGAAAGGAGGTACAACCTCAGGTATAGGGATAATTTGAGAAAACCTGACAGATATCAAGATACTGATAAACGTTCCTCTCATACCTTTCAGATATCATCACAGACATCCGAAAGAAGAGGACGGTCAGAGAACAAAGAAGAACGCGTTAAGTGCAAAGACGATCAACACGTTCAGAAGAACAAACAAAAACCTAAATTCTCCAAGAAGAAGGTAGCAGGTCTGTAGATCAGACATGCAGAGGATTCTGAGAACGCAACTCAAGAATGGAGGATGGGCTCAGACAATGTTGGATAGTGCAGCAGAAGTTGTAGTAGCTCGCCAGAACCTGAAGGGGCTTCTAGAGACAGTGGACATGAATGAGGACATTCAAGTTGAAACTGCAGATACCAGGGTTAGCTCTCCACATAGGTTATATGAAATAACACTCCAGATGGAGGGAGACATACCAAGAAAAGTGAAAGCACTCTTTTGGGAGCATTTTTCAAGGGGTTATGATATACTTCTAGCAGAACGAGACTGGCCACCAGAATTTGTCAGGGAGTATCCACATGGCGAAGACATCATTATGCCAGCCTTCTCCAACAATGTTCCAATACATTTAAAATATACTTATGCCAGGAAATGGGCAGTGGCCCACGCCCCAGCATTATACAAGAATCATGTAGGATGGGATGAGAACTCAACTCACCACAAAATCCAGTTAAAAAATCAACCAACTGCACAAAGGCAGTACCCAGTTAAGCAAGAAGTTAAAAAACAAGTCAAGGAGATCTTAGATCAACTTGAATACCAGGGGGTGATTGAAACATGCACCTCATCAATGAACAATCCTTTGTTTCCTGTTTCCAAACCAGACAATACATATCGTCTAGTTTTGGATTACAGACACCTAAACTCATGTTGTAAAACATTAGCTGTGCAAAATGCACACAGTACAGCATTAATGAATAACATTGTGCATAAAAAGTACAAAACCACATTAGACATTTCAAATCGTTTCTTTTGTCAAAATATTGCACCTGAAAGAAGATATTTGACCCTTTCTCAATAATGGGGACTCGGCGTCAATTCTGTCGACTCCCACAGGGGTTCAAGAACAGCCCGAGGTTATTCTCAGCAAGAGTAACAGAGTTACTACAAATTTATGATGACGAGGCATTGTCATATGTCGATGATATATATCTGACAGACGATGACCTGGACAGACACTTGAACAGGGTGAACACCATTATATTGGGCTTCGCCTCTGGGGGTTACAAATTCAACTTTAAAAAGTCTGGGCATTGCCCATCTCAACGTCCTATTCCGAGGAAATGAACTTTCAAGTGAAGGCAAAAGCCTGGCAGCCAACTTTTTAGAAAAGTGTGCGCTGCTCCAACCTCCAAAAACGCTGAAGAACTTACAGTTGATTGTAGGTTTCCTAAATTTTGGAAGAACATACATTCTAAACTATGCAGAGAGGGTTAAACCTCTCTACGAATTAATCGAACCTGATTTCAAAGGAACAACTTGGACACAAGCACACAGATTCTGCGTTCACTTCAAACAGACATGTTCGCAACTAAACACTTGCAAACACACGTAAACGTATGCAACTTAGTGATCCGAATCATTCCGGGTCAATGCGGATTCACCTACTTTTAACGAAGGTGAAAAAGTACCAATTGCATACAAATCACACTTGTATACACAAGCATAAATGAAATTCACTTCTACAGAAAAGATTCTGACAGCAGTTCAAACCGCTGTAGCAAAAGAAAGAGCCCTAGCACAGGGGAAACGCATAATGGTTGTGACTCCTGAACCAGCCTTAGAGGCAGTTACTAAAGCTAGCATTCCGAATGCAAAAGCTTTACATCCGAGATGGATACAATGGGTTAATTCTCTTGCTGCAACTGATGTTGAATATGTTTTTGATCCTTATTTGAAAACAAAAGCATTCCTGCAATACGAACACGAATGTCCTCTGCCTACTGAAATTCTCCCTCTTGATCAGTACGAATTTATAATTTATACTGACGGATCTGTACAACCCGCTACGGGGAGTAAACAAGCTTACAGTGCAGCTTGCGTGATCGTTAAAGGTCGTATGCGCGACGGCAAATTAAGACCAATAGTCACAAAAACGCAATCTCTAGGAGATTGTACAGCTCAGTGAGCTGAACTACAAGCATTCAAGATGGCACTTGAAAACATGGGTCGCAAATTCCCCACACTCATAGTGTGCAATTCTTTTTACTGTGTTCAATCTTACAATTAATATTTACAGAATTGGCTTCAACATTGTTTCAAGGATGCAAAAGGTGGCACAATCAAGCATAAAATGCTTTGGGAGCAAGTAGTTCAGTTGCGAAACGGACTACAAAACACTCACGTGATACAAACGCTGAGTCATCAACGTGATGGCGTTCACGTTGAAGGGAATTCATTGGCTGATGAAGCCACGAAAGGGGCTGTGCAAATGGCTTCCGTAGCTGCAATCACTCGTTCAAAAACGAAAATAGACAGTAAAATAATGCTGGCTGTCAATGCATCAAGCAAAGGCAGCGGTGCAGCGGTACCTAAAAAGTTTCCACTCAAATACTCATATATAATTGATGCGAACAGCGTTCCGTTTGCTTGAATCCCTGGAGTGGGGGATAGGGTAATACCAAACATGGAATGAAGAGCAGCTTTGATTCATGAAGCACATCTGGGAGAGGGTCTGACATATCAGGGGATCTCTAAGACAATTTTAGAACTAAAAGAGATGTACTGGTGGCCCGGAATTAATACACTGATTCATATCTTCATCAATAACTGCATAGACTGCAATAGAGATCGCAGTACAGAACACCACCAGATACCTGACTACAACATAGCCAGCCCAGTTCAGACACCATTATTAGACAGCATTAGACTATCTACGTGCAGGCATCCTCTTGGACAAATGCAGTCCCACAAACACTAAATCAAGGTTCCTATGGATGTGGCCTCAGCGCTCGGCTGACGCTCGAACTGTTATAAAAGATTAGCGAGTCTTTATCGGCACATACGCAATTGGCACACTACGTTCTGACAAGAGTCCTACGTTTAGCTCTCGAGCTTACAAAGAAGCCATGGCCAGTTTGGGCCTAGCATTGCGGTAGTCTTCTCCATTCCATCCTGAGGGAAATTCTGTTGTGGAAAACAAAACGGGACATAAAGCAGTCTATAACAGCTAGGGTATTAGGTTCGGGTGATGGGTGGGTCAAACACCTTTATGGGGTCCAGCGCGCACTTAATAACTTGCCAAGAAGTTCTCTAGGGGGTGTCACTCCATATGAAGTTCTATTTGGAACTAGAATGTTGGTACCGGACCTTGATATGCAAGGCACAGTGATGGAAAATAAGAAATTTCATATCAAAGATCGTTTGGCTGTTTTACAGGACTTAAATGAACTAAGAACGAAACAAAGCAACGTGCTCCTGAAGCCAACCATCACTGAGGAAAAACCGTCCGTCCCAGCAAGGCCTGTCTGGATCCCAAAGCTTGGTGATCTAGTCAGAGAAAAGATCGCGTACAAGAAGGAATTTGGGCCTTCTTATAGACAACCAGTACCTGTCCTAGCAATCCACGGATCAAGAACAGTACTTTTGCCGCCCTTTGCTGGTAAAAAGGAGAAATGATTTGTGTTTATTGACCTGATCAAACCACACTAAGTGGCCGATACTACGCAGTAAGCCAAGTGGACTCCGCCAATGTAGCAGACTCACTCCTCTAGCTACAATCCAAGCGGTTCAAACTGAGAGACTCATCACCTTTGAAGATTCTGCAGTGAGAAGTAAAGGACTAAGCAACAAAGCTATGGAACTTGTCCCTCTTGAAACCCAAATAACAGTTTGTCCTGATACACATGTCTACAACGAAGTAACAAGTGATCAACTGGTCCCAGCGAATTCAACAGATCCTGATGCAATTCCAACCATTGACAGAACTGCCTCTGGCTATTTCATGAACTTTGATACGTTTTCTGAGGATCCCAGCGAACCTGAAACTACGCCAGCACAAAGAAATTTCAAAGAACAAGCAACAGATTTTTTTCATCACCTGAAAAAACTTATCTGGTTTCACCATGGATTGAACTATGGATTGTTTTGGGAATATTCTTCTTTCTACTTTGGTTAGCTCTGGTATTAACTCTGGGTATGCTGATAAATGGAAGATATATTCAAATGGACACAGCAAGTAAAAGAGTGAACTTACTTCTCCAGCCACACAAATCATCCCATCGTGAAGCAAGAGACTTGTCAGCAGTGAACATCACAGCCGTTCCTATACATGATGGTGTAGTTTGGGACCAAACCAAATATGATATTTTTGGCCCGTCGGAGATTTTGAAGATTCCACATTTATTTAAGATTTCATTAAGTGACTTTATTACCTCTAGTATCTTTTCTGATGAATGGGACTTCGAGACTGTTAATAACAGGATGTCCGATCTAGAGATGTCTACAGTATTCACAAATCATGAATATTTAGAGGGCTCATCAGACTATGAAAAAATTTATTGTTATAACCGCTATGGTCATCATTTCTTGCATAAATCTGCAACACCTAGAAATGTATTTATGTATAACCAATGGGAACATTGTCCTACACCTCCAAAGTGTAGCTCAAAAACTTTTACAATGAAATTTCCCTATTTTTCAGGGTTCAACTTGTTTAATCCTGAAACGTTTTACTTTAAAAATATGAACAACACAGGAACGAAAAATATGTTATCCAATACGAAACAGATTTATTCTGCAGCCTTTATTGCCCAACTGTCTAGACAGGGTTTCGACTTTTGGAAAGACAACATTGAGACAAAATCTGTCTGGGGTATAAAAGATTGGCAAGTACAGGGGGTAGAAGCTTTGTTTAGAGCCTGTATCATCCCTGAGCAAATTATGTTTCTGAATGACACTGTCCAGCAAACGTCTTGCCTTGGATTAGCCAGGATCATAGACATGAACACACCGACCATATCTATACCTGCAAGCAATAGCACTACACGGGGGGAGGTCTACATACATAATATTTTGCATTACAACAGATCAGATCCAGAATTGAAAAAATGGTTGCTCTGGCCCACAGACACAAACAACTGTCAAAATCGATTCCTGAACAAAACACAGGGTTTCACTATCAATACGCCAGACCCACGCTATGTTCAAAGACAGCATCCAGGGGTAGTAACAACATACAGTGTTCAATCAATCAATCAAAGCATTTATATAGCGCACTACTCACCCAGAGGGTCTCAAGGTGCTGGGGGAGGGGGGTCCGCTACTGCTCGAACAGCCAGGTCTTGAGTTGCTTCCTGAAGGCGAGGTGGTCCTGGGTCAGGCGGAGGTGGGTCCGGAGGGAGTTCCATGTCTTGGCGGTGAGGTAGGAGAAGGACCGTCCCCCTGTGGTGGCTCTTTGGATGCGGGGGACGGCGGCGAGGGCGTGGCCGGTCGATCGAAGCTGGCGTTTGGGAGCGTAGAAGTTGAGGCGGCTGTTGAGGTATCCTGGGCCTTGGTTGTGTAGGGCTTTGTATGCGTGGGTGAGGAGTCGGAAGGTGATTCTCTTGTTGACCGGGAGCCAGTGCAGGTCTCTCAGGTGTCCGGAGATGTGGCTGCGACGGGGGATGTCCAGGATGAGTCGAGCTGAGGCGTTCTGGATCCGCTGGAGTCTCTTCTGGAGTTTGGCAGTGGTTCCGGCGTAGAGGGAGTTGCCGTAGTCCAGGCGGCTGGTGACGAGGGCCTGGGTGACCGTCTTCCTGGTCTCGGTGGGGATCCACCGGAAGATCTTACGTAGCATGCGCAGGATGTTGAAGCACGACGAGGAGACGGCGTTGACTTGTCTGGTCATGGAGAGGGAGGAGTACAGGATGAAGCCCAGGTTGCGTGCGTGGTCTGTTGGTTTGGGTGCGCTGCCTAGGGCGGGGGGCCACCAGGAGTCGTCCCAGGCGGAGGGTGAGGATCCCAGGATGAGGACTTCCGTCTTGTCCGAGTTCAGTTTCAGGCGGCTGTTCTTCATCCATTCGGCTACCTCTTTCATCCCTTCGTGAAGGTTGGCTCTGGCGGTGGCGGGGTCGTTGGTGAGGGAGAGAATCAGCTGGGTGTCGTCGGCGTAGGAGATGATGTTGAGGTTGTGCTGGCGTGCGATGTCTGCGAGGGGGCTCATGTAGACGTTGAAGAGGGTTGGACTGAGCAAGGAGCCTTGAGGAACGCCGCAGATGACTTCGGTGGCTTCAGATCTGAACGGGGGGAGGCGGACTCTCTGTGTCCTTCCGGCGAGGAAGGAGATGATCCACTCCAGTGCCTTCTCCTGGATTCCGACGTTGCTGAGTCGCTGCACTAGTGTATGGTGGCAGACAGTGTCGAAGGCCGTGGAGAGGTCTAGGAGGATGAGGGCTGCTGTTTCTCCATTGTCAAGCAGTGCTCGGATGTCATCGGTGGCTGCGATCAGGGCGGTCTCGGTGCTGTGGTTGGCCCGGAAGCCAGACTGCGAGAGGTCGAGGGAACCGTTCGTCTCGAGGAAGGCGGCCAGCTCCTTGTTGACTGTCTTCTCGATGACTTTTGCAGGAAACGGGAGCAGCGAGATGGGGCGGTAGTTCTTGAGGTCGGTGGGGTCGGCTGATGGCATCTTTAGTAGAGCGCTGAGTTCGGCGTGCTTCCAGCACTCCGGGAAGGTAGCGGTGTAGAAGGAGGTGTTGATGATGTCCCGCAGGTGGGGTGCGATGACAGCGTCGGCCTTGTTGAAGACGTGGTGAGGGCAGGGGTCGGTAGGAGATCCGGAGTGGATGGAGTTCATCGTGCGGACGGTGTCTTCGGTGCTGATCGGGGTCCAGGCGCGGAGGGTGGTGGTGGGGGGCGGTGGTTCGGTCGTGGCGTGCGTCGCTTGAGTGCTGAAGCTGTTGTGTATGTCCGTGATCTTGTTGTGGAAGTAGGAGGCGAGGGAGTTGCAGAGGTCTTGCGAAGGGGTGATGTCGTTGTTTCCGGCGTTAGGGTTGGAGAGCTCTTTAACGATGTTGAAGAGTTCCTTGCTGTTGTGTGCGTTGTTGTCCAGTCGTTCCTTGAATGCGGTTTTCTTGGTGGCGTGGATGAGCTGGTGGTGTTTTCGGGTGGCGAGCTTGAGGGCAGTCATGTTGTCCGGTGTTGGGTCTCTGCGCCATGTTCTCTCGAGGGCTCGGCAGTTCTTCTTGGAGCTCTTGAGTTCGTCGGTGAACCATGGGGCTTTCTTGCTACCGGGTCTGCTAGGCGGGGTCTTCAGAGGGGCGAGGTCGTCTGCGCAGTTGCTGATCCACTTCGCGAGGTTGGTGGCCGCCTGGCTTGGGTTCGTTGCGCTGTTGGTAGGGTTCATGCTCAGGGAGGTCGCGAGCTGGTCGGCTGTGATCTTGTTCCAGCTTCTGCATGCAACCTGTTGCTGGTAGTGGTGGATCGTGGTCCTTCTGAAGCTGAAGTGGACGCAGCTGTGGTCCGTCCAGTGGAGTCCGGTGGCATGGCTGAAGGCGATGTCCTTGCTGGATGAGAAGATGGGGTCGAGTGTGTGTCCGGCGTAGTGGGTGGGGGTGGTGACCAGTTGCTTGAGTCCCAGGTTTGCGAGGTTGTCCAGCAGGGTGGTGGTGTTGCGGTCGTTGTTGTTCTCCAGGTGGAAGTTGAGGTCCCCGAGGAGGATGTAGTCAGCGGAGAGGAGGGCGTGCGGGCTGATGAAGTCGGCGATGTCTTCGCTGAATTGTGTGCGTGGTCCCGGGGGTCTGTAGATGAGGGTGCCTCTGAGGGTGGTCTTGGGGTTGATGTGGACCTGGAAGTGCAGGTGCTCGGCGGGTGCGAGGGTGTCGTCGGTGTTGGCCGTGATGCGGATGGTGTTCCTGTGGATGATGGCGATGCCTCCTCCGGTCTGGTTGATGCGGTCCCTTCGGATGATCTTGTAGCTGTCTGGGATGGCGATGGCGATGTCGGGCGCTGAAGAGGCGTTCATCCAGGTTTCCGTGAGGAAGGCGACGTCTGGTGAGGTTGTGTCGAGCAGGTTCCAGAGCTCGATGGCGTGTCTGTGGACGGAGCGGGTGTTGAGCAGGATGCATTTCAGGTGGCTGCTGCTGTTGCTCGTCTTGGTTGGTGCTGGAGTAGTGCTGGTCCGGATGCAGGTCAGTGTTGGGAAACTATGCTGATTGGCTACAGAAAGCTACACTGAAGGATGTTCAACAACACTTAACTTTACTTCATGAAGGCGCAGACCTTAGGGAATTCTTGCTAGGACCAAGAAAACCGCGTCAAAAACATTTCATATATGCCGGTATCTACGCTGCTTATAATGAAGCATGGAAGGTTACCCAAGCAGAGACTGCCGAACGAATACAAGAAATTGATCGTATTAATTTAGAGAAAACTCTCTCTGTAGTAGACAATGGGTTAACGACTCTGTCGTCCAGAATATATTCATTGGACAGCATTGTGTCTTCTGTCATAGACATCATGGAACAGGACTTGGTCATGTTGCAACATGGTCAGTCTAAGCTACGTTCTATCATGCTATTGGGCTGGACGCTACAAAACTTGCATGCAGGCTATGTGCCTTGGCGTTTAATCAATACTATGTCACTGTTTTCAGAATTCAATCTCACTGATAAACAGATCAGACTAGCACAAAGGGGAGCAGACTACACTATGCTGAACATTGAAAAACTGGAAAAATTACCATTCACGGTGGCAGAAAAACCAGCTACTGAGTGGATCATACATTGTAAAATTACTCTGCCTGTTACAACTTTCCATTTTCAATATTGCCTAAAACATATACCAATTGGCAAATATGAAAGGTTAGGTAAAGGATACATCAAGACATCCTGGGATTTGCCTTACACACGCATAGATGTTGGAGTGGGGAACGTGAAGTGTTTCTTAGCAGTGAAAACTGTGAACACACACTAAGCGGTTCTCTCCTTTGTCAGGGTATTAACTTACACGGGGCCCGTGATGGTTCCACTACAAACGTATCCTGTCACCTGCAAGGTTCACCGGCTGCAGTAATTAATCCAATTTTTGGGCAACTTTCTAATGGGAGTTACATTATGTTGACTGATCACAGCTGCTGTGGCATGTTGCCAGGTAATCCATATCTAGTTACGGTTACATCCCGGGTCACTTGCTGTATGCAAGTCTTGTTTCCACAAATAGACACAGTCAGGGAGTCGCCTTTGTGGCCTTCACTGAACATCTCTTCTATACGAATTGATACTCTAATGAAAGCCATTCTTTTACAAAAAATAGTGCCACTGACCTCGGCCAGGACTTCTGCGGAGATACATACCCTTTTGTATACAAACTGCCCTCGGAAATGTTAGGTCGTATCTTAAACATGTCTGATAAGAGCGGTATTATACATGTATTTAAGAACGTGTGCGCAGGACTGTTGGCACCTTTTCAAGCAGTCCTAGAAATTTTTCCAAACTTCTTGAACTCTGTGTTTGGCGGACTGCCGCTCCTTTTAGCACTCGTTGCAGGGATCCTATTTTTGCTCCTTCTGCTACGATATGGCAAGCCTCATCACCAGCGTCACTCCAGGCACCATAGAGACAGCTCTATTGGAGATGAAGCGTTGAGCGCATCATCTACATTTTGTGTTTACCCCGTCTACGAGAATTAAACACCACATGGTTTCTGTCATTCAGACCAATCTGGCAACATTGCATCTTACCTGTTCTACGCTGCCTGCTCTGCGGTGAAGAATGCGTGCTAGACATCTGTCTTACACTCCCATCAGTCATGCCTACGGATATCGATACTTTGCTGGACCCAGTAACGGCCCATGCTCTGTGTTGTCCCCAGCGGCTACCAATCCTGATGATGGCATTCATTGAGATCTCACAGACGCAAATTGCTACTGCTGAGGTACGAGAGGAAACACCAGGCACGCAGGTAACATCTGATTCGAACATTGCTGATGCAACCAATGCTGAAGGCGATAGTTCACATCTATGTGCAGTTAATCTTCTAAACGAGGTATTCCAACTTTCACCTACAATGGTAGCCGACTTTTTGTCTACAGGATTAGACGATTTCATGTTTTCTCCAGATCCACACACTGACATTTGATTCAGGCACACAGTGTTCTGAATTTGGCCTTCGTTCTTTTCAGACAGGGGACTAACTTTGGAACTTTTTTCCTATGATTAATTTTTTTTCTCCAAATTTGTATTTTTTTTTCATTTTTTGGCACAGTAATCTGCTTATAGTAGAACTATTCATAGAGAACAGAATTCTTTGAAAATCTTCCAGGGACATTATGCCACCATGTCACATCAACAATTGATTTGTGTTAACCTGATGAAATGGTTTCGGCCCTTTTTCTTCTGTATTAAAAAGCCATTTCATCATATGTATATATTTCTGGTTCATTCTTGTTGGCGTTTTCAATGCACGCATATACTTAGAATGAAACATTGCTTTTTAATATGTACAGCAACTTATGCATAGCAATGGGTTTGTAATGCATTTTTAGGACATATGTTTTTAGATATGTTTTAGCATGTTTTCGATTGTCATGCGATATTCTCTTTTAGACATGTTTAGGATTTTATAATGTCGTTCATACGAAACTGGAGTGAGTGTTGTGTGTAGATTTAGATTCCGTATATAGGTTTCCTGATTTATGCCCTTGTATAGGTACAATTCATATTGCCCTTATTTAGGCATAGAAAATCCAGCCCTTATTTAGGCATTGTCCATGCTAACCAAATACAGGCATGTTCTCCTACATCCGTCCATCCACGTCACAACGAGTTCTTGGAAAACCAGACTCTTAAGCCTTTAGGAATTTCCCTTGCTTGGATATTGTTTTCTCCAGGAACTCATTTATTATGCATGAAAATCTATTCCTTATGGGTTCATTCATGACGTTCCAAAGCCCGACTTTTACTTCAATACAGGGATTCCTAAACACCTTCAAGGTAAAATATACCTGCACTTGCCCTGGCAAACCACGGTTCCGGTACGGTCCAGCTCGACTGCCTACTTGCGGTTCGCCAAGGCAAGTTCAGAAGGAAATCGAGTTCCAGCCTAACGCACTGACTAGACGCTGTCATCCTCCTCGCAGAGAATCCAGCTCCAGTGTTTCTGACTCCCCTTGCAGGGTGTTAGATATTCAGTCCCGGAAAGAGATTCCAACCTCACACATTCTAAGGTATGGAGCTGACTAGAACTTAGAGAAACTTTTGGCAACTCTAGGCAAAACTAAAACTATAGCTATAGCTAGCTATACTTTAGAAAACAGCACCTACTTCTTACCTCGTACTACACTTAGGTTAGGTACACTGGGGTAGAACTATTTAGAAGCATCAGATGAGTATTCACATTTTAGCCTGTGTTATTTATGTATGTATTTTAATTAATATGTCATAGCTACAAACCATGCTAGTGCAGTATTATTTTATCTTACTGCTAACTCTGTACATATTGTACTTCGCAGCCTGTCTTACGATTGTAGCAGTTCATAACTCTTGCATGAGAAATAAGACTGTTCAATAAACCCTTTTTAGGGGGGCGCTAGAGGGCGCCGAGCAAGATGGCCGCACTCGTGTGAGGCTCTTGCCGGTCGGGCCACCATCCGCCAGATATCTGCGTCATCCTGTACTGGGAACCACTATCAACCACTGCACAAGCTTTAGGGAAGATGCGGTACTAAACATATGTTACTGAAGTTATAGGAGAACAGAGGAGACCGAGATTATTCTTCCTGGCGCCGGAGATGCCTTACACAAGATGGCAGCGGCCGCGGAGGACGGCTGAAATACGGAGGACGCGAGGAACATCGCCCCGAGTTGGGAGTGAGGTGTTGGTGCTGGCTGGAGGGAGTGAAGGCAGCCGGCTGTCCCTACCCGTGACTGGGACTCGGATCGAAGTTACAGCACCTCAGGACCTGGCGGTGAGCTCCGCGTCCGGAGCAGCTGGTGAGTTGCGCGTTATCTGGCAGCGCAGTCTCGCCATCGAAGGGACTCCTGCGGCTGCCATACACGGGAGGGGGTGCCGGAGCCAGCGCTTGGCCTTCGGAGACTGGGGGGCTGGACTGGACGCGGTGCGGAAGCGGCACCCCGCTGGACCGTCTGCGGCGCCCCTTTCCCCCTCCCCCTGCGACCTTAAAGACACTTGAACTCTGCTGCGCTTTGGATTGACGGGGAGATTGCCTAACGGTACCGGAGAGGTGCGGAGGCTGACAGGTGAACACTGCAGGGACATTGGGATTGCGGCCTAGACCCTGCTGTGCCTACCCTTGGAGCTGGGCAGCCCTGGTCAAAGAGACAGATGCTCTTCTGCCCCACATTGCTTGATAGGACCCAACTGAAGCAAATATCTCCCCGCTCCTGCTGGAGAGCATTCCATCTGCATTGCCGCTACTGGGGGTGCTGGGGGACTGCGTGCAGAGGCCCACCCTCTCTCCCACACATGATGAGACACTGAGTGACTCGGGGACTGAACCGAGCACTGATCGCAGCGGGGTCGCGAGTCAGGAGGTGTGGAGGTCGGGCGGAGATTGGCTACCAGCATTGTGGGGGTGAAGCTTGCTTCTGGCTGACCGCTGCGAGGAAGTCCTCCATTTCAGCTACTAGAGGCCTAGAGATTTCCTGGAGATCTGCGCAACGTGGGAAGAGTACACCTACAAAACACACTCCGGGCGGAGAGAGGTGGGGTCTCTGGTCGACCGCTCTCCCCGATCGCGTTGACATATGACTGCACCTCCCGGGTCCTGGAGATGGGAAACCAGACGGCCGCCAGTCAAAGCTGCCCTTCGAGGCGCGAAAAACTACCCGCTTACAGGCAGAACAGGAGGATGACCATGGGAATTCCCAGCCCCACTCCACGGCAGATTTTAAGGAACTCCTTCTCATCATGCAGTCCAGCTTGACCTCCATCGAATCTAAGATGGACTCAATGAATGCGCGACTGGATGGAGTCACGCATAGAGTAGATAAGCATGAGGACCGGTTGACTGAAGCGGAGTGTCAGATTTCGGACCTCGAGGATACTGTCAATGCCACCACATCCCGGACCTTGGATATGGAGAGGGCGTTAAAAGTGCTAGCGACTAAGAATGAGGATTTGGAATCCCGTTCTCGCCACAATAACCTCTGCATTCTTGGGGTATCCGAGACGACGGCCACGGGGCGAATGGAGGAATTTTTGGAGCGGCTCTTGATCACGCTGTTTGGGAGGGAAGCCTTCTCACCGGTTCTGGTAGTGGAGAGAGCGCACCGCACCCTATCTGCATGGCCTGTCCCGAGGGCCACTCCCCGACCAATATTAGCCTGTATACTGAACTATCGGGATACTGCCCTCCGCCTATCCCGAGAACACTGGCAGCTCCGGTTTGAAGGCATGGACATCTCTCTCTATCCCGACTTTACCATGGCAGTACAGGAGCAGAGGCGTAAGTTCCTTCCAGTCAAGAAGAAATTGCAGCAGCTCAACCTGCCCTACGCTATTCTTTTCCCGGCACGGCTTAAAATCACGCACTTGGGGAAACAGTTTTTTTTTAATACCCCTCAACAGGCACAGGACTTTCTCAAAGGCTTGCCGAGATAGCAGGCGGTCCGCGCCTCTCCTCCGCGCCCCCTGGACGAACATGGCGGTGCCTCGGACATAGAGTGATGACCTACCGCATCGACCCTGCAGTATCCTTTGTATAGGGGACAGGAACTTGCCGCCACGACGGCCCTCACCGAGACACATTCCTTTTGGCATTGCTATGGGTGCGGGGGACGACGTAATATGACATAGACACTAACCAGGATGATCTGTTTGGCCTTCTGGGGGTGCGTCCCCTCCCCCTCTGCTCATTGCTATGGCAACTCTAGTGGATTGGAGGGAGTGGTCCTGGTGAGTTTTCTGTCCCACTTTTGTGGCCTATATGCTGGTAATGACTTTATCCTGTAGTACACTGATATTTTTGCATTGGTCATCCAGTAATCCATAGGCTTAATATCTGAACTGGTACGTGATGATTTCCCAACGATGCCCGAACGCCCTCACTTCTGCGAGGAGGCTTTGGATGCCCTCTAGAGCTCACCCATCAGGCGAACCCTATTTACTGTTTGTGTACCTTGGGTGGGGCTGTAAAGTTCTGATTGTTTGCTGTTTGTACTCTGCTGTCTTATTATGGCAGCAGAGACGATGTTTCTAGGGATTCGGGAAGGGGGGAGGAGTGGGAGGGGTAGGGACCACGGCAGGATTGGGCTGCTGATGTGGGAGGGTGGAAGTTTATCTCTGGCCATAGCACCCCTCAGACCAATGCCTTGCCACTAGCCACTGTTCCTCAGACCCTCATTGCACGATCGTTCTGTGACCGCCACTTAACACACATTGCAGCTGAATATGCTTTACCACGCTTGTCGCTATGATTGATCCCCCGACTCAGACTACATACCGGTTCCTAACCTGGAACGTGCGAGGATTAGGAGACCCGCGAACGAGCCGACATATCCTAGCATACTTAGACCGTCATAATATACAATGCGCTCTGCTGCAGGAAACTCACTTCAACCCTAGTGCCACTCCTACCTTTGCAGCTCGATGGGCCAGCTATGCCAGTTTTTCTTCCTACTCATCGTATGCACGTGGCACGTGCATACTCGTAAGGAAAAACCTTCCATACACCCTTCACATTTGTGTCATGCTAAGGGCCTAATTCAGATGACCCTGAATTTTTTAGAATACTCTGGGGTAAAATATTGGAAATAGGGTTCACGCACTTGCTGTGGGGGGGAGACCTGAATGTCACTATTGAGCCCGCCTTGGATCGCTCACATCCGCAACCCCGCCACTGGTCCTCATCCAAATCTACTTTAAAAATGATTAATGCCGACCATGATCTTGTGGATGCGTGTCGTCACATGCACCCGTTAAAGAGGGAAGGGACCTGCTACACCACGGCTCGGGCCTCCTGGTCCAGAATAGATATGTGGCTTGTTACCAAAGGGCTTATACCTTGGGTGACGCATACCCTTCATCTTCCACGCACTTACTCTGACCATTCCCCGGTGCTCATAGTCCTAACCCCCCCGCATGAAAGTTCTCCATTCAGGAGTTGGCGCCTAAATCTACTTTCCCTGATTGACCCCGTCTTCAAACAAGAACTTGAGCAGGAGATTACAGACTTCTTCCTGCGCAATGAAAACTCGGTTGGGCAATACGCCACTGTCTGGGAAGCATTTAAAGTCACCGTTCGAGGCCTGTGCATCGCTAAGAGCGGAGGGGTCCTGCAAGATATCAGGGCCAGGATGCGGCGGCTTGAGGGGGATCTTAAACACATCGAAGCGAAAATACAGATAGCGTCGACGCCTGAGCTACAGGCACAGTTTAGGAGCACATTAGACGAATACCAGGACACAGCGGAACAAGATTGTAAATTCAGGGGAAAATACTTTAAGGCGTGCCAATATGGGGAGAGGCATAGGCCGGGAAAGGGACTGGCATCCCTCATCTGGCCCCCTCGTTTCTCAAACACAGTACTAGAGATCGAGGATGACGACGGCCAGACCCACAGGGACATGGCGGCTATAGTGGCAACGTTCCAACGTTTTTATAAAGATCTGTACAAAGCCCAAAGGGACCACTCCATCGAATTTGATTCCTTTTTCGAAGATACCGCGATTGCGTGGCTGGGGGATGGCCAATGGGACTTTTTGCTGCGACATCACGAGGATGAGGAGATGATAACCGCAATTATGCAGCTGTCAACCGGAAAAGCGCCGGGGCCGGACGGCCTTCCGGCGGAATTTTATAAAACCTTTCATCACCTGCTCATCCCAATCTTACGACATGTATTTGAAGAGGCTAGAGAATCAGGTTTTCTCCCCCCCTCTATGCGAGAAGCTCATATCATCTCCATACCCATACCCGGAAAAGATGCCAAATATTGCGAGTCGTACAGACCCCTCTCTTTAATAAACGTAGATGCGAAAATCCTAGCTAAATTAATTGCCAACCGAATCATCCCCCTGATGACTGCCCTGGTCCTCCCGGACCAGTCGGGTTTTGTGCCTACCAGGGGTACTTCTCATAATTTGCGCACGTTGTTTGCGATATTGCATGATATTGATCCAGCAACCAGTGCTGCAGCTATCTTCCTCAACGCTACTAAGGCGTTCAATTCCTTGGAGTGGGACTACCTTGCTTTCGTACTGAAGAGAATGGGATTCCCCCCCTCCCTTTTTGGCCTGGATCAATTTGCTGTACTCGGGCTTGCAGGCGCGGATCCTTCTTAACGGAGGGCAATTGGCTCCCTTCGCAATCACCAGGGGTACACGACAGGGGTGCCCCCTGTCACCCCTGCTATTCGCTATAGCTAGCGAGCCACTAGCAGCAAAAATCCGACAGCATCATAGGGAGTATGCCTTGGCCTACCCGAAGAGGCAAATTTTAATATCATTGTATGCGGATGACCTGACACTTTATCTGCGTAACCCGGACATAAGCCTTAATCCAATTCTTCGTGTCATGATACTGTTCGGCAGCCTGTCGGGAGTAAAGGTGAACTGGGGTAAGTCCCAGATATTCCACTTGATTGAAGCTACCCCGCGGTTCGAACCGGATTATCCCCTGGTTTGGTGCGCGGAATCGATCAAGTACTTGGGCATTTGTGTTTTCTGCTGTCGGGAGAGTTGATGAGGGATAACTATGGCCGCGTATTGGATCAATTAACTGACAGAATAACCAGGTGGATTGCGATGCCCTTATCAATGGCTGCCAGAGTCTCTTTGCTTAAAATGGTAATTTTACCTAAACTTCTCTATCTGTTCACTCAAATACCATATGCTCCGAGCCGCTATTTTTTCAACAGTCTCAAGTCACAGCTGATCAGACTGACGTGGGGAGGGAAGAAACCCAGGCTGGCTTGGGAGATCCTCACGCACCCTTTTGGAGTTGGAGGCCTGGACGATCCTGACATAGTTATATTTTACCTGTACTCAGGCTCACTTTGCGGCCTATTAGATCCATCCCCCCCCATATATGCCTCATTTGGCAGTGGAAGATGGATATATGGCTCCCACTCCTTACTCGGCATATTTGAGCGCCACGGCCATACCTAGGCACCTGGCTTCTACGACCATCCAATGCACCACCAGGGCATGGTGGGATCTAGCACAGAAACTCCAAACCCCCCTTTTGTATTCACCTCTGGTGCCTTTGCAGGGGCGGCACGACATACCGGTTACACAGGAGGGTGGGTGTTGTCGGATGCTGCGGAAACTTTCTCGGATCACTTGGGGTCAATTGTACACACGGGGGAATTTTTGCACCAGTGGAGAATTCTTTGGTGCCTCTTCCCCTACCCCGCTAGAGTGGTTCTATTATGTGCGATTAAGACAAGATGTCCGGGCCCTTGCGCCCTGCTTTCCCCTGGAGCCGTCCATTATGGTCCCCCTTCATGATACTGCAACAGGATTCCACAGAACATGTAGTCTCGCGCCTGTACAACACTATACAGACAGAGAGGGAATGGGACCCCGTGCCAGCTAAAGCCAGATGGGAGAGCGACATGGGACATCCCCTCACGGAAGAACAGTGGGCTTTCTGCTGTCGGCAGACTGGGGACATCTCGGCCAACAGCAGACTACGACTCGTACATTATAGATATTTACACCAACTGTACTATACCCCTGCCCGTTGTGACCGCTGTGGTGAGGGGGGATCAGGATTTGGACACCTGGCCTGGAGCTGCCCACTGGTCCGGACCTACTGGGGGGCGGTATTTAACGCACTGGACGAGATGATCGGGATACACATTCCTGACAACCCCCTTGTGGCGCTCTTGGGCTACACTGAGAAATTGCCTGTTAAGATACGCCAATATACTTCCTTGGCCCTTCTGCTAGCAAAAAGACGGATTGCATGCCGCTGGGGGAGGGGGAGGGGGCGAGCCCCAAAATTTAAGGAGTGGATCAACGACCTTATCCTTTTTCAAGACCAGCTTCATACTTATGCCGAACAGCTCCCATCTACAACTCGCCCACGGGATATTTGGGCCCCTTTGCAAATCTATCTCCTGCAACATGCTGACACTGATGATCCCACCTCAGCCCAACTGCCGAGGGGAGGGGAGGCTGGGAGGGACGGGGACACCTGAGAGAAGGAACACTCCTAAATGGATAGCGAGGACGGTCTGACCGGGGATATGCCATCTGCGATTCTGAAAGGGGCGGTGGAGTGGGAGACGGGAACATGGCGAGGAACGGGAGTAAGGATCCTTGTTGTCGATGAGGAATGATGGTAAGACAACTATGGCCTTTGTACTTTTTAGTTTTTTATTTGTTCTCTTTATTCAGGTTACTAATGTTCATTAAAGACCTGAACAGTTTGCTGAGTAACTTACATGCTCCCCTCTTACGCGGCCGGCCTGGTGGGTTGGAGGCGGCTTGCTGTGTATATCCCTTAGCCCCCTTTGATATGAAATCCTGTGAGATGCAGTGCCGGCCCGCGGGGATGTAGGCACCTTGCTGTGTCCACTTGTAAACTGTCAATAAAGGTCTTGGAAAAAAAAGAAAGAAAAAAAACCTTTTTATTGAAACGCCCGTCTCTCTATTTCTGTGCAACTCTGTAGAAACGAAGCATGCACGATTGACTGAGTGAAACTGTTATCTATTGTTTCCACGGTTCTGAGATTGTTCCATCTCTAAGGGAAAAAAAGTTGTTATGTTTATGCAGTTGTCAGAAACTAATCCCTTCTTGTATATTCGAGAAGTTTCTAGTGACCTCTGAGTTAGCTGGCACACACAAGTAATTAAGTTTAATGTACTCGATAGAGACATACTGACCTCAGTCCTATGTCAAATCTATAGTGTATATTATTCCAATGCGCAGAGCCTATCAGGGATATAGGAACTACACTACACCTTTCAATTGGGAGCTAGTAGGAAAGTCAAGTTCTATGTCCAAAGAACTGTAATTTAAAACCCTTTTTAATGGTAAGGTTGGATTTTAAGTCACAGTTCTGAAACTTTCACTTTTAGAAAGTTGGCATTTTCTTGTCCTATCAGGGTTTTACTCCCCTTCCCTCCCAACATGTCACCCACTTTCCTACAGGGAACATTCTCAATTGACCATGCTCCCCTACGGCCTTACCTCTGGTGTTCACAAAAGTGTTGTTGCCGGTGGTCGCTGCCAATCTAAGTTGGTCAGGAGCATGCCTATTCCAGTACCTTGATGACTGGTTGCTGAAGGTCAACTCACAATATTTAGCTGTAGATCACCCTCAGATTATGGCCACACTCCCTACATCATTGGATTTTACCATCAATAAGCCGAAGTTCCGCCTGAGTGCTATGCAGAGGATTCAATTTTTGAAGCCACTTCTGGACATTGTGGCATCTCCTATGCTGATGGGGGATCAATCTTGGGTTTTGGTGAGAATGGCTCTGAGGCTTTTTCAACTCTCAGTTCTTGAATCTGCCTTATTTGAACACCAGGAAGTGTATGCAGCCCCTGCATTGTACCCTCAGATTTCGGTGGGCCCAGCATAAGGTTGCCTCACTGACTTCGTTTAGATCCCAAAGGAGTCGGTGCAGGATCTGAAGTGGTGAACGGTAGACATAAGTCAGGCCACTCTCTCTCCTCCACCAAGAGAGTACAGTGGTGACAGATATGACACTCCTGGGATTTGGCGGCCATCTGAGAGAATTTGAGATCTGATACCTCTGGTCTCTGGCATAGGAACAGCCCCGTATCAGTCTTCTGGAGCTTTGAATACCCGTCTGGTTCTGAAAACCTTCCCGTCAAAGGTCCTCACAGACAACACGTCGGCAATGTCGTACCTGAAAAGAAGGGCAGAGAGGGGTCCTGGAGGCACTACGCCTCTGGAGGTGGCTGGACTAACAGATCATCTTCCTAGTCACCAGCGGCTTAGTGGGGTGCCTGAATGCTAGAGCAGATGACCTGAGCAGGTGTTGTCTGGCACACCACGAATGTCATCTCCATCTTGAGGTGCAGTGGGCGTCTTTGCACCAGTATGCCACATTGGTGAACTGTAGCCACTTTTTGTTCAACCACCCTGCACCACCTTCTTTCTGAACAAATTGGTACACAGGACCTGGGTGGCCTACCTAGCAAAGGTTGTGACTCCCTTCCACTTTGACAAATAACTCACTTTCCCAGCATTTTTTTTTTTTTGCCCCATATCATCCCTTGGGAGTGAAAGCGAGTAGCCAGCTCCTTTACCATGATAGGGCCCTAAGATTTTAAATCAACTGCACAAAGGGCCAACCTGTATCACCTCTTTGTGGGATTTTCTGGTTTAAAGAAAGGCAAGGTAGACCCTACCAAGGCTGGGCCGAGGCTACTACAACAACTTTGGCATGGGGGTACCTGTTCTAGACATATACCAGGCTGCAATGTGGGCATCTGTGCACGGGTTCATGAAACACTACTGCCTTGACAGCCAGGTCCGGCAGGAAGGTCACCTTGCCAGCTCAGTTCTGCAGGACTTTCTGGTTTGAGTTCACTCCACAGACCCTCCACCTTTGGGAGGTACAAGGACAAGCTACCTTCAGTAATGCTCTTTGTGTGGGATACACTCATTGTAGATTATCACTGCTTCCCCACCCACCTACCTGTTCTGTGCAGTGGCTGCCTTACCATCTCAAAAGAGCACCAGTTCGGAATCAGCACACAGTGGCAGGCATTTTGTTCTACGCTCTAGGTCTGTGGGTGTGGAATGAGAAAGACACAAGTAACTGACGTCAGCGTGGTGAAATGGAGCTTATATGTAGCTGTGCTCTGTCAGTTCCATGGCAATATGGAGCCCCTGTGGTGTTATACAGCACCACCTACAAGCGTGCTGGAGCATTGCAGGAAGAATTCTCCTGACCCAGTCTTGGTGCCTAAGGATAGTCCAAATGTGAGGAACCTGTAGTTGGAGTTTTCACCAGAAGTCAAGTAAATAAAGGTGAATAACGTGTTCACATTTACATGTATATTTTGCATCCGGCACAAGTCTATACCTGGTATTTGTGCTAGGAAGGTGCAGTGTATGACAATTAAGGTTCAGTGATTTATAGGTTTTTTGGTCTCCGCTAAGTAGAAGCAAACCTCAATCCAATTCCAGTTTTTGATAGAGCTGCTTCAGACTTGAAAACAAGGTTGAAGAAATAGTTAATTGTTTTTGGAATTATGAGTGGTGATCACTTCAAACTATCGGAATATGGACCTATGATTAGCCCTTTCTGGTTAGCGGCCAGTCACTGTGATTCACCTAGCCGCCTGCTTGGACCGTGTTTTGCAGTCTAGGGATGTGTGGTCAGCCATATGTGTGGTTGTGTGTCTGCTGATCACAATCATGCTCTGTTTTCTCAATTTCGTTTACAGAACTCGTTGGAGCTTTGTTAAGATTCAATTTGGTTCTGTAGATGAGTGAACCTAAAGGCTGATTTTGACAGGTTTGTGTTCAAACTTTTCCCCTAGCACTTTAGACTATTGTCTTTCATGTGCACTATGAAAAGTCTTGGAATGTTGCTCAGCTATTAATCAGACCCTCTAGCATTTCGCGATCCGTGAAATTATGGTGAAATCAGATGAGGAGCGCCATGACTGCAATATTTCTCTTTTCGGCCGCAAAACGCTGGGCTCACAGCTTGCATTCTCAGGCATGGGGAGCCAGAGCTTCGCACAATTCTCAGAGCGAAAGGGAAAGCAATGCTGTTGAAAGAAAAACGAGAAAACAAAAGTGGAATTTCACTGGCAAACTTTGAAAGGTGGTGCTAATGTGTTTGAGTATGAATAAAACCAATCTGGCCACTTTGTCTTGTTTTATTTATTTTGACGAATTTGTAAAAAAAGTCTTGCTTTTTTCCCCCCTCTGTCCTGAGGCTGCACATTGGAAGGGGAAATTATCCAAAAGCCCAACATTTTCAGCAATTAGGTTTTTTTTCTCTCTTTTTGATCCATTTCACAGGGAGGAAAATGAAGGAAGGGAGTGGAAAAAGAGGGTAAGACACTTTTCTTAATGTCATGGTAGAGAGATAGATAGATATCAGCAGCCTCCGTGACAAATATGAGCGGCTAGGGAGTAGTATCAGTAAGATGAAGTCTAGGTTTTGTATCTGTGCCAAGCAGTCTCTAGAGCACTTGCGGACATTGTAGGGGCTCATTTAGGAGTTATTTGCATAAACCTGCCTCAGTCTACCCGTAAAATACCCAGGCAATACACCACCTTCCCGAGAAACCGGACTGCTCTATTTCTTAACCACTCTGTGTGCAGGTCTGTCCTCTCGTCTCCCGAGAGCACTGACGCCGCATATTACAAAGTTAAAAATGTGAAATTAGACGGAGCAGTTGTTTAGTGCACCCTTCTGTTTCAATATTAATTTATAATGCAGAGTCTGTAGCTGAAGCATTTGATGAACTGCGCACACAACAGAGAAGCAATCTGCGTTTGTACTCCAATTCATCACAGTTGACAATTTGGATACAAATGTAGGCAGCAAGCCTCTGCTTTGACTTGCATATTCCTTTAATATTATCTAGATTTTCTGCAGTCACGCAATGACTAACTCCCACTAAAAGAGCCCTCGGATGCAGAAGGTGAGCCATCCCTGCAGAAGATAAACCTACCTGTCTAGATATTCTAAAACATTTCAGGCGCTTAAAAAAATGTATCTAACCGCTTGACCTAAATAGAAATAGGTTTAGTCAAGGACACTGAAACCTCCAACTGTTGAAATCCTCCTGTCTTTGCACCATCATCGGAAGGCCACTGAATGGCAGACTCCAGAATACGTCTGCGAATCAAACGGGATATCATTGGATCAGTGTAATTTTGGTTCCACCCTCCATCTTGGCACTTTTCAACTTTTTGTGGCCTGCCATGTATTTTGACCATCAGCGAGTCCACTGAGAGTGCTTCATGTTTTCCTTTACACATTTCCCATCAGAGCAACACGCTCTGCTTGCAAAGAGGTGGGTCCAAACTGAACCAGTAACCACAAATAAGGGTGACTACTGCACTCCCCAATCATATTTTATGGACATTTGGGTCGGCCTGGGACAGAAAATAGGCCAGGGCATCAAAATAAAAGTGGCCCCCATTGGTGCATCAGATAACTCAAAAAGTCGGCAGAAAGGGCAGTTTTGAACTTTTTCTTTTTTTCTTCACAACAGATTTTATTTGCATTTAATACAGTACAAACCGGGTTTATCCGGCACATTAGAGCATTTATCTCAGGTTAACAAGTATATTTATGTCATGTGTGTGCCCACCAACCTGACTGTAGTTCATCAAATACCCCATTTAAACGTAACATATAACAATATGCATCTGTGCGCCCCTCATTCCCTCCCGATCCCACCCGCCGTCCTCATTAGGCATGTATCATAGTCTGCCCTGTATCTGTCGATATGTGTTTATGTGGTAGTAACATGTTGTCCAAGTGTTGATGGGGATTGGTTAATGATTCCAGTGACAAGCCCCTATAATCTGCCCATCTTTGCATGTTTCTGGGGGTATCCGCATGCTTTAAATACTGGGATTTCCAGTCCCATATTAAAATCCATGCCTCGCTTCCAGGCTCCGACTCTGGGCGATGTTTCTGCTTTCCATCGTTTGGCTACGTCCCGCTTGGCTAGAGTGAGCCCCAGAAATAACAGGTGTTGCTTGTATATGTTCCCCACCAAATCCCTCTGTGCAATGTAGTAGTGTAAGCTTTGGAGATCTAGGGATCTGGGCAATCCAGCACTCCGTGCCAGAAGCATTCCAATACGGTGCACAACCACGTCGTGTGTAAATTATGTACCTTCGTCCTGTTTGCAGCGAAGAAATTGTGGAGATGCAATTAACCCAGCTTTCCATAGATTGAGACTCGTGTAATATGCCCTACGGAGATATTTAAATTGTATGAGTCTGAGACGCGTGGATATAACTGCCCCTCTGGATGATTGTAGCGCTTCCGTCCAGTCATCTTCATCTATAGATCCTAGGTCGGTCGGCCACTTAGTCAGTAAAGTGTCTAGTGTGCTAGGCTTATTTGTTGTAAGGGACTGATATATTTTCATGATCGTATTATCCCCCAAGTCACCCATTTGTAATTTGCCTTCCAGTGGGCTGAATTCAGGGCTGTCAGAGAGGTCGCGGATGTAAGGGTGTAGGGCGTGTAGTAATTGTAGGTATTTCTAAAATTGACAGTGGTGCAGTCAATATTCTACCTGAAGCTCTTGTAATGATTTAAGGACCAATCCTCGCAGGGAAAATCGAAGGCATACCGGCTCCTTTTACGAGGTAAGCGAGGGACTGCAAATGTTGGCAAAAGTGCGATAATAATGCGGGATGATAATGATTCTTAGATAGATATGGAGGTTTTCTAATAGCAGGGGGAGCGAGTGCATCAGGAAAATGATTTGAAGAGAAGCTCCGGCCAGAAACAGAGTTTCCTTCAGCATACTTTGAGGAAGGCTATAAACATTTAGAGGTGGCAAACTTGTAACTAAGTAAATTCCCTGGTAACGCACGGCCGATCAACAACTTTGTTGCACTTTTAAGTAGATAGGCATCGTACGGCCGATTTATAGAACAGGGTGTCAGAAAACATGCTCTTAATAAAGTTCATCGTAAATAGGGAGGTTTAAAAAAACGATTGACGCACGCAGAACAAGGACGTGAGTCATGTGCTTTTTACGCTCACGTCCATATCGGAGGAAATAATAGGCGGGTATTTAAAGAGTGTTGCGTGTGAGAATTAGTACATCGGTAAACGAACTGGAGAGGAAAGTCCCGGATAACAACAGAGTTGCCTTCAGTACATACTGAGGAATGTCATAAATATTTAGAAATAGCAAGTTTGTAGCAATTTTAATTAGATAGTGGCTTTGACAAAACTTAATGATGTGTTAAATCTATGACTAGCTTAGGCCGTGTTAACTAGAAGGGTAATCTCCTTATTGTTTGTTTGTTTATTTTGGCAGTTCTACGAGGGCAACAGAAATGAAAAGACCCTAAAGAATTATATGAATAAATACTTGAGTAAGTCGTTATCTATGCCCATTTCTTTCATTTATTTTTTAGTGTGCGTATATATTCAAAAATATTCAAAGAGTGACTATTATGTCTTTCATTATGCAGACTGGAATTAACCCCTTGTGTGCCACGCCCTTTCCCCGCCCTGTGCCGGGCGTTGCATTAGCGGGCGGGATTCATGACGAGCTGGACTCGTCATGGGCACAGCGCAACCGCGGCCCATGACGAGTCCAGCTCGTCATGGGCACAGAAGGGGTTAAGGACTCGTTTTCAAATAAAAGTAAACAATTGTACATGAAGGGATTCCGGCGAATGGTCAAACTATAGTAGTTGACCCTAGGAGGGTTAAGACTAGTTTTTAGTTTTCAGTCGATTAGCACCTGAATTTGAGAAACATTGTATGTTTTCTTTTATAAAAAATTAAGAATAACAATGATAATTTCATTTAATATAGGTGTAAGAGGAAAAAAATGGTGAGCATTGTTGAGAACTACGGATGAAGAAATATAGCACGAAGATAATAAGTGCTTATTTTATAAAAGATATTGTAGTAAGTAGGACTCAATACAATCATGACTGTTTTAATATTAGATCATTTTAATGACAAGGATCAATAGTTCATCGTATTACAAATGTCACCATTGTTGTGTCTCTTCCATGTAGTTTTGCAAGAGGTGAAACAAATCAGTTTGCCGACACGAGCAATTGGATCCATGTAGCAGTGATCCATTAGTACCTAATTTATAAAGAATCAGGAAATTATAGGTAAGTGCTGTATTAGTAGACAGAGGTAGATTGTGTACATTAAAGGTATGTGAGAATGGATTGGTGTTGAACTAAGGAGCAGAATATTTGGTGTTGGTGCAATGGGGACACTGTGGGTATCAAGTAGGTTGGTTGGTTGGTATCACAGATTGTACAGTTGTTATATATTTCTTCTGTCTTTGTACAGATAGGATTATTAGATATAAGTGTCATGTTGTTCTTTCTGTCAGTAATGTGGTTTGTTTCAAAAATACGTTTTTAAGATTGTAATGATGTGTTTGTAGTAACTACTGATTCGTTATATGTTTATATTGTAGATATTTTATGCATCAAGAGTATTATTTTATGTTGTCTTGAAAAAGAAGGTTCAACTATTATTACACCTTCGAAACGCATCGACGCCTGTTTTCCACAAACTCACCGTTCTCAAGGCACCCTAAATACCGATGAACTTGGAAACATTGGGGTGTATCTTGATATAGACAGTGGTTGTGATACCTAATGACAAAAATTCTAATGTCTTTGTTATCTCTCGTTTTGTGTTTGTAATATCGATTTTGTTTTATTCTCTTTTGTTATGCTCCACATTTGTGGTTATATGGAATGTTTTTAAATTGTGTTTTCTAATTTTAATAAAGTATTATGCATCAACTGTGAGTCTCTGTGCCACCACGTACGTTTTTGGTATTTACAGTGTTACCCCAGAATGAATGTGGAATAGTGGATCTATGAGTGGCGGTGGTGCCTGTGCAGGAACCTTGTGTAAGTTAGATTTATTAATAGTATTCCCAGAGCACATTTTACTCAGAATTTTTGTTTGAATCCTAGTCCTTTGGGTCACAAAGGGTTCCTCTAGTTTTTAAGAAACCAATCCTCGCACTACATTTCCAACCAAGTAAATCCCTATTTGGTCTCATTGTGTAAAGCCTTGTAGGTCTGCTATCTTTGGAAGTAGACTGTAGTGTCATAGCAGTGTTTCCTTAGTGATGCGTTCCCACCACCCCATCTGGCGAAGGGATTGTCGCCAAACTATGAACACTACCCTAGTTGCGAGTGGAAGTGTCCTAGGGACCGATCTATTGTATAGGTATGTATACTGGGACGGTGTTGTGTAGTTCCTATAAACCTATACATGATCTGCACGTTTAGACAACATACACTTTAGGATTGGTGTCCGGACTGATTCTAGACATCCCTACCGGGTATGTTAGCCTGTATACCAGCTAGCTTACAGTGCCACTAGAAACCCCTCATACCAAAGAGAGAATAGTTCTTGGCAACTATCGAAACATGACAACCCTGATCCCTCAGGATCGTGTAAACAGTGTACTACTTTTCGCTCAGTCACTCGTGCTCACGTCGTCTTAGAGAGATACACAGAACAAGCATTGGCATAGCCAATAGGTCTCGCTTTTGGGACCTTATAAGTATTTAGTTATGCAGCACAATATCCTTGGTGCAACAACATCAACTGTTGCATGGCTAAACATTTATAAGGTCCCAAAGGCGAGACCTATTGGCTATGCCAGTGCTTGTTGTTCTTGGAAGTAGACAGCTTGTCATGCCCACATGATCGACCAGTTCACACAGTCAGCGGTATGGTCCGGAATGCGATTTTGGTGCACGGGATGAAAGTTCACTATTATGGTCGCCTCCTGAAAGGTATACAGGCTTGAGATTAGTTGATAACTCTTCCTTGACTGCACCTTTCTGCAATGGATATTCTAGTGATTTACTTTGACTGGGTCTACAGGGTTTCCAGAGGGGACACTTTTGCACAACATACAGCAGTTTGTAACATCTTGCACTAGGCATTTAGACACAGAACTGATATGCTCTCCTATTCAAGATTTTTATATACCCAGATCAATTGAGTGGCCTGTATGTCATTTGAAAAGAACCTGTTCACTGCCATGAAATGTATTTGAGGGGACCTGGGAAATCGATCGAGGGCAATTAAAAGTAACATTCCACCCATAAGTTGAGATAGTCTGGGAGGCTTTATTCCTTCTTCATGGGTCACCATGGCCTGTTAGTCTGAAGGACTCTTCTATGTATCGCTGTGTCACTGCGTACCCTTGGGGCCTCCGTCTTCACCGGCCTGCTGCTATGGATCACTACTTGCTTCCCCCTGGTAGACAAGGTTGAGGTTAATTGGTGGCTTCCATCCTTTACTCATTTTGTTCTGCAGTGGGGAAGTTGTCAGAGCCTGCTTCCCTTGCCAAAATGTTTTGTTATATTACATTATGTTATGAAAACCTTTATAGATCGCACTATCATCTGGAGGCCTGCTGGCAGTAATGGGACCCTTGTGTTATGAAGTTATCAGATAAATTATCCAAAGATTTGACCAAAAAGCAGAGTTAAAATGTGTCTTAAGAGCAAGTGTGAAAAAATAGATATGAGTTGAAGAGGGAGACCTTGTAGAAACCTCAGAACCAAGGTCGAAGAATGGAATTAATTTATACGTGGGCGAGTGATAGGTTCTAGACCTTGCTTCATTTGAACCAGTGGGTGAGGGGGTGCGCACCGGCACTCATTTTTGGGGACCAGTGAGACTTTTATCCAAAGCAAGAGAGTGGAAAACACACAAGGAGCAAAGGAGGAAGAAAAAGGCCGAAAAAAGTGACGAAGGTTCAAAGCAAGAACATGCAAGAGTGAGAGAACGGGACAGGAGGTTGTGGAACAAGGAAACAGGCGGCGGAATCAAGACTATTACAGCAGCTCCTTCTAAGCAAAACTGTGAGACCCAGGGCTTCTACTTACAAATTAAGCACCGGTCCGAGAGGAGTGTAGGTTCTTACATAATGAGAAACATGGGAACAGTCAGTGGTGCTGGAACTGTGGATGCGGGAATTGATGAACCAATCCCAAAAAACTTGAAAGATTTTAGTAGGAAAATTAACAATAGATCCCATTCATATGTTTTTTGTTAGTCATCATTTAGTATGTTTTCCGACACAGACTGTTAAATATCAGGCACCCGTTTCTGGCAAACTGCTGTAATTATTTTAACATGATGACCTCTGTTTTAGTTTCCTTTCTGTGACTGCCAAGTGAGGAAATGTTCTAATTTGAACCGAATCTCCCCGCGTAGAGGTATATGAAAGGGGAACATTATATCCAGTTCAGAGATTAATTTGTAAAAAAGAAAAAAAGTCCCCGTCCCCAAACGTTTGTTAGTGGCCAGTCGGCCACTACCACCACTTGCGTGGGCTGTTGGTTCATAAGGACCTTCAGATATTGTAACTGTAGCTCTACTTTGGTTGTGGCTGACGATCATGGTGTTTCTCTCTTCAAATATTTAATGTTGTCAATCATAGGAGTTAATCTGTTTTCTGAGTCGGAAGGGAACACCTAGATTTATTTCTTTTTGCCTGCTCCCCACAGCAGCAAAAATTGTTAAATTCTGTCTGTGAGCTTCGAACACAACCAAAAAACTAAATCGGTAACCGTCCATTGTGTGGCCAGAGACGTACCATCAGGCTTTGGTGTGTGTGAATGATGCCTTTAGAATTGGATAGGGGTGAGACTGGAGTTGATACAATAAGCATGGAAGGGATAGCATTTTAAAAATAGCTGATCTCCCGTACAATGATAAAGGAAGACTAGACCATGCCTTAACTTCAGCTTTTAACCGTTCTGTCAGAATACCGATATTTCGATTCCATGACAAAGATTGCGTATCTGAATACGCCGAGCTATTTTAACTAATTAGTAACCACTGTGATTTCTTTGATCCAGAGTCCATGTCCTAATGATCCCCGTATAGGCCATACCAAGGATTTTTTTTTAAATAGTCTTTTTATTAAATTTCGTCAGTTGCAGTATACAGTGCATCATGCACAGGAGACTTGCTGTCATAGGACCAGACCATTAACCAGTGTTAGTTAAAATCATACAATGTTTCAGATGCAGGAGCACTGCCCCTATGTCTATAGGAGTACTGTACAAATCTGCATTCAAGTGATCTTACCTACATTTCAAAACCTATCTTGAGAAACCTATTCTGAAGTTTATATAACGTGTGTCCCCCCCTGTTACCTCACACCATCACCCTTCATGTTGCCAGGGCATAACAAGTATTTTTGATTATTTATACGTAGGCAGGAGGTCTCCCCAAAGGCTTGCATAATCTGGAGGATTCTAGGCCCAGACCTATGTGGATCAGTAAAAAACAGAAGAGGACATCTGCATAGTGCTACGCGGTCCGAAATTTCGGGCATCCATTCAAATCCTCTCATCACCGCATCACGCCACACCCAGGCTTTCAAGAGCTCAATTACAAGGGTGAAAAAGAAAAGGAGATAGAGGGCAGGCTTGCTTGGTGCCACGGCCTATCGGAAATTGCCGGGATATAGCTCCCGCCACCCTTATGGAAGCTGTGAGATCTGTGTAGAGCAATTGTATGAGGGCGATAAATTTGGGGCCCATATTTAAATGCTTTAACAATATGAACATATATGTCCAACGGACTGAATCAAATGCCTTGTCAATATCGGCTAGGAGCAGTGCTGCTGGTTGATCCAGCCAGTCTACCGCAGCTATTGCGTTATGGGAACGATGTATGTTATGTCTGGTTGCTCATTTTGGCATAAAGCCGGCTTGATCAGGATGGACAAGGTCAGACATGAGCGGTATTAGCCAATTCGCTAATACTTTGGCCACTAATTTAGCTTCTATATTTAAAAGTGATATCGGCCTCTATCATGAGCATAGTTCAGGCGGTCATCCGGGTATATGGAAAACTACAATTTCGGCGTGCCTCCAGTCCGGGGGTAGCCGTTTATCTTTCAGGGCTTGTCACACTGTGGCTATGTAGCGGGGTCCCAGTGTTGAAGATTGCATTAATCTGAAAGCCATTTTGTACTTGGCAGCCATTTTAGTTAGCTATGTGCTGGCCATTTGCTGTTTCCCTCTCTCAGAGTCTTGCACATGCTCAGATTTGCTTAGCTAGTAGAATGCACCTGTTCCTAGTATAGAACTGTCAGGCTGTTCTAACTGATGTCAGCAACTTATTACTCCTCCTACTTGTTGACTGTGCAGTTTCTGTATGACCATCTATGTGCATAACTCTTCTCATGTGTACTTGTACTGCCTTTTTTCAGCCCGTGTGGGTATATAATGCCCCTGTTCTCTGTACTCCTTAGAAATGTCTCCTACAGTGATTTGAGGATTCTATATGACACATTTTTCTCTCTTTAGAGGTTAAATGAATAAAAAGATGTATTTTATATTACAGCTTCTGTGCCAATCTCTTCTTTGTTGGTTTAAAAGGACCAGGTGTATCAGTGAAGCCCCAGATTAGGTTTTGATTTCTTCAATTGGTGCCCTCTGTGAGGCTCATCAGAGAAGTGGCTATCCAAGGGAGTGATCCTGATGGGAGACCGGAATCTACTGAGGAGGACAGAACAGGACTCTAGTAAAAAGGTACCCTAAAACTGAGATTCTGTCTCTGCAGCCCAGTATATTTCTGGTCTTCCTGATTGGACTCCTCCAACTGGTTACCACTCCTGACTGAGAACATTTTTGGCGTGAGTATTCTAAAAATGACCGTTTGGGCACTCAGAACTTGGCAGTTAGAATCTGGAAACTTGTACTTGGTAAGGTCGTTTGTTATGACGCTTCTTGGATTTGTATGGAAATTGGCCAATATTTGGAATTTGGAAATATGTAAACTGCAGTTTATGTAGGCAGGTAATGAGAAACTTTTGTAAACTTGAACGGCACACTTTGAGTTAAGTGCTACTTTGTGTATAATATTGTATATGCTGCAATATTTTTGGCATGCCTGTTCGTAGCACACATCGTAGAATGTGTTGCCTTGGTTTGTAGCTACCCTTGGAACTTGTATTGAATTAGCCGGCTCCCCTAGAGGGGATACTTAACTAGGTTTAGGTATAAAAACGTATTTCTTCCTTGGTGACTAGTACCCCGAGGAACTAAATATGTACGTAGAAAGGATCCTTGTCTGTGCACTTAGTAACATTCATAAGTGGTGATATGCTGAACGTTTTTTCCTGGTGTTCTGCCAGCCAAATCTAGTGAATATGACTTGCAACTAGTATTTACAATTGGTTTGGTTTAAGTACAGTCTGTGGGCTGTCTTTTGTTTCTGTCCTAAGTGTTGATCTGTGGGTTAAATGTGTGTTTAAATGTCTGTGGTTTGTCATTAGTGGTACTTGTAAGTAGCGATTGCGCTCTTGGTGCAAGAATGGCTAGCCTTAAGTGCCCTGTATTATGTGTATGACACCGTTTTGAAAATGTCTGGAATGAGCCCAATTTTTTTTTTGTCATCATTCTGTTATGCCAAATCATTAAAATAAAATACATTTTAAAATAATCCAGCAATGAATTATATAATATATGCTAAATAGCTGCACGCTATCATTAAATTGACAGTAAGACACTATACATGTGTGCAAATTGCCACAATGTTAAAGATAAAATTAGAATCCACATTGAATAGGTATAAAAAAGCTTCAAAAAACGAAATTATGTGTTTTGCAATAGATAAAATTAAAGATACAAAATGTCACAGCATTTACCCTTCTGTATTAGGTTTTAAAAGGCATTCACATTATCTGAGTGAATTGGTTGTTGCAGACCTGAATACACATTACAGAACGACAGATTTGTGCAAAGGCTGACTTGAAAGACGTGTGAATTCGACGCCTTTACGTGTCAAGCAGCTGTGTCAGCACGTGGGTATTTCTGACTCCGGCCACAGAAAACAGCTGAAGTCAAATACGGTGTAAAATCCTGCATTTCAGACTGCTGTTTTAAAAGTTAGAAATATAGTTTCATTATTTTTGATAAACAGAGGACAGATTGACAGTAGGGATTTCTTTTCTTAATGCCTTTTTAAATAAGGATAAGAGTGGTTTTTAATGTTAAATAATAATGACTGTCCTTTATTTAAAAGTGGCGCAGACTTTCAAGTTCGGTTTCTGTTCTTAGGGCTGTGAATGAATGCGTTTAAATATGATAGGCAAGGGATGCAGCTCGCTTTTCATATGTGGACTCATCAAAAGGATTAGATTTATTTTAAAAAAAATATATATTTTCATTATATAAAAAATGTTATTTAAAATAGGTGCATTAAATTCGTTTTTTAATATTTATAATGCCTAATAATGATGCTGTGACCTCCTAGCATCCAAATTGAATTTAAGCCATGCTATACAGCAATAGGGGGTCACTTACATGTGAAATGTCACTTTACCCAGGCGTACAAAACTCATTTTTATAAGGGTATACATTATACATTTCTGATGCCACATCTCTGGGATATGTAGAGGACATTCTGGGGATGACTATTATGCAAAAACATTGTAGGATATTCATTTTTAAGTGCCCCAAACATCAAAGTCGAAATTGAGTAAAATTCACTATTTTTAAATGAGGTTATTCCAATCAGAGCTTAGGCTCCAGTAAATGCACATATGTAAGTATAGAATGAATAGCTGACATCTATACTGCTAGACAAGCACTCAGCACACTACTTACAAATATAAATATGTACAAAAAACTGGCAGAAGTTATTAAGCTTACCTCTGAATTGCTGGTAGACAGGAATGGAGTGGGTTGTTGCGCTCTGTCTCCAGGGTCACTTTGAATTTGTAAAACTGCATGAAAACCTTGCACGCAAGATGGGACAGCTGCGAATAGGTTAGAGGTCGAAGTTCTACATTTAGAAGTAGGGCTCAGCACAACATTTGCTTTGACATTTCGACATTTGAAAGACGAAATGGCAGGGCAGGGACAGAGGTTTTGCTTACTTGTTTTTTTTGCAAAAGCAAGTTTTTGTTCACTCATATGAAGAGATTGAATAATAATGGTATATGTGAGCTCTTATTAAGACAATGGCTCTGCCATATGTATTGCACTAATGCTTTCAGGGCTGAATTAAGGAAGCAATGGGATTTAGTTTGAATTCATGTGCCCTCGTGTTACACTTGTACATTTGCTAAAGGAATATGTTCTTTACCTAGCTCAATGTGCTATTTAGCTCCTCAGAGTTTGTTTATGCCCAGTTGCTACAAATTGGGGTTGATGGTGTTGACAGAATGAAACCTGTTACAGGTTTCCTACTGTCAAAAATGGGGGAAGGAGGCTAGCTCCTCTACAAATTAAGGGTAGGCAAATTTGTTTTCTCTCTCTTTTTCTTAATTTCTTTTGAGCCTGTCTAAACTGTCTGTGAAATAGCCATGAGACATTTAATTGGCTATTCAGTAATACTGTTTTAAACATTATTAGCATTAATAAAATGAATAAATAAATTTGCTATGTTACTTCCCATCCTGTCTGATGAAATTATGAAAGGATGAGTAGTCTAGATTGCTGTTTCCTTATTTGATCTTTAAGGGGAACTAGCTGTGGGTAGTTTTTGTTCTGAAATTCTCAGGTGATAACACCACTATTGTTTGTTATTCTCATGCTACATACAGTTTTGCAAGGGCATTGCTAGTTTTTATTAGCTAGTCTGTGTAAATAAACTGACAGTCCTAACTAGAGCTGATGTTGCATAGTTTGGATTGTGAGAAATAGAATGCAGGGAAGATGCCCATCTGATCCTTAGCAAACATTTTTGAGGAAAATATTGTTTTATAGGAGTCTGTTTGTCACAAGATGTTCTGCTGGAGAAAATGTACCTTTGAAACAAGGGTTGCTTCAGAGATCCTAGCATCAGGCCTCTGAATCCTGGGCCCAAAGTGGCTGTAAAGTCTTCACCTTTGTTGGTCAAGAGATACCTGGGCACACTGAATGCAATCTATGGCCCCAACGAAAGAGCAGTGTGCCAGCAGAGCAATACAGAAGTTAGGCAAGGACTTGAGTTCAGGGTACAGGTGCTGTGTCTCTGGTGCCTTTTAGATTAAAGTGAAGAAAACTGGTGCACTGCCCGAGACACTGGACAGGATCGCTGAGAGCATTTGCCCTGGTGGGTGATTGCCCTATCCTGAAGAAACTTTCCCTTGAAACTGGGCCGTGATTCATGAGTTGCGAGTTGTGCAGCTCCACCGTGGGAACAACAAGAGCCTGCCTGTGAGGCTCAAACAGACACAGGGAGAAGACTCCCCTCTGGTTGGTTGTACAGCGGCTTTAATTTCCCAAGGACTTTTTTCTTTTTTGTTGAAAATGTACCCCATTGGTCATCCCATTTTTGAGGCGGAGCAGCCCTTTGCAGCTCTTCGTCCTAATTCTCATGGTCCTATGTAGTCCTCCTGGTCCTCTGGATCCAGGATCATTTTTGTAATATGTCTGACTGCTTTCATAATTGTATTAGGAATAATTGTTTATTCTGCGAGAGAAAAGTTCATCTGGGCAATTGACAAATGTTACTTTGCCCTTTCCTTGATTGATACTCTAGCCCTGATAATGGAAACGCTGGAAAAGTCTAGCGAAAATGTTTTATTAGATATGTGCTGTTGGCTATTTTGAAGTTGAAATTGATGGTCACTGAAATGTATAGGAGCCTTGAAAATGTTTTTACTGGATGGTTCTAGGATTTGCTTAGGACTAGAAAGCGAATAGTTCTGTTTCTGATTATAGTAATTACTCTCTCCTGCTATCTGTATGACTCAATGCTCTGTTCCCTTTGTACTCCTGCTTATACATACCAGCTTAGCAATATTTAGAATAAGAAATGCCCACCAAGCAATGAATTAGGATATTGATAAATTTTATGAAAAAAATTAATATGCATATTTCCTACTGGATTATAGGAATGTCTTTAGCTCATGCTAAAAGGACCATCTGTTGAAGATTGCATTAATCTCTTAGCATGAGCTGAAAGCCATTTTGTACTTGGCAGCCATTTTAGTTAGCTATGTGCTGGCCATTTGCTGTTTCCCTCTCCCAGAGTCTTGCACATGCTCAGATTTTCTTAGCTAGTAGAATGCACCTGTTCCTAGTATAGAACTGTCAGGCTGTTCTAACTGATGTCAGCAACTTATTACTACTCCTACTTGTTGACTGTGCAGTTTCTGTATGACCATCTATGTGACCATCTATGTGCATAACTCTTCTCATGTGTACTTGTACTGCCTTTTTTCAGACCCTGTGTGGGTATATAATGCCCCTGTTCTCTGTACTCCTTAGACATGCCTCCTACAGTGATTTGTGAATTCTGTATGACACATTTTTCCCTCTTTAGAGGTTAAAGGAATAAAAAGATGTCTTTTATATTACAGCTTCTGTGCCAATCTCTTCTTTGTTGGTTTAAAAGGACCAGGTGTATCAGTGAAGCCCCAGATTAGGTTTTGATTTCTTCACCAGTATAGATATGAATGCTTTAAAAAACTTGCATAGAAAGCCATTGGGTCCTAGTACCTTTCCAGGGGTCATGTCCTATACTACTATGGTTAACTCTTCTAGTGTGATGGGGGATTCCAAGGAGTCGCGTGTAGCCACTGAAATAGTTCTCGGAGGAATGTCTCTAAAAAAAAAAGTCCTCTATTTAGGAGCTAGTTACAGATTCTCGCGTGGTGTAAAGGATTTGATAGTATGTGGCGAAGCATTGGGTACTTCAGCTGGATAAGTAAGGATGACGTCTATGTGTGATTTAATCGTGGGAATCTGTATAGGTTTCAGAGAGTGTTGGCACAGCCTGTGTAGGAGTTTACTGCATTTATCTCCCCACTGGTATATCCTACTGTGTGGCGAGCAACATGGATTTGGCCTCTTCCAACAATTCTTCTCTATACTGCTGCTGTAACAGAGTTAGCTGTCTACGGGGACTAGCCCCATCTCTTTACCAACCCTGTCTCTCCAATTCCATTATTTTGGCTTCTATTTGGAATCGTTTTTGCTTTTGATGACGTTTCTCTGCTGCACAATGGCTTATGTCGAAGCCTTGAATTGTGTGCTTCATCGCCTCCCAATAGTGTTATGGCAGAGGAGGTCGATCCTTCATTAAGTGATAAGTAATCAAGTACTGCCTTGTAAAGACATGATAAGTATGTTGGGTTGTGTAGGTGCCAAAGGGCTGTCAACTAAAGGGAGGTCTCTTAGGGCCAAGATGTTGTTGTGCCTGTACCAGTGAATGATCTAATAGGCCGCGGGAAAGAATTTCCGGCTTAGATACCCAGAGGGTATGTTCACGGGTGACAAACAGGTAGTCTAATCTGGAAAAGGAGTTATGTAATGCTGAAAAGTATTTATATCCTACGGTTGTGGGGTGTAGTGCTCTCCACGCATCAGTCCATCCATCCCAGCAGCTCCACCATAGGACTCAGTCTGGATATCTTGAGTGAATCAACTGTGGTAGATTGCCGCCATATATCTCATTCTGGGTGTAGTACGTTGTTCCAGTCCCCTCCAACTAATGCTAGACCATCCGGTATAGATGCCCACAAGTCTACAATGCGCTCAATGAAAATGTGAGAGAGGGGGTGGAGCGTATACACTACCAAGCACTATATATTCGTCCCCGATTTTCCCATATATGAAAATATATCTGCCTTGAGTTGAGTGTCGGTCCATGTACAGATGTGTGTAAAGGGGACTCGCTTGTGGAAGTGTGCCGTCTGCAAGACACACTGGTGCAGGGACACCCTTCGTCCACGGGTTCAAACAAGTAAGGAGAATCTACACTGGAGTGAAGTAAGAATCAGCCAATTTATTAACACTCATGAGTGGGGGCTCCGTCCAAGGACCACCAAGAGGCACTCAGGGAGGAAGCACACTGAGCAATGATTACATGGGTTTTTATAGGAGGAGATCACAAACAGGGGATGCCCAATGGTGTAAATAGAGCTTGAGAAAGACGCACACAATGAGGTGATACAAACACCAACAGCCTTGGTGTTCAAGCAACTTCCAGTCTTGGAGCTGCATAACAAGATGCACTATCTATGTACACTCTATTCATGGTTTAACCATTGACAGGAAACTTCGAGCAGACGACGACTGATCTTTTGTGCTGCTTCTGCGAGTACAAATATTTCGCAATACCCCAATCTGGTTTCTTTGCACACGATTGTGCAGGGGGAGTGCCAAGGACAGAGCAGGGGCTGGCAAAGAGGACAGAGAAAATGGATGACGCATAGGTCAACACAACAACGAGAAGAAGTCGGGTTTTTTTTACATTTTAACACGCTGATGAATCAATATGGCGGTTTCACTGGACCCTCTTACAATCTCAGAGTGGAATGCATGTATGAAACCGTATCTGGTCAGACAAGGAATTTTTGAACCCATTAAGTGGGTTTCCTGTAGGAGTAGTATATCTGCTCCCAGGCATGCTGCCTGTCTTAAGTACTGCCCCATGCTTAATTTTATTGAGTAGGCCTCGGACATTCCAAGTGATTACATTAAGCTTACCATCAGAACTTGAGGTGCTTGAGTTGTCATACCTACAGATGGATAATGTTATTGAGGGACTAGCGCTAGAGGGTCCGCGTCGTGAGAGATGCAATATGAACTAGCACAACAAACAACCACATGTGGACTGAAACCCCTTCTCAACCCACCACACATCCCCCTCCCACCGCAATACTGAAGAGAATTCCGAAGTATCTGTCGTGGGTGGACAACTGCGCCTGCCCCAACAGGGGGCAGACACGTGGTCCATCCAATGGTTCCCAAAACTTTTCATTGGGGCTAGTGGCACCTAGAGTCTGTGATTGTCTGCTTGGCTGTTGTAGCCCCAGTTCATGCCGGCATGTGTAGTTTGTCTCTTGGATGGATTATTAGCGAATCAGACGGGCCCATGGGTAGATGACATGACCAAGCTGTGTGATTAACTTCTGGTGCCTCCTACTTGCTTACCTCCTCTCGACCTTGTGCGCCAGGATGATCGTGATCTGTCTTAATCTGAGCCCCTTGGTGGCGGTATAAGTGGCTTTTCATGTCGGACCTCATATGTCCACTGAAATACCTCCTCTGGAGTGTTGAAGATAGTGCAATTCCTATAGTGCAATTCCTATAGCTGACTCTCAACCGAGCTGGGAAAAGTAGCATATATGAGATTTGTATGTCTCGGAGTTGTACTTTTACAGAGGTGAATGATGCGCGTTGTTGCTGTACTATCCTAGTATAGTCCGGGAATATCATTACGCGGTGTGAGTCGTGGGTAAGCATGCCTTGTGCACGAGCCAAACAAATGATGGTATCCCTGTCATGGAAATTAAGGAATCGTGCTACGACAGGGCAATTTTTTACTTTTGGAAACATTATAGGTGTTTTGTAACGCATGCATACATTTCTGTTTGATACAAGCAATGTTTGGGGGGTAATATCAGAAAAATCAACAGTAAAGACCTGCCCACCAGACCATAAATCAGGCTCATGAACCTCCAAAAAACCATCCCACACACTATCTTATAAGACCAGCCCCTAGGGCACTGCCTGATTGCCCTATAGGCCAGTCCAACCCTATTGGATACTGATATTCAGTCGAACTTAACTTGATAGTTTAGGAGTACAAACCATTTTTCCTGTACCACTAGTGAGAAAAAAGTCTACAGCCCCTTAAAGTCTGCTAGCACCTAGTAAATGGGTTCCTTTATGTAACATCTTTATGAGTTGTGTGTTTCGGTCCATGTCTGTTGATCATGGTAACTGAGTGTTGAATGTCTTTTATGTCCTCAAGGTTCTTGCATACAGCACATAATGGTGGGTCCATGCCAGTTATTCTGTCCCTGGAGAAGCTACTGGGGTGCACCTTAGATACCTACCGCAATTTCAGCTTTTCTGGTGTTGTTTTTTTGTTAACTGTTTTCATTTATTTTCAAAAGAATCAGCCAAAACATCTGCAGGTGTTTCACATATGTTACAAAGATTAGAGGTGTAAGCATTTAACCAGTATTTGTAAAAATGGAGGCCAAACCATAACGTAAGTCCTTTTGACATTTCCCTCCCCAATCACCTTTTTCTGGTGTTTTTTTATTATATTTAATTTTGTGTGACCCTGCTGAATATCTCTTGGAGAGCTAAACAAGAATTCTTATAGGAAAAAATAAAAACATCCACACTACAGTGAAGATGCAAATTTAAAAAACAAATAAAATCGCATAACTGTCCTCGGAACCCCAAACCCATGTCATACTAAAAGTCAAATAAAGGAATAGGACTATTTGTGAAATCTAACAAGAGGTCGGATGAAGAAGAAGTGGAAGGGTAATCTAGGGTAATCGCAGGGCAGCTGCTGGAAAACCGCAACATTGGCTTTTGCACATAGTGGGAAATATCAAAATGTGGTGTTCTACTGCAGATGGCTCTGGGGCTTGGAACCTCTAGCCTCAAGTCGTCAGCACAGTGCCACAAAAAACAGGCTGACTAGCAACCCTGCGCTATATTGCTTGGCTTAACCTAGGATCCAGAATGTTACTACCAAGGAGAATATAGCAAACAAACACTCGCAGACACTTTAAACATCTCTGTCACAGTCAATACTCTGCCAAACCAGTTTCCATTGATTTAAGGCTGAAAATGAATGATTACAAGTACAATAAAGGGCTACAATAATGCTGCAAAACGTCAGTTTTTATGCTTCAAAATTTGCAAATCTATGCTGCAATATCCTGGGGGTCTGATTATTTCTAATATGAAATATTGTGTGGGCCGGTATCAATCAAGGGAGTATTATAAATCGGGGATTTTGCAAAAACAAAAACCGAGACATTCCGCAAACACAAAAGTAGGACTGCTATTTTGTACCGACAGAGGGTCAAAGTATTACATAATGGACAACATCAAAAACAGACAATGGAGCGAAGTAAATGCAACTTTGACTAAATTGCTTTCTGCTCGTGCTTGCTAACTAATTCTGATCTGGAAGACATGAAAGCTAAGCTTACTTCCATGTGCTCTATCAAGCCTTGCTAAAATGTGGGACGTACTTCCGGCAAATCCGGGACGCCTGCTCACCGCAAACTGAAGTCAACTTGCTCCTGGTGGGGTTCTCCATATTCCGATTGTTCCCTTACCTCACTATTTTATTTAGGCCAAGTCTCATATCTGAACCTGAACCCGCCCCGAAGTACCCAGTCAGAATTGCGACAGAGGCTCGAGTCCAGTTCTCCTGAGCCACAGCCTCTCTCCGTGAAGGCCCGGTGCCACACAGCTTGTTTATGGCCGTCAGTCATCGACACCGGAACTCGTCCCCATGGAGACTGCTCCGGCTCCGTTTGTTTTACTTCCAACGGCAACCACCGGCCTGCGGGAAGAAGCAGCGAAGGATCCCTCGTCACGCGACCACATATACCCCCGACGCATGAACGCGCCTTCGCTTGAGTGAAGGGCGGTGACCCCCCGAGGCCAGGCACCCGGATGCAGAGACCCGCGCGGGTGAGAACTTGAAATTAAAACAGACGGGTTGGGCCTCTGAGACCGTGACACAGATATATCTTGGAATTTTGAACGCTCACTAGCAGACAATTGGGGAGGGGTCGCTGTGTAGCTCCGTTTGTGAGCCAATATACCTCTAGGCGCTAAACGCCTGCAGTGAGACTTAGCTTTAGGTAAAAAATTAAAAAAGAAAAAGCTGTCTTACAACGGTGTTTACAAAGTGAACAAACTTGTGTAACAAAATATTACAACCTACAGATGAGTTCACTTTCTTTAATATTTCTTATTCGTATTACTGCGAAAACGTATGTTTATTGAGACTATTTGTGGGTACTCAAATTATCCCAGTTAAATTAGTGCAGCTCTTGCTACCTCTTTCCCCGCAGACCCCCCTTCCCCCCAAAATAGTAATATTCCCTTTTACTCTACTAATAGCATGGAATAATACCACTTTGTATCACTTGGAACTTGAAACGGGTTTATTTATAATGTCTGTCAGGCTCGAACTGGCAGGGCAATCTGGCCGTGCCAGAAGTGCTGGTCTGACGCGTCGGTGTGTGGGTCTAAGGAGACGATTTGTACTGTTAATTTCCCTGATAAAGCCACAAACATTACCTGCAGCAAGCACAAATGCGCGCAACCTCACATAATGTGCAAAACACCTATGCAGCGTGTCGTTACAAGCTCAAAACTTCCCCTCTTTCCAAAGGAGGAACACTTTTTTTTTTTTTCCTCCCCCTAATGATGTCCAGTTTCAGGAGGCGGCTCCTCGGTTAGCGGGGGAGCTTCGCTCAACTGCTTTAAAGCAGTGCAAAGTGAAAATAAAATGATAATAACGGAAATGTCTTTATCGTTTTATTTTTAGTACTGCAGAGCAACCAGGTTCAGGGCGGAGTGGCCTCCCCTGACATTGAGGCCGGAGGAGGAGTGGTGGCTGCACCTTAAGTCCTCTCGTGCCGGCCAAACCGCCATGTGCACTGCGCATGTTCTCCACAGGCTGCATTGTACAGCCTTAGTGGTGAACATGCCCAGTCCCCGTCTGAGCGCTGAGCCACAGCGCTCATACCAATCACAAAGCTGCTTAAGGCAGCGTTGTGATTGGTCAGGGGAGTCTGGGAGCTTCCTGGTTTCTGCTTGGAGTAGAGACGGCGACTGGCGTCGGCGATCGCCACGTAAGTTTGCCTTCCTTTTTTTTTTTCCTAACCCACCCCCTCCTTCCCCCAACCCCTCGCCACTGTTTCTAACCAGCCGCCACTCGTCCAGTTTTAGTTTGGTGCCCGGGCTATTTTCTGTCTAAGTCAGCCACTGATGTCTGTCACTCACTGTGTATAATTTATTGATCTTGCTCGTATTGGAGAGCGAAAGCAAGAGTTTTAGATGGTGCTGTTTTTTTGGAAGGCACCATTGCTTGTTATGTAATGAAAGTTGAAACTGCAACATCCGTTTAGTTATAAATATTTCGGTCCTCTGGCTAGGACGACCACCTGGCATTGAGGCAAATTCTGAGCAGTGAATGGAAAAATTAAAAAAAAAATTCTGGACAAAAGGTACATTTTATGGACACATCAGAGTGGGTCAGGCAATAATATTAAATTCAGTAGACACAAGTAAAAGTCAAAAAAGGTTTATTTTCTTTCACTTGAATAATACATAGCAGTTCTGAGCAAACATTCACATGTAGCTGGCCTTATTTAAAGACCAAAAATTTAGCAGACGCACATTGTAAGCATACTTTGACAACTAACATAAGGGATTACTGTAACAGAATACTGCCCCTTTACCAGGAATGATAGTACTTGAAGCAGTGCACTGTTGATGAATGTGTACTTCCAGCTCATAGGCAGTAAGTAGCATTACCATTCTCGTGGGAGTGAAATGTTGAGTAAATGTTTACATAAAACTTGAGGGAGATGCCGTGGCGTAGCAAGCAGGAGACGGTCTTACCCCTGGGCAGCACGAGTTTTGGGGGCGACCGCCTCCCCCCGCCTGCTCTTAGCTGCGGCAAACGCAGGATTCACCAATACACAACCGCTTTTAAGGTCCACTGCGAGGCGGCAAACGCAAGGACTGCCACCGGCGGCCAAAGTTCTACTAGCTATGCCACTTGGGAGATGTCCATATATGTGTGGGTATTTCATGGTGATTGTTTCTTACAAAAGTAGTGTAGGGTTTCAGCAAACATCCCCTTAATGCTATTTGCTCTGCCGCTGCATCCATTAGCCTAGACTCAGTCTCTGGTGGTAGTGTCAAACTCTTGTAGAAGCACTAGCAAATCCAACAGCTTTGACGTTGACATATGAATGCTCACAAAAGCAATAAACAAGCCTGCCGCAGTTCAAAATAATTTAAATAGGCTTACTTTGTGTAAACAGTGCATGGATGAGATAAAGAATTGAATGTGTAATGTTAATGGATACTTTTGAGATGTAAAATAATCCTTCATGCATTCCAAAGGAAGCAATCAGAAACTCCCAATAAAAAGAAGATGAGACTAAAATACTCCTAGGGTCAAATCAAAGAAAAGATTGACAATGTAGCTGAAGGTACCCGAGGCAAAGAAGCTAATGGCTGAAGAACGCTGAACGAATTATTTGTCACACCTAAAAACATGAATGAGATGCAGAAAAGGAGCACATATACCAATTTTAAAAAATCCCACACGTTCATTTCGATCATCAAACCAGGGATGTGCTAACCAGCACACCACAATGCACTCTAGAGTACACCCTTACTCTACTGTGTCATGTACCACAACTAATGGCATAAGCACCAGCCAACATAAGACAAGGCACTATCACTTACAGAACAGTGCACTGCCACCCTCCGCATGTTTAACTACAACCCTAGGCACAGTGCTCCACCTAACACTGTGTAGTGTAACCGCCCCAATTTCAAAGTGAAGCACCAGCATCACACACAGCACAATGCACTACTTCAACAAAAGAGTGCAACATCGGCCGCCGCACAATGATTCCCAACATTCAGTACACTCCACCACCATCCAAAGAACAGTGAACCACAATCTGCGGCATAGTGCACCGTTTGACAATGCACACTGCCTGGTTATCCCCAGTTTTGAAGCAGCGGTTCAGGTAATGCATCTGAAAAGCACAAATGCTCCATCATTCTGTATATCCATCAGCGCATTCACCAAGATCCTTCCATCCATTTACACAGATTCATCCATCCATAACTTCATTCAGGCACCCATCGTCCATCCATCTGTCCACTCACCAAGATCCATCCTGATCTATCCTTCATCCAAGCTCCCACCTATCCATTCTTCCATCTGTGCACCCAACAAGAGCCATCCATTTACCCATATTCATTCATCCATCTTCCCAATCACCTATCCTGTTGGTCCATCCATTCATGTATTCATCCATGCAGGCACCCATGTCTATCCATTCATCTACCTATTCATCTACCTAGCCATCCATTCTTCAAGACTCATCCTTCCATTGATCCATCAATCTTCCTGACCAATGCAAACATCTATTCAGCCATCATCCCATTTATCTTCTCCATCCATGCCCACACTCCCCATCCATTCAACAATCCATCCACCCGCTCATCCATCTATCCCTCTGTTCATCTATCAATCCATGTACGTATCTACTTCAAACAGTAATAATTGAAGCCTCATGATGCTTAAGTTAAAAGAAAAGCTGCTACGCAAGTAAAAATCTTATGCCATGTTATAGGAGAGGAAAACAGTAAAACAAAGAAAATACATTCCCAAACCATAATAATAAAAGCCAGGAAAACAGTTTAAATATCCTACTTTGTTAGTCTGTTTTAAAAAAAAAAACTATGTCTCTCTTCCATTCAGTGCTCAATAACCTTTGAGGCTGCACTAAAAGGCAGTTCTGATATCTGCATCCCGTAGCTGCCAGCTGAATAATCTGCCAGTAAACTGTAACAAGCATTTGCAATGCAATAGGTCTCGCATTTATGCGAGTATGATCTATTGACATTGCAAATAACAATGCCTTTTTGTTTTCGTATTTAAAACATAAATAAAAGGCATTGTCATTTACAATGCCAATAGCTTAAACTCGCGTAAATGCAAGACCTATTGCATTGCAAATGCTTGTTTCTTAAGTCAAGGGAGGCTAGTGCTAAAAATGTGTATAATACACAGCTTTCCTTACATTTAAGTGTGTACTCTAGATAAAAACAGAGATATGCTTTGAACCCATGGGTTTACTGAATTGTACACTTTCAGGTGCAGAAAGAAGACGATGCACAGAGCCGGAGGACAGGAGTTGCTGCTTGTGACTGAACTGCAGACTTTGTGGCTGGGAGACCTGGGTTCAAATCCTGGCTTCTCCTCTTATCCCCAAACTGATCTGTGAGCAATTAAAAACCTGTCTCCAAGGCATTCCAACCCTGCCAACAGTAGTAGATTTACTCCTGACAAGGGCATGAGAAAAATCTAATCCTAAAGTGAGAACGAGTGCAGAAAACGTCCAAATTGGTGGTGACTAGATGAAGGCACATCTCCAAGGGGGGAAATAGTTTTGCTGTGGAGAGGAAAAATGTACAAGTGCACACATGGAAAGGCATTGCCGCATGGAATTATACACCAAGTACCATTATGCATTGATAAACTCTAGGGACCCAGCAGCTGTTCCAAGTGCCTAGAAGTACTCCTGCAAAGGTTTGTGAATGCCTACAATATGGAAATCTACACCCATGCGACGGTGTACGCCCGTGGGTGCAGATTTCGTATATGTTTTCTTCTTTTGTGATGACTCTGGCCCAAGGTTTGAACATCTCACCCTCTGCTGTTTCTTTCTCATGGCAGTCCATCTACTAGCGGGCAGAAGCCAGAAGGGAAAGAACAGTGAGAAGGGGTGGGGTGGGGGGGTCTGTGTGGGGTTGCCATGCTCTGGAGCAGCCTCCCATTATAACAGGCAGATTGAGCCCCTTTACATAGCAGAGCCCCCTAAAAAGCCCGGCTCACGCTAAAATGATTCATTAGCATACCTCAATGTCTCTTGAATAGGTCACGAGGCACGCCGCAGCGAACGCTGTGCTCTCCAGAAATTCCTTGCAGTAAGTACACCAACCGCAGATCGCCTCCACATTACAGCGCAGTCACACATCTGTCTAGTTTAACATTTTCTTCCATTCTTGGTCCAAGTGTAGATTCCGTTTCCCACGCTATCTGAAAAGTATGCATTTTAGTACAAGTTCACCTGTTACTCCCACGCAACCCTGGAATTTAAGAATTCCCCTCCTCCGCAGTCATTCTTTCTCTGCTGATGAAGTTTTACAATTTTCCGGCTCACCAGGCAGTGCTTACATTAGGGGTGCTAGGAAAAGCAAGGAAGGAGTTCCCCCAAACCGGAAGTCAAGGTTCCACCTCATAAAATGGCGGCCGGAGAACTACATGCCAATGTCTTGCTTGAGGCTTATGCTACACAACGGCCCTGAACACACAATATTATTGTGGCTCTCAGGTGGCAAAGTGTGGAAAGAACTCAGTAAATGTTTAACAAACAGGTCACAGGTTCGAATCCCAGCATGGTGTCTGCACAGTCTCAGCCCTCGCAGGGCAACAACATGAGTACTCTCCAGGCCCGGCTCCAGGAATTTTTATTTGGGTGGGCCAAGGGTGCATTCGGGTGGGCCACTGCTGGCCCGATTTAGTGCTTATATATCTAGCCAGGCCTGGTTCTGGGCACTCTTATCTCGCCTTAGTCTTACAAGGCCCAATAAAACACCCTCTTTTCCAAGTCTCTTTCTAAATGTTATCACTCTCCAAAAGTGTGTTTTTTCCATGTAATGTCCCTTTGATGGGAAGAGGAGGTTTCTAAGGTGGGAGTATCAGGCAAGTGACACTACTCGGGCTCCCTCTGTGCGAGCTTTCAGGGACAATCCCTCTTCATTACTACCTACCCCTGATTCTGCAGCGCACTCCCTTACTGGCTTGATTATCCACTTTTCTACCACCCCTCTCCATTGCACCTTATCTCACAGCTGACCTAGGGCCCCAGCCCAAATTCAGCCACCATTCAGTTCCACTTTCATTATTCCCAGTAGAAAACAATTGTAAAATCACCTTCAAACTTGAAACATTGAATATAGCAGTGAATGTAATTAGCACACACTTTAAAGTATGCTCCACAGTTGTCCTAATCACCGGATTGTTAATTACATAACAAAAACAGAAAGGCAATGATAGGGCCGGCTTTAGCGCTGGTGTGGAAGTCTTTTTTGGCGCCCCACCAATGACATCTTTCTCTGTAGATAACTTAACTACCACCCTCCAACATTGCCCTTCATCTCTCCGTAGCCCCTCCCCCTCATGGCCTTCTCCTCAGATTCCCTCACTGCCACCCTCCACCAGCGCCCCATATCTCTCCGTAGTTCCCCTAGACCCCCTCCTCGGATTTTCTCACTGCCACCCTGTAGGAGAGTAGGGTCTGCTATCCTATGGTCACCCCAAATTTTTGCTTTTTGCTTCACTGGTTTTTGACATATTGAGGCTGTGGGCCTGCTAATCAGACCCCCAGCCTGCTGTTCTCTCTACTAAATTGACACTATGCACTATAGGTGCAAAACCAATTGGAATTGGATTACCCTGTAAGCCCCTGTACCAGTGTACACTAGGTACCCAGGGCATTGGTGTATCTAAGGCCTACCAGGGGCTGAAGCCTGTATTGTGCCACCCCTGGCCTGGCCTAACAATTTGACACAACTGGCTGATCACTCAGCTGGGGTAAGTTGGTGTATCCACCTCTTACTTAGGTGTAGTATACCTATACCTAACCTTAAATGGGACACATGTTAACCTATAAGTCACTCCTATGGCAGGCCTTAACAATCCTGAAGGCAGAGTGCTTGGTTCCATGTGAGATGGTGCTCTGGCATGAGCTGAGCCTGTCTGCAGTGGTCGGAACAACTTCCTTCTACCGTTTCCAGATATCGCCATACCATATACTCTTAAGTGCATTATGAACCTCGCGGTTAAATGCTATCTTTGGTTTGGCTTTATCAAAACATGTCGAGTAAGGTGTCATACGAATTGGAATACTAACCCCTCGCCAATTCTGGCAACGGGGTTAGCATTCCACCCTTCTAGAGGGACACGACATGTACAGATCCTGAAACCCGGGTAAAATCAGACATAGCCTCAGCTCCACAAAATGGATGCTGCCACCACCGACACAAGTCTGCCCTCCTGCTGCTGGGAGTCCTTCCAGCTTGGGGGACGTGGACAAAGGGTTTCCTGCCAGGGGAGGTGCGAGCACCACCCCAGACAGGATTTTGTGTATTGGTCAGGTAGGGCTTGAATAGAATCAGACATGCGTGAGGCTCACAAGGAGCCTTGGTGCATATGCCAGTTCAAACCGGTCCTGGGGCACACCAGCCCCAGACCTGGGGCGAGCTCGACAAAGGATTGGGGGTGTAACCACCCCCCTTCCTGGTCCCACCCTTAGGGAGGGACCTAGCAGGTAATCCGGCCCCTAGAATCCGCTTAAAGGTAGGAGCTGTGTCCTAAGACTTCAGACATCCTGGAATCAACTTAACACTAAGAAGAAGACGGGAACTTCGACGTTCTGCTGCACAGAAGACTGAAGGAAATCTCCCCTATGGTCAGGGAGTGACCATCTTGCTAACGCAAGCACCAACCAGCGAATCGACGTCTGCTTTGCCGCCGCCTCCCGCCGGAGCCCGAGCCCAGAGACCGACAAGAACTGGACCTCCAGACCTCTCACAGCCCGACCCACAGTCCCTGCAAAGAAGGAACCCGTGGGGGCACCGAGACACGTGGAGCCAGCCATCTTGGAAGACACTTGACAAGCTGCAAGCGCGACAACAGAGGCTCCCTCCGAGTTGTGCTTTGGGTCCTGAGAAGCCCAACATCCGAGCAGCATCTGCACCAAAGGTGAGCCCTCCAGCATCTCCACGATCTGTGTGGGGCACCTCTGCACTTTGCGCCTCGACTCGACGCGCCTACCCGGTCCCTGGCCCGTTGGCTAGTGGCCATCTTGGCGAACCTATTTGAAAACTACGACGCTGGTCTGGTTGCTCCAGACTGGCCCCTGCTTCCCTCCAAAGGAGCAGCCCCTCTGACCTTGCTGGTCAGAGCTAACAGCTTTCTTCGATTCCTGCAACTCCTGCTTTTGCCAAGGCTTGTTTGCGTCTTCGAAGTCGCCGACAGCGAGAGCCTGCATGGGACAGCTCGTGAACCGACTCCTGGCCGTCGTCGACCTTCAGGGACCACGTGGCTGCAGAGACAAGCTACACCTCTTCACCTGTTTGCACCCGACATCGCCTGGTACCTACCTGGTGCCACGCTGTCACTGGCTAGTGACTGTGAACACTGTCCCCTCTGCTTACAGGTCTTCTACACTTCCGATCCATCCTTGGATCCACCGCATCTCTTCTGGACCGGCCGCCTGCAGCATCTTTGTCATCAGGCTCCATTGAACAGATAGACGAAACCCGACGCACTTCGAGACCTATGCACCCGCTTCCTGTGGGTGAGGTAAAGCTGGCACTCTGGTGCACAAGCGTAGAGTGACATCTCTAGTGTCTAGGTTTGAAGTCTTGAGTTCGTAGTCCAACCAGAAGACCCTTCTAGCAGTAAATTTTGAACATTTACGCACCCATTGAAAATCTATGGGAGCCCGCGTGTAACTTTCCTCACTGCACACGCTACCCGTGGACCTCCTGGTCACTAACTAAAGTTAGCTCCTTGTAGGCCCAGCGATTCTAGAGGCCCTAGGCCTTCTCCCTTTCCTGTTCGTGGTACTTATACCACTATTTTTGTATATGGTTTGAGCGGCCACCAGGGCCTATCCATATAAAGTGCAACTTCTGTATATTGTAATACTTTCTTGTTTAACGATTTGTGCTCCTGTGCTCATAAAGAGTCTAGGGGATACTTTGAGTAATAAATACATATATATTTTGAATATATATCTGTGTGGTGTCCTTTCATTGGTATAAAGGGGGGTTACATATGGTAAAACAGCTTGCTTAACACGCTTAAACGAGTTTAGCCTCAAAGACTGCTTAGCCTACACTACCACTAGGGCAGCTAGTCCGAAAAGGTTGACTTACAACCACACCATAAGGGTTGCTTGGCATGGTACAAGGTGGTCACTTTAACTAGTGAACATCATATACCAGGCCAACTTCTCATATTGGTGAGCAGCGGTTGGATTTAAGCTCGCTGTGTTTTACCTCTGTAATCTCTTTGTTACCAATTGAAAGATCATACAGGTACCGTTAGGTACATATAAAACAAGTTAGTTATATACTTAAGTTCTACTGAACTTAGTTGTTGTAGAGCAAAGGGAGTAGCACACCCTGACTACAACTACTAGATAGGTTTAGTGGGAAAACCCAAGTGTAGGTAGTTGCAACACATCCACCCACACTTAAGAGCAATGGCTGGGGCAGAGGGGTCCAACGTACCCATCTCTGTCGAGAGTGACCCCCAGAGGGCACCATCCATCTTTGCTACCCTAAACCAGAATGAGCTCAGGCAGTTGACTAATTCCAGGGGCCTTAAACAGCCCAGGAGCCCTACCTCTGCTGAACTCAGAGACCTCTTGCAAACTGATGAGGATCAGAGAGCTCTCAAGAAAGCCTCCCAGTTAGGCCCCTTAGGGACTGGAACAGGAGGCCCTCCTTCCGAAGATGCTACTGAAGCACCCCTTCCTAACAGTCGCCCCTTAGTTGAGAATCAGAATACAGATGATGGGGATCAGCATAGGGACAAGGATGACAAGGGGAATGAGCCTGATAGTAGTAGTAATTCTGAGAAATAGCCCAGTGCCAAGTGTTATACTTGGCTCAGCTAACTTAAGGCTATTTGGGAATGACAATGGGTTCCCCCCATTGAACCTCCCTAGTGGACTTAACCAGGGGTTTGGGAGACAGAGGAATCACTCAGGTGACTCTAATGCCTCTCATGCCTCTAGAGGCTCTCAGGGTCATTCCAGAAGAAGGATGACCAGCCCTCAGAGGAGGGAGCATGAGGCCAGAATGCAGGAAGCTCAGCTGAGGATTAGGAAACAGGAGCTAGAAGTAGCCCTGATGGAAGAGAAACTGAACAAGACTAGGCAACCTAGAGAGAGTGGGTCTATACCCACTGGTGGCAGCATTGTCCCTAGGGACAAAGATAGGGTCTTTGATAATAGGAACCTGTCCTAGGTTGTGCCCCCCTACAAAAGTGGGGATGATATCCACAAGTGGATGACTGCTCTTGAGAGAGCCTGCAAAGTACAGCAGGTTCCTCAGGACCAGTGGGCAGCAATCTTATGGCTCTCCTTTGAAGGTAGAGGCAGAGATAGACTCCTCACTGTTAGAGAGGAGGCTGTCAGAAACTACAGAGCCCTGAAGAGTGTCCTTGTTGATGGGTTAGGCTTAACCACTTAGCAGTACAGGTTAATGTTCAGAGATACCCAGAAGGCACAGACTCAGGACTGGTCTGAATATATCGAATGTGCCACTAAGGCTTTGGAGAGTTGGTTGCTGGGAAGTAAGGTTTCAGATTATACAGGATTGTACAATTTGATGATGAGAGAACACATTTTAAATAATTGTCAAAACCAGCAACTGCATCAACACTTGGTTGACTCGGATCTGACCTCTCCCCAAGGATTGGGAAAGAAGGCAGACAAATGGGTCAGAACCAGGGTTAAGCAAAAGAACCAGAACCAGGGCCAAGGGGGTGATCAGAAGAAAACAGACCAAAAGGGTGATCAGAAATCCAAAGACCAGAAGTCTTCAACAGGGCCCCAAACTAGTACTAATGAGGGTGGGTCCCAACAATCTAAAGGAAAGAAGAAAGAAGGTCCAAAGAAACCCTGGTGCAAATCTTGCAAGAATACAACTCACTGGACTAGTGATTGTAAGAAGGGTGGAGCCCCCAACACTGTTGCCCCTAAGGCACCTGCTCCCAGTAGTACTGTTAGCAGTGTTGGTCCCCAGACAAAGGGTGTAGTGGGAATCACTATGGGAACTGAAGGAGATTCTGACTTAGACAGAACCCTTACACAGGCAGTCTTGATCTGTGATGGGGACATGGATTTGTCCCTGACTGTGAGCCCCAGTAATCTGGGCAAGTACAGACAGACTCCATTGATAAATACAAAAGTGGCTCAAGCCTACAGGGACACATGTGCCAGTGTCACTATGGTGACACCAGGCTTTGTGGATCCTGGACAGTACATACCAGGTGAGAATTACCTGGTGACCAATGCCAGCAATACCACTACTTCTCATAGTGTGGCTATTGTTAACTTCTCATGGGGAGGGGTAACTGGCCTCAAAAGGGTTGTGGTTAGTGCAGACCTCCCAGTAGAATGTTTGTTGGGCAATGACCTAGAGAGTTCTCTATGGTCAGAAGTGGAGTACAGGACACATGCAGAGATGTTAGGTATATCACCATATGTCCTTGCTGTGACCAGGTCACAGGCCAAAAAGTGCCTTACTGAACCTCAGGTCTTGGATCCTGGAACAGTGGACCAAGCACCTACCAAGAAGAAGAACAGGAGGGTTAATGCTGTGCCTTCCCCCCTGCCTCCAAGTGATGATCAGTCTTCCCAGGAGGATGATCTAGAGAACCCTGAAGGAACTGTCCCTGAAGAGCTTGAACCTGATCAGGTTGAGTTTCTGGGGACAGGGGGACCTTCCAGGGCTGACTTGGGGCAGGCTCAGTTATCCTGTCCATCTCTTGAACCCCTCAGACAGCTGGCTGCTGCTGAGGCTGCTGGGAATGCTCAAGGTACCCATAAAGTGTATTGGGATGATGGGCTCCTTTATTCAGAGGCTAGAGACCCAAAACCTGGTGCAACCAGGAGGTTGGTTATACCTCTGCAATTTAGGGGCTTCCTTCTTACCTTGGCCCATGATATTCCTCTAGCAGGACACTTAGGCCAGAACAAGACTTGGGACAGGCTTGTCCCTCACTTTCACTGGCCTCACATGAATGAAGATACCAAGGAGTTTTGTCGCTCCTGTGTGACCTGCCAAGCCAGTGGCAAATCAGGTGGCACAACAAAGGTCCCCCTAATACCACTACCTGTGGTGGGGGTTCCCTTTGAAAGAGTGGGAATAGACATAGTGGGTCCCATGGATCCCCCCACTGCATCTGGGCACAGATTTATACTGGTGGTAGTGGATCATGCCACCTGGTATCCAGAGACAATTCCCCTTAGGACCACAACAGGTCCTGTTGTGGCCAGGGCCTTATTGGGAGTATTCTCCAGAGTGGGGTTTCCTAAGGAGGTGGTTTCTGACAGAGGTACCAACTTCATGTCAGGATACTTGACAGCTATGTGGAAGGAATGTGGTGTCAACTACAAGTTCACCACTCCTTATCACCCACAATGCAATGGGCTTGTTGAGAGATTCAACAAGACCCTAAAGGGTATGATCAAAGGATTACCTGAAAAGCTCAGGCGAAGATGGGACACCCTTCTACCCTGCCTTCTGTTTGCTTACAGAGAGGTCCCACAAAAAGGAGTTGGCTACAGCCCCTTTGAATTGTTGTTTGGGCACCCTGTAAGAGGCCCCCTATGTCTGGTGAGGGAAGGATGGGAGTTACCTCTCAAATAGCCTAAACACGACATAGTGGACTATGTACTTGGTCTCCGCTCCAGGATGGCTGAGTACATGGAGAAGGCATCCAAAAACCTTGAGGCAAGCCAGGCCTTACAGAAAGCTTGGCATGACCAAAAGGCTGTCTTGGTTGAGTTTCAGCCAGGACAGAAGGTATGGGTGTTGGAGCCAGTGGCCCCAGCAGCACTCCAAGAAAAATGGTCTGGACCCCATACAATCCTGGAAAAGAAGGGAGAGGTTACCTACTTGGTGGACCTAGGCACTCCCAGGAGTCCCCACAGGGTACTCCATGTTAACAGGTTAAAAGCATATGTTGACAGGGCAGACATGGGCTTGCTCATGGCTACAGATGAGGGACAGGAGGAAGAGAGTGACCCTCTCCCAGAGCTGTTGTCTCAGAACCCTGAAGATGGTTCAGTTGAAGGAGTGACCCTTGGAGGCAACCTCACTGAGCATCAGCAAATTGAATGTAGACAAGTTCTGCAATCATTTCAGCATATGTTCTCACTGATACGTAGTCAAACTGACTGGTGTACCCATGTGGTGGACACCGGTGACAGTCTTCCTGTGAAGAACAAACTTTACAGACAACCTGACCATGTCAGGGACTTTATAAAGGCTGAGGTACACAAAATGCTGGAATTGGGTGTCATTGAGCCCTCAGAGAGCCCCTGGGCTAGCCCAGTGGTTCTGGTCCCCAAACCTCACACCAAAGATGGCAAGAGAGAGATGAGGTTCTGTGTGGATTACAGAGGACTCAATGCTGTCACTAGGACAGATGCACATCCTATTCCAAGGGCAGATGAGCTCATAGATAAACTGGCTTCTGCTAAGTTTTTGAGCACATTTGATTTGACAGCTGGCTATTGGCAAATCAGGTTAGCTGAGGAGTCTAAGGCCAAAACAGCATTTTCAACCCCAGGAGGCCACTACCAATTTTTGGTGATGCCCTTTGGTCTGAAGAATGCACCTGCCACCTTCCAAAGGTTGGTGAATCAAGTCCTTACTGGGTTGGATGACTTTTGTGCAGCATATCTTGATGACATTGCTGTCTTTAGCTCCACCTGGGAGGATCACCTGATCCACCTGAAGAAGGTACTTGAGGCTCTGCAAAAGGCAGGCCTCACTATCAAGGCTACTAAGTGCCAGATAGGGCAGAGTAAGGTTGTGTACTTGGGCCACCTTGTAGGTGGAGGCCAAGTTCAGCCACTGGAGAGTAAGATACAATCCATCAAGGACTGGTCTCCTCCAACCACCCAGACTCAAGTCCGAGCTTTCTTGGGCTTGACTGGGTACTACAGGAAGTTTGTTAAGAACTATGGGTCCATTGTGACTCCTCTTAATGATCTGACATCCAAAAAGATGCCCAAAAAGGTTCAGTGGACAGTAAGCTGTCAAAAGGCATTTGATGACCTGAAGAAGGCCATGTGCTCTGCACCTATCCTGAAAAGTCTTCACTACTCAAAAGAGTTTATTGTCCAAACAGATGCTTCTGAGTTGGGTGTGGGAGCTGTGCTGTCACAACTTAATGTAGATGGTCAAGACCAACCCATTGCTTTTATTAGCAGAAGGTTGACCCCCAGAGAGAAGAATTGGTCAGCTATTGAGAGGGAGGCCTTTGCTGTGGTGTGGGCCCTGAAGAAGCTGAGGCCATATTTGTTTGGCACTCACTTCAAGATTCAGACCGACCATAAGCCCCTCTTGTGGCTAAATCAGATGAAGGGTGAAAACCCCAAACTGCTTAGGTGGTCCATTTCCCTACAGGGGATGGACTTTACAGTGGAGCACCGGCCAGGTACAGACCATGGGAATGCAGATGGTCTCTCCAGGTACTTCCACTTAGGACATGAAGACGAGACTGGTCAAGGCTAGTTTAATGTCCCTGCGTTTGGGGGTGGGGGGGGTTGTGTAGGAGAGTAGGGTCTGCTATCCTATGGTCACCCCAAATTTTTGCTTTTTGCTTCACTGGTTTTTGACATATTGAGGCTGTGGGCCTGCTAATCAGACCCCCAGCCTGCTGTTCTCTCTACTAAATTGACACTATGCACTATAGGTGCATAACCAATTGGAATTGGATCACCCTGTAAGCCCCTGTACCAGTGTACACTAGGTACCCAGGGCATTGGTGTATCGAAGGCCTACCAGGGGCTGAAGCCTGTATTGTGCCACCCCTGGCCTGGCCTAACAATTTGACACAACTGGCTGATCACTCAGCTGGGGTAAGTTGGTGTATCCACCTCTTACTTAGGTGTAGTATACCTATACCTAACCTTAAATGGGACACATGTTAACCTATAAGTCACTCCTATGGCAGGCCTTAACAATCCTGAAATTATAGTAACAATGGGGTAACCCAGTATCCCTCAGAACCTGGGCGATCATATATCAAACAAACAATGGTTCTGTCGGGTATGCACTATTTCTTTAAACATTGAATCAATCAAAGGTTAATTTCATGAAAGACAAATTCTCATAAGCAACACACATAGAGACCAAAAGAGGGGGTATATGAAAAGTTTTATAAATTACTTCATTTATAAATCCCCACATTCAATTTGTATGGCTGTCACTATAAAAAGTAAACTGTAATTTGTGACAAAGTGAAGAGTGGTGCTCAGTGCTATAGTGAGGTGCGTAATATATACAAAGTGACTTTCGTGATAACGACGTTTTAAAAGGCCAGAATACAACGGCTGTTTGAATAGGTCTGTAGACTGAATAAATGAGTCTTTATACAGAGTCTTTCAGCTGGTCCAGGGGATATGTCGACGTTTCAACCCAGGGGGGCATTACTGTCTTAGTCAATGCGGGTCTTCATCAGGACAAGGAAATGGGGGACAGCCTGGAGAATAATAATGTATGGTCAGGTGTGTTGACGCGAGAGGCTGAATAAATCACAGTACGTAGGGTTATGGGGTAAAGGACTCACCAACTGGGGCCCGTGGTGATTCAGAGGGCTGGTGTGTATGCAGTAGCAAAGGGGTACTGCTGGTGTTCTTCCAAAGTGGGTATCCTAATTGGGAAAATTCGCATAATAAGATCTCTAATTGTTTAAATTCGGTGATTTACTGAAACTTAATATCGAGGTTGCGGTTGACTTACCCACTGAAGGGAATCGACCACTGTCTTCCGAATTCTAAAGACCTCGATGTGGTGGAAGGTTACAGGCAATCGTCCTGTCTCTTGTGATCACTCTATGATTCTGCGAAAAAGGGGGGAGGGGATTAGTCACCTATTGTGAGGATCGCATCTGAGCGATTGCGCCATTAGCTGTTATACTACAGCGCTTACCTCAATGATAATGGTGCCAGGAAAAAATGAATTAATTCCGGTCCGTGGGTGCAGGCTAACGTCCTATCTGCTCGAGCTCCGACACCAAGTGTGCCGCTGGGCGTCTATTTCATGGTAGGACAGAGCGCGTGTACGTAGCGTGTGTGGTCGCCTCCAGGGCTCGTTGCTAAGCAACACGCTAAACGTATGACGTACCTCCGTCATATGAGTCAAAGGAAAAGCGTCCTGGTCTTGTTGCTAGGCAACCGGCTACGTGGTGCATGCGACTCAATATGCGTCTATGGTAGGGCAGAGCGCGTAGACTCGGTGCATTCAACTATGTAAGGGGCATTACAATAGAATCTCATCATGAACAGTGAATGGACAGGTGAACTGGGCGCATTCAAGAGTATACGTGGGGCTCTGAGAGGTGTAGAATCATATAGTTAGAATCCCACCCGATGGAGGTCAGGTCAGCGGTTTAGAGCCAGCATGGTTGATTCGGACAAATCATACATTTAAACAACAATATACAATTAAACAAAAATGTACAAACTTTCTTGGATTAAAACAAACCGAGATCAATGCATAGAATCGCTGATACTGCGTTATAAAGTGAGTAAGCTATACATTGTGATTAATGCTACTGAGTTCATGTTTGTGGTCACGACCTGAATGAGTTGAGGATTCTAGAGCGAGGGTGAGTGGAGGGACCCGCAGGCTCAATTGTCGTATGTTTTGTGCATACAGGTAAACAGACATGGGAGACTCAGAGTGTTATAATTATCCCATGTCTCTTTGATCACGTTCAACCCATTAATAACAGAGTTGAGGGAATGGGTGAGCTGAATACATTCAAGTGTATGCGAGGGGCTCTAAACATTTTAGATGATGGGACATGAGAGACTCAGAGTATTAGAGTTGTCCCATTTGTCTAGCGGTCTCTTCAATCTCGTTCAACCCTGTACTGCTCGATTTTTCCGGTCTTATTGTGTTGAAGGGTGATTTAGGTGACTTCAGTCTCTTTCCATTCAAAGTCTAAGGGATAGAGTAGCGTATAGAGCCTATCTATTAGGCACTTCGACATGATCCTGTGTTCTTCCCCATAGATCAGGGTTTGCATACATATCCTAGGGGATAGATTCGTTAGCATTAGGGATAATCTGTTCTGTAGTGAGGGTATTTCATGGAGCCGTGCTGAATTCAGGCCTGGTAGGCCTTAAACGGGAGAGACTCCATCTTTCCTCCTGCTCTGGCAGCTTGGAATGTTTCTAGGTCATAGGCAGTGTTTTAGTTAGGAGGTGTTATTCGCTTGGAGAGAACCGGTTCAGGCCGGCCCTTATCGAAGGATTGTATTTTTCTTCATGCCGAAGACACTACATCAGGCCGGCCGGCTGGGAACGTGTCCTTGGCACGGGGAGGTACAAGAATTTGGTGGGCGGCAGGTTACGGGCTGGAATTTTCCATGAGGAAATACACGTCTATATTAGTGAAAGTTTGAGGCAGATACTGGCACTTGCTTCTAGTCCATAGGCGGCACCTGGCCGTTAGTAGTAAAGCTGCTACTTATTCCAGGGAAGACAGATGACAAACTTGGAGGTGGAGAAAAACCGAGAAATAGATATTCCAAAGAGAAGAGAGTAGCCGATGAGGAAGAGGTCCCAGTGACTCGGAGAGGGAGACGGGAGTAAACCCGTGATTGCGGAGGTGTGACTTCCAGGCGAAGCCGAGGCGCAGACGAGAAGGGAACCTAGATGACCATTGAGTGCAGGCTACATACGACCAAGGTGATGTCAACCCCTTACTATTAGAGTGTACAACTTAATCTTTCACTTTTCTTTGCAGGTTATGTGATATGTATTATGTTCCGTGAGTGTGCATGTAATAACTAAATAAAGTATTCAGTTTGTAGTAAAGCAATATGTGCTACGTGTTCTTGTGTAAGAGGGTAACCTATTCTTTTAGTCAGCTGTGACTTGACATGAACAGATGTTAATCCTGATCAGGTAGGTGGTAACTGAGTAAGGGAGAAAGGAGCCCTTCGAACTAGGGAACAAGTTGTGCTCAACTAGCTGTCTCTGTGTGATCTGATATATAGTAACACTGATGTCGTGGTAATTATAGGATGAACTCGTGCTAAGGCTGCCGTCTGGGCAGGAAGTCCTGGGTCCGTTTGGGACCGCGAGGCTGTGACTGCCGTCTGGGCAGGAAGTCTGTGGCTGCCGTCTGGGCAGGAAGTCCTGGGTCCGTTTGGGACCGCGAGGCTGTGCTAAGGCTGCCGTCTGGGCAGGAAGTCCTGGGTCCGTTTGGGACCGCGAGGCTGTGGCTGCCGTCTGGGCAGGAAGTCCTGGGTCCGTTTGGGACCGCGAGGCTGTGGCTGCCGTCTGGGCAGGAAGTCCTGGGTCCGTTTGGGACCGCGAGGCTGTGGCTGCCGTCTGGGCAGGAAGTCCTGGGTCCGTTTGGGACCGCGAGGCTGTGGCTGCCGTCTGGGCAGGAAGTCCTGGGTCCATTTGGGACCGCGAGGCTGTGACTGCCGTCTGGGCAGGAAGTCTGTGGCTGCCGTCTGGGCAGGAAGTCCTGGGTCCGTTTGGGACCGCGAGGCTGTGACTTGTAGGTCTTGGTATATATAGTAGGAATTCCCTGTCCTTAGGTGGTACATATATGTGGTTATTTAGGTGTAAATAGGCCCTAGGGAGGGGGTAACGTTCTGGTTTGGGTTAGAGAGGCTCTGCTGAGCGGGTTCTATCTGATCCGAAGACCCAAGCAGAACATTTGGCGTCACGAACCGTTTACGAAACCTGTGTGCGTTGTAGTTGTCTTGTGTTTGCTTTCGGCGCGTGCGTGGTTTTGTTTGCATTTTATTTTTGTATATTTCTGTGTATAGTTTTTATTTTTCTTCCTTCTTTTCTTTTTCTTCTTTTCTTCTTTTTTTTCTTTTTCACGATGTTTTCTAGAAGGTCTAAATCTACTTTTAAGTTGCCCGTTGATATTCCCGGATGGGATTCAACGCCTTATGAAGCCTTGGCCCGTGAGTGGGCTGATTCTACTGGTTTGAGTGAGAATTGGAATTCTTCTTTGGAGCTGGCAGAGCCGGCTAATGTGATTGCTTGTTTGCAGAAGGCACCCGTATCGAAGGGTGAGGAGATTCCCATTTTGGGGCGCAGAGGTTGGATTCTTTTGTCTGCATACAGGATTCTGCATGAGAGATTGTTGAAGTTACAGATATCTCTTAAAGATGTGGAAGCGCACTTTGTTGAGATTCAGAATTCTCATACTTTGTTGCAGTGTCAAAATAAGTTGCTTGCTGATAAACTTGAGACTTACCAAACTATTGCCGAACGGGCGGCTGTGCGAATTGCTCGTTATAAATACAAGAACAGGCGCGGTCGGGTTTCGACGCGAAAGGTGCGTCTGGTCGTGGCGACAGCCGGGCTGGATTGGAATCCTGATGAATGGGATGGTAATATCTGGAACTCGACTGATTCTTGTTCCTCGGGTCAGGAGTCTGCCAAGCGCGAGTCTTCTCGCTCCCGCCATGATTGTAAGTCTGCTTCTCGCACCTTTGATGGTGCACCCCGTGATTACGCTCGTTCTTCGAGTGGGATCAATGCTTCTTACACTGATTGTCCCTCTACGAGTACTGATCGGGCTCCTTGTGATGCTCGTCCCGCGGTTTCTGCGCATCCAGTTTTCCGTCGGAAGTTGCAGCAGTCTCCCAATGCTCCGCAGGGTATTTCTTTGGACTGTTTAGAAGACTTTACTCAGCAGGAAATTAGTGACATTTTGCAGCGATTTCGGCAGCGAGCTGGTGAGTCCTTGCTCACATGGATGGTGCGCCTTTATGAACTGGGCGCTGCTGGTATTATGTTGGATACTGGCGATTGTTTAAAGTTCTGTTCCTTAAGTTTGGATTCTACTGTGCAGGATCATTTTCGTAACTATAATGGTGTTGGTCAGATTTCTTTACTCCAATTGGCGACTGAGGGTTGTAATGTAAAATATCCTACTGAATCTGACTGCCCTGTGAATGACAAGCCGTGGTATACTTTGCGTGATGCTGCTCAACGTCTCAAAGAGGAGGTGATGAAAACGGCAATTTTTCTGGGTACTGCTGACAGGTTGCTTGATGGTTCGTTGACATCTTCTGCGCGGAACCGTATCATTCGATCTTCCCCTGTTGCCTATAAGCAGGTCATGATGACTTTATTGATTAATCAGACTGGTAACGTGTTATCTACGGTTTTGGAATCGGTGCGCCAACTCGGTGAGTTGGGTGAGTGGTTTAAACCTGAACATCAGTCCCGGCCTGACACTCGTACTCCTGGTGAAAATAAACTTACTAGACGTGATATTTTTTCTGGTCTTCTGGCTGATGGTGTGCGGAGGGAGGACATTGATGGTGAGACTACCGCTCGTTTGTGGGAGTCGTTTCGCAAACGTGGCTTGGATCGAAAGGAGGGTGCCCGGCGTGTTCGGACCACTGAGTGTGATCGTGGTGGTTCTGACGGTAGCGGTGATGACGACCGCCGTGGGCGCTCTGTTCGTCGTGATGATCGACGTTCTGCACGTGATGTGTCCCCCCGTCGAGAGAGAGACGGGGAGAGAGAGGGGGAAAGAGAAAGGGGGAGAACTGACTATGTTTACAGCAGACGTAGAGATGATAGGGATCAATCCCCTGAGTTGAGGAGGAGAGAGGATCGTCACAGTTTGGTCGATCGTAACCCGCAGTACAATGCAGAAGATACGAATCCGTTCCGTACTGGGAATGGATATGAACAGGAGGTACCGATACCTAAGAAGCGTGAGAGTCTTTATCCTGATTTATCCTGGTATACAGAATGCAGTAAGAATGATTAGGAAAGAGGTCAAGCTCCGGTACACAGATGGGCTCACAGAGATAATAGACCCTATGTAGATATTGACATTTATTGGAGACATCGTAATATCCAAAGGGCCCGAGCATTGGTAGATACAGGAGCGGAGGCCACTCTTATTCATGGAAAACCGAAGAAGTTTACAGGTCAGCCTTTTACTATTACCGGATTAGGTGGAAAAGAAACCCCTGCAGTTCAAACTTTGCTTGAAATGAGAATAGGTAGAATTCCTAGAAAAGAGTATTCTGTACTAGTAGTGCCACTTCTAGAATTCATAATTGGGATTGATATTTTGAGAGGAATGACTTTGCATCTAGATGACGGATGTTACCAATTTGGAACAACGCATTATATATCGTCCAGACCTATACGGGTTGGTCGTTTAAGAATGCCCCCCATACAAGTTCCCCATGCGACAAAAGTGGTTTGTCAGAAGCAGTATCGTATTCCAGGTGGTCATGAGGAGATTAGTACCACTATTCAGGAGTTAGTGGATGCAGGAGTCATAACCCCAGTTACTTCTGCTTGGAATAATCCTGTTTGGCCGGTGCGTAAGAGTGATAACTCTTGGCGCATGACCGTTGATTATCGAGAATTGAACAAGCACACACCCTCTTTGACTGTTGCAGTACCGGATGTTATTACACTAATTGAGAGAATCCAAAAGCATCCAGGTACATGGTACGCGTCCATTGATATTGCTAAGGCTTTCTTTTCAATTCCGATTGCCCCAGAGTGTCAGGAACAATTCAGTTTTACGTGGAACGGGCGTCAGATGACGTTTAGAAGTCTTCCCCAGGGCTATGTGCATAGTCCTACGATATGTCACCGGCTGGTGGCAGAGCATTTGGCTGAGGTACCGGTTCATCCCCAAATTCAGATATGTCATTATATTGATGATGTTTTGATCCAAGGCGAAACACAAGAGGAAGTTCAGACCCAATTAGACAGAATCATTGAGTGCCTGCGTGAGAAAGGTTGGGAAATCAACCCAGATAAATTGCAAGGTCCGTCCCAGGCTGTAAAATTTTTGGGTATTAATTGGCATGAAGGGCACCGTGAAGTGATCCCTCAGGTTAAACAGAAGATTCTTGATTTTGCAGTTCCTAGAAAAAGGAAAGAAGCCCAGAGCTTCATTGGTCTGTTTGGCTTTTGGCGCCAGCATATTCCTCATTTGAGTCAAATATTGGCCCCCTTGTACCGGGTCACGCGTAAAAAGAATGCATTTGTATGGGATAAACCACAGCAAGATGCGTTTAGTCTGGCAAAAGAGGCAATTCAACATGCTCTGGATTTATGGCCTGTACGTGATGGTGACGTGGATTTGAATGTGTCTGTACAGGGCCTTTATGCAAATTGGAGTTTGTGGCAGAAACAAGGCAGGAGTAAAGTACCGTTAGGTTTTTGGACCAAAAAGTTACCTGATGCTGGTGAGCGTTACACACCCTTTGAGAAACAGTTACTTGCTTGTTATTGGGCTCTGGTGGATACCGAGCAATTGACTTTGGAACATGATATAGTTCTGCGTCCGGAAATTCCTATCATGCAGTGGGTTCTGAGTTCGCCGAAAACTCACCGAATTGGACACGCTCAAGAGGCGAGTGTGATTAAATGGAAATGGTACATACAAGACAGGGCACGTGTGGGCCCGAAAGGAGTTGCTTCTTTACATGAGCAGGTGGCGCGAGCGCCATCGACTGAGACTGAGAGTGAATGTTCCGTACCTTTAGCACAGGAGTCTCCTGTCAAGTGGGGTAAGCCTTTTGATGATTTGTCCGCAGCGGAAAGAAACCATGTTTGGTTCACTGATGGTTCAGCGAGGTTTATAGGGATGACACGGCACTGGAAGGCGGTGTCCTATAATCCGATCACACAGAAATTGTTGAGCACAACTGGTGAAGGTAAAAGCAGCCAATTTGCCGAGCTTTACGCTGTTTACCAAGTTTTGAAACAAGAGTTACCTGGTACATGTCATATTTTCACTGATTCTTGGTCTACTGCCAATGGACTGGCTGTTTGGTTGCCAACTTGGCATTCCCATAATTGGAAGTTACATTCCAAAGAATTATGGGGAAAAGAGTTATGGCAAGAAATTTGGGAGATGCTCCCACAGAGTACTGTTACAATCTTCCATGTGGACGCTCACACCCCGATAGATTCTCTTGACAAATTTTTTCATAACATTGCAGATGAGAAGTCTAAAATTGCTGAGGCAGTGGTGGACAGGCAAGATTCTGATATTGCGGGATTGGCGAAATGGGCACACCAGAAGGCAGGACATTTTGGAGAGAAGGCCACTAGCAGGTGGGCTGCTGATCGAGGAATTTATATTCCCTTAGATTTAATCAAAAATGTTATTTTACACTGCCCCGTTTGTCAGCATATCAGACGGCGTAAGGTGCCCCAAATTGTTAAAGGTCATTTACATCGCGGCAAACTGCCCGCTCAAATTTGGCAGATCGATTACATTGGTCCACTTCCCATGAGTAGGAATTGTCAATATGTTTGCACTATTGTTGATACATACAGTGGCCTGCTGGTAGCCCTTCCCTGTAAGCAAGCTACCCAATTGAATACCATTAAAACATTAGAATTAATTATGATGTACTATGGTGTGCCATTCCAAATTCAATCTGACAATGCATCCCATTTTCGTGGAAGATTGGTACAGGAATTCTGTGCGGAAAACAATATTGAATGGATATTCCATATCCCCTACTACCCACAGGCCTCGGGCCTGGTGGAGAGATTGAATGGCCTGCTAAAGGACCAGCTGCGTAAGTTAACGGATGACAAGTATAAAAATTGGCGAGACTTTTTGCCCCAAGCACTATTGATTTTGAATAATCGTCCTTTTTTAAATGCTGAATCTCCACTTATGCGTTTGTTTCCCCCGAATGCTGAGGCTATGCCTAATGAAATCAGAGAAACTGTGATGTATTGGGAAATTACTCCCGTAGCTTTGGCTCCATGTAGAGCGACCCCAGGGTCGGCAGGTTTAGACTTGCATGCTATGGATGACATTGTTATAAAAAGTAGAGATCGAGTCATCATAGAGACAGGTGTTGGTGTTCAGATACCACCTGGAAATTTCGGATTGATCGCCCCTAGATCGGGGCTGGCTGTAAAAGGCATTCAGGTGCTTGGAGGAATTATCGACAGTGATTATCAGGGAGAGATTAAGGTGCTCCTGCTGAATAGCAGTGAGGTTGACTTACTGATACATCGCACTGACCGAGTGGCTCAATTACTCATAATGCCTGTTTTCAGTGGTGTATTAATGAAAGGCACTGCTCCAACGTTGCTAACTGTACGTGGCCAGAAAGGTTTTGGCTCCACGGATAATCCTGGGGCCAGAGTTTGGGTGCAGTCGCCTAAGAATCCCCCTGAACAAGCAGAGGTCATTGCCACCGGTCAGGATAATACCATTTTGGTTATGAGACCAGGGAAAGATAGCTGGGAAGCGGTCCCGGCTGATAAATGTTATTTACGAGAATGATTAATGCCTGTATTTGGTTTTCTTTCAGATCATTCTTTGGATTGTTGCTGCAGGATGTGTCGGAGCCGGACTGTTTTCGGACTGGTACGACGAGAAAGGAGGGATCCTATCAACCCGGGATGAACTGGGAACCCGAGTGTTGCGTTCCTTCGCTGCATGGGATTCATCATCGAACTTTTGGACCGCACTGGCTAAGAGGGTGACTGACGCCCCTCACTTCTGTTTGACACCGATGAGATCTGTTCATGACATTCTGGCGACCTGCCTGGTTGCTGTCCCCGCCTCATTGGAAACTTTAACTCATATTTTTAATGTCTCGAAGGCCCGTCCCAATATTCTCCTGGGTGATTTTGCTACCCATGTATATTGCCCCCTATGTATTGAATTGCCGAACGAGCAAACCCCCATCCAGTCCCAAATACTTACTTATAATATCACACAAGGTGATTTGTGCTTCTTTCTTACGTGTAATCCTAGTGCGATCTCTGAATGTCTGCGCCTAAAACTAAAAGGCGCCACTTCGTTTACAACCCACGAACGGACTTTGTGCTTTCAAAGGACACCGACCACATGTGTTTCAGTTCAGAACAATATGACTTGTAATAGTTTGCTAGTTACCCCCAGTCACTATCGCACGATGTTACTACCTGCCGGATGGCTTTTCTCATGTGGTAATACTTCCTGGCCATTTGTCCCTGCAAACATTTCCGGAGGCCCTTGTGCCATTACGAGACTCAGTTTGTTGATGTTCGCTTCGCATCCGAATGCCAACTCTCGTGTGCTTCGAGATACTGTAATGTTACAGGAGGATTGTGACCCATCTTTGCATTTATATTCCAAGTCTGAATACCTTAGCTTAGCTGTTTCAATTATTGGTGTTCCTGCTTTGGCGGTTTATAATGCCAAATCTATTGGGGAAAATGGCCTGCTGGATGGTGAAATCTATTAATCATACTTCTACAATTTTGTCTGACATGCTATTAGACGCCCAGGGTGAACGTAGGGCCATTTTGCAAAATAGAGCAGCCATTGATTATCTTTTGCTTAAACATGGACATGATTGCTCGGACTTTGAAGGTCTCTGTTGTTTTAACTTGTCTGACCATACACAATCCATTCGTGCTCACATCGACAAGTTGCGTGACTTAACAGAAGAAGTTAGAAAACACATTGACCAGGGCTGGTTTGACTGGCTCTTTAATTGGTTACCTGATATACACTTGCTACGCCAAATATTAGGTGGTATTTTGATTGCTGTTGCTGTTTTGATTTCTATCTGTTGCTTTATTCAGTGTATTCCTTCATTACTTCAATTCTGCATACTTGGTACTAGACATAGATCAGTTAGCTTTGTTTCATATTATTCTTCCACAGATGTTAGCTCCATTTAATGAATGTATAATAGACTGAAGTCAAGGGTGAAATGTACTGCTCGATTTTTCCGGTCTTATTGTGTTGAAGGGTGATTTAGGTGACTTCAGTCTCTTTCCATTCAAAGTCTAAGGGATAGAGTAGCGTATAGAGCCTATCTATTAGGCACTTCGACATGATCCTGTGTTCTTCCCCATAGATCAGGGTTTGCATACATATCCTAGGGGATAGATTCGTTAGCATTAGGGATAATCTGTTCTGTAGTGAGGGTATTTCATGGAGCCGTGCTGAATTCAGGCCTGGTAGGCCTTAAACGGGAGAGACTCCATCTTTCCTCCTGCTCTGGCAGCTTGGAATGTTTCTAGGTCATAGGCAGTGTTTTAGTTAGGAGGTGTTATTCGCTTGGAGAGAACCGGTTCAGGCCGGCCCTTATCGAAGGATTGTATTTTTCTTCATGCCGAAGACACTACATCAGGCCGGCCGGCTGGGAACGTGTCCTTGGCACGGGGAGGTACAAGAATTTGGTGGGCGGCAGGTTACGGGCTGGAATTTTCCATGAGGAAATACACGTCTATATTAGTGAAAGTTTGAGGCAGATACTGGCACTTGCTTCTAGTCCATAGGCGGCACCTGGCCGTTAGTAGTAAAGCTGCTACTTATTCCAGGGAAGACAGATGACAAACTTGGAGGTGGAGAAAAACCGAGAAATAGATATTCCAAAGAGAAGAGAGTAGCCGATGAGGAAGAGGTCCCAGTGACTCGGAGAGGGAGACGGGAGTAAACCCGTGATTGCGGAGGTGTGACTTCCAGGCGAAGCCGAGGCGCAGACGAGAAGGGAACCTAGATGACCATTGAGTGCAGGCTACATACGACCAAGGTGATGTCAACCCCTTACTATTAGAGTGTACAACTTAATCTTTCACTTTTCTTTGCAGGTTATGTGATATGTATTATGTTCCGTGAGTGTGCATGTAATAACTAAATAAAGTATTCAGTTTGTAGTAAAGCAATATGTGCTACGTGTTCTTGTGTAAGAGGGTAACCTATTCTTCTAGTCAGCTGTGACTTGACATGAACAGATGTTAATCCTGATCAGGTAGGTGGTAACTGAGTAAGGGAGAAAGGAGCCCTTCGAACTAGGGAACAAGTTGTGCTCAACTAGCTGTCTCTGTGTGATCTGATATATAGTAACACTGATGTCGTGGTAATTATAGGATGAACTCGTGCTAAGGCTGCCGTCTGGGCAGGAAGTCCTCTGTCCGTTTGGGACCGCGAGGCTGTGACTGCCGTCTGGGCAGGAAGTCTGTGGCTGCCGTCTGGGCAGGAAGTCCTGGGTCCGTTTGGGACCGCGAGGCTGTGCTAAGGCTGCCGTCTGGGCAGGAAGTCCTGGGTCCGTTTGGGACCGCAAGGCTGTGGCTGCCGTCTGGGCAGGAAGTCCTGGGTCCGTTTGGGACCGCGAGGCTGTGGCTGCCGTCTGGGCAGGAAGTCCTGGGTCCGTTTGGGACCGCGAGGCTGTGGCTGCCGTCTGGGCAGGAAGTCCTGGGTCCGTTTGGGACCGCGAGGCTGTGGCTGCCGTCTGGGCAGGAAGTCCTGGGTCCATTTGGGACCGCGAGGCTGTGACTGCCGTCTGGGCAGGAAGTCTGTGGCTGCCGTCTGGGCAGGAAGTCCTGGGTCCGTTTGGGACCGCGAGGCTGTGACTTGTAGGTCTTGGTATATATAGTAGGAATTCCCTGTCCTTAGGTGGTACATATATGTGGTTATTTAGGTGTAAATAGGCCCTAGGGAGGGGGTAACGTTCTGGTTTGGGTTAGAGAGGCTCTGCTGAGCGGGTTCTATTTGATCCGTAGACCCAAGCAGAACAAACCCGTTATGAACAGAGTTGAGTGAATGAATCCATTTGCATTCTTTGTAATTTAGGACCCCAGATAATGAGCCACCTCTCGCATTGGGACTGATCTTTTCTATAATCCACCATTTTATGCTATTTGGAGAATGGTTATGTGTCGTAAAATGCTCCACCATGGGTGCTCCCTGTACCTTGCATTTTATTCTGCTCATGTGTTGAAGAATTCTGGCTTTAACTTTCTGAATGGTTTGCCCTACATATATCAGACCACAGGGGCAGAGGATGGCATATATGACGTGGAAGCTGTTGCAATTTGTAAAGAGAGGTTGTTTGTATGTTTTGTTGTTGTACGTGAAGGTCGTGCCTTCTTGACATTGGTCACAGGCCTTACACTGTCCACATTTGTGGTGCGCACTGAGTGGTGAGAGTCCAAGGTAGTCTCTTAGTCCTTGTTGCTTCGGTGGTTCTAAGAATGCTCTGACGACCGTGTTCTTGATATTTTTACCTCTCTTGAAGGCAAAGATCGGGTCTTGCTTAGTGTCAAGTTCACTTGCAACCAAGTTCCAATATTTCTTCACAATCTTTTTGATGTTATTGCTCTTGGTGTTAAAAGTCGTTACACAGACGATGTTGTCCGATTGTGTGTCTTTGTCCTTTACCTCCAAGAGTTCCTCACGTGGGCAATACCAAGCTCGTTTTTTTGCTCTTTTGAGGAGTCCTGTTGGGTAGCCTCTTTCTTTCAGGCGACTCACGAGATTGTCTGCTTCTTGGAAGAAATCCGATCGTTTTGTACAATTTCTTCTCAGTCTGAGGAATTGCCCGTAGGGCAAATTATCTCTCAGGTTGCGTGGGTGATGCGAGTTGTACATCAGCAATGTGTTTCTCTCCATAGGTTTCCTGTAGAGATCGCAGTACAACAGACCTCCTTCAATTCGAAACGTGAGGTCCAAGAAATCTATGGACTCATTACTACTCGTCATAGTAAATTTGATATCACTTGATCTGGTATTTAGCCAGGCGTGAAATTCATTTAGCTCATTTGCGTCTCCAGACCAAACCATTATCACGTCGTCGATATATCGTTTCCATATCGCGATCTGATTCAGGTATGGGTTTTCATCACAATACAAATGTTCCTCTTCAAAATCATCCATAAAGATATTGGCCAGGCTCGGCGCGTATGTAGCTCCCATCGCTACGAAGTAAGTAGTAAGAAGTAAGAAGTAATTTATAAAACTTTTCATATACCCCCTCTTTTGGTCTCTATGTGTGTTGCTTATGAGAATTTGTCTTTCATGAAATTAACCTTTGATTGATTCAATGTTTAAAGAAATAGTGCATACCCGACAGAACCATTGTTTGTTTAACAATCCTGAAGGCAGAGTGCTTGGTTCCATGTGAGATGGTGCTCTGGCATGAGCTGAGCCTGTCTGCAGTGGTCGGAACAACTTCCTTCTACCGTTGCCAGATATCGCCATACCATATACTCTTAAGTGCATTATGAACCTCGCGGTTAAATGCTATCTTTGGTTTGGCTTTATCAAAACATGTCGAGTAAGGTGTCATACGAATTGGAATACTAACCCCTCGCCAATTCTGGCGACGGGGTTAGCATTCCACCCTTCTAGAGGGACACGACATGTACAGAGCCTGAAACCCGGGTAAAATCAGACATAGCCTCAGCTCCACAAAATGGATGCTGCCACCACCGACACAAGTCTGCCCTCCTGCTGCTGGGAGTCCTTCCAGCTTGGGGGACGTGGACAAAGGGTTTCCTGCCAGGGGAGGTGCGAGCACCACCCCAGACAGGATTTTGTGTATTGGTCAGGTAGGGCTTGAATAGAATCAGACATGCCTGAGGCTCACAAGGAGCCTCGGTGGATATGCCAGTTCAAACCGGTCCTGGGGCACACCAGCCCCAGACCTGGGGCGAGCTGGACAAAGGATTGGGGGTGTAACCACCCCCCTTCCTGGTCCCACCCTTAGTGAGGGACCTAGCAGGTAGTCCGGCCCCTAGAATCCGCTTAAAGGTAGGAGCTGTGTCCTAAGACTTTAGACATCCTGGAATCAACTTAACACTAAGAAGAAGACGGGAACTTCGACGTTCTGCTGCACAGAAGACTGAAGGAAATCTCCCCTATGGTCAGGGAGTGACCATCTTGCTAACGCAAGCACCAACCAACGAATCGACGTCTGCTTTGCCGCCGCCTCCCGCCGGAGCCCGAGCCCAGAGACCGACAAGAACTGGACCTCCAGACCTCTCACAGCCCGACCCACAGTCCCTGCAAAGAAGGAACCCGTGGGGGCATCGAGACACGTGGAGCCAGCCATCTTGGAAGACACTTGACAAGCTGCAAGCGCGACAACAGAGGCTCCCTCCGAGTTGTGCTTTGGGTCCTGAGAAGCCCAACATCCGAGCAGCATCTGCACCAAAGGTGAGCCCTCCAGCATCTCCACGATCTGCGTGGGGCCCCTCTGCACTTTGCGACTCGACGCGCCTACCCGGTCCCTGGCCCGTTGGCTAGTGGCCATCTTGGCGAACCTATTTGAAAACTACGACGCTGGTCTGGTTGCTCCAGACTGGCCCCTGCTTCCCTCCAAAGGAGCAGCCCCTCAGACCTTGCTGGTCAGAGCTAACAGCTTTCTTCGATTCCTGCGACGCCTGCTTTTGCCAAGGCTTGTTTGCGTCTTCGAAGTCGCCGACAGCGAGAGCCTGCGTGGGACAGCTCGTGAACTGACTCCTGGACGTCGTCGACCTTCAGGGACCACGTGGCTGCAGAGACAAGCTACACCTCTTCACCTGTTTGCACCCGACATCGCCTGGTACCTACCTGGTGCCACGCTGGTCACTGGCTAGTGACTGTGAACACTGTCCCCTCTGCTTACAGGTCTTCTACACTTCCGATCCACCCTTGGATCCACCGCATCTCTTCTGGACCGACCGCCTGCAGCATCTTTGTCATCAGGCTCCATTGAACAGATAGACGAAACCCGACGCACTTCGAGACCTATGCAACCGCTTCCTGTGGGTGAGGTAAAGCTGGCACTCCGGTGCACAAGCGTAGAGTGACATCTCTAGTGTCTAGGTTTGAAGTCTTGAGTTCGTAGTCCAACCAGAAGACCCTTCTAGCAGTAACTATTGAACATTTACGCACCCATTGAAAACCTATGGAAGCCCGCGTGTAACTTTCCTCACTGCACACGCGACCCGTGGACCTCCTGGTCACTAACTAAAGTTAGCTCCTTGTAGGCCCAGCGATTCTAGAGGCCCTAGGCCTTCTCCCTTTCCTGTTCGTGGTACTTATACCACTATTTTAGTATATGGTTTGAGCGGCCACCAGGGCCTATCCATATAAAGTGCAACTTCTGTATATTGTAATACTTTCTTGTTTAACGATTTGTGCTCCTGTGCTCATAAAGAGTCTAGGGGATACTTTGAGTAATAAATACATATATATTTTGAATATATATCTGTGTGGTGTCCTTTCATTGGTATAAAGGGGGGTTACATATGGTAAAACAGCTTGCTTAACACGCTTAAACGAGTTTAGCCTCAAAGACTGCTTAGCCTACGCTACCACTAGGGCAGCTAGTCAGAAAAGGCTGACTTACAACCACACCATAAGGGTTGCTTGGCATGGTACAAGGTGGTCACTTTAACTAGTGAACATCATATACCAGGCCAACTTCTCACACACCCTCCAGTAGTGCCCCTCATCTCTCTGTAGTTCCCCCCCACCCAGTGACCACCTCCTCTGACTCCCTTACTGCCACCCTCCACTAGTGTATCTCATCTCTGCGTAGCTCCACCCCCACCCTGTGACGACCTCCTCGGATTACCTCACTGCCACCCTCCACCAGCACCCCTCATCTCTCCGTATCTCCCCCGTCCCCTTGACCTCCTCCTTGGATTTCCTCACTGCCACCCTCCACCAGTGCCACTTATCTCTCCGTTGCCCCTCTATCATATCCATTTCATTGTTAGCGCTACTCATATCAGTGTAGGGTGTCACAGTACTTTACATAACAGCACACGTTATACAGAGACAATAAATCATTCTACGAGGAATGTCACAAAAGCCAATGAGGTTTACAAGGTGTAGAAATCACATGTCATCCATACTAGTGGGCAATATATTTTACGAGGGTTTGGTCTGGAAAAGCACAAACTCAGGATTTCAAGAGTACTCCAGTGGTTGGGGGTTGGCTTTACTGATAAAAATGTACAACTGCCCAAACAAACTCTTTTTAGCAACATTAGAATAATGAAAGAATGGAGAAGTTCTAACTATATCACAACACAAAAAAGCGAAGTTTGCATGCAGGTCTTTGATGACAGTTCATAGGTCGCTGTCCTATGTTAGGATTGCAACTTCTGAACTGCGAGTAACACAAGGATCTCTGTGACAAAGGCAGTAACCCACTGAGCTATTCCCATAAAATCCAGCTTATCTGCATTTAAAATCTATCTACAGCCAAATGGTTGCTCTGCAGCAGGATCATAAATCACCAGTTATCTGATTTTTTTTTTTTATTGTTGTTGTACATTGGTGGCAGATTCACTGCGAGGGCCAAGGCTCATGTTTGGGTGGGCCTGGCTCACCCGGCCCACCCTCTAGAACCGGGCCTGGTACTCTCGAGTTGGATATGAATAACCACCCCGTTCGGAAACGTAGTTAACTTTTGTGCAGCAGGTACAGTGACACTGGGGTCCCTTCACCCCGGGGAGGGCTGACCTTTAACACCCACTCAGGTGCATGGGGCACATTGTCCATGCTTGCACTAGGGCCCCTGGCAAGCATTCTACAACAGTTCACCCATAATTGAAAACATCATACAATTATTTTAATATTATTAACCATCTATGTCTTGTGGAACCTCAGGAGTACAGAGGCGCAAAAAATGAGCACACTGGACATTTGTCTAAAACAAATAGCAAAAGGAGGCCTTTGAGAACAGATGCCACACCCTGGGGTGATGGCCAGACAAGCTGCCAATTTCTGCTTTGGCTAAAGTTTACTAGTGTGGCTTTGGAAGAACAGAGTACATGTTGTCCGGGTGTTTTGTTATGTTAATGTAACTTATTGAGCGCACAAATACCCGGAGGTGTCTTGGTGCTGTGAGACTGGCTGTGAAAATAATAAAAAACGTGGGCCTTTTGTCGAACACGAGCAGACATCACTAGCTTGTTATGGGATGGCCAATAGATTACCATCAGCAGATAAGGGTATTCCATTTGCACCATAAATTGGGTCATAGATATTACAAAAAGATTACAATACCACTTACACACCAAACGTGTGATCCTGGTTACAACAGACACATGAGATTCTAGTACTGATAATGCAGTATACAGGAGGTATCTTGGACACTGTACACCAAGAGATTTCACCCTCAGCATAAACACCAAACATGATGATCAAAGACACAGCAGACATTCCAGCATCTAACCCACATCAAACGTAAGGATCCTGGATGGTACAGAGTGATGGCTTTTACAAGGAACAACACGACAATCCCAAATTCTGCGGACCCAGACATTGCAACACTAACACAACCACAAAACAGAATAGGGCCGAGTAGCAGTTTTTGGCACCATTTGCACATCAAATACAAGGTTACTGAAAACTGTGGACAGATTTCAGCACCACCATATGTGGGCATCCTGGATAAGGCAGACCTACAAATCGCAGCATCAGCAACACAGCCACCACAAGGATTCTGGAATACCACAAACCTGTATATCCATTTGTCTCATTGGTTCAGACATCGCTCGAAAACTTCAGACTAAGAGATTCCAGCACCATTTACACACCAGACAAAAACAGACTGTGCGGATTGTAAAATAAAAGATCTATGCTCTACCAGCAAAACCCAAAACAGCGGCCCAGAAGATTCCAGCATCACGTTACATCAAACACAAGAAACGTCAATACAGCAGGCAGGGCAATTCCAGTATCACCAACACACAAAACAGGGTTCAGGCAGACCAAGAGAGTCCAGCACCATCTAGGCACCAAAGGAAGTGGTCAGGAGTGAGCAGATCTAAAGACTGGAGCACTAGTGTCCTGGAGCATAAAACAACAAATCTAACCTCCTGACAGGCATGTATGAAGCACCATATTTACTACCACATTTTTACATTTAATACATTTGTGTGAATATACAGCCACATCTTTTTTTTTTTTTTTCTTTTTTTTTGTGCATAATTGGTCTTATCATTTTTTTTTTTTTTTTAAACCGTTTATTACAGGACTCAAAAAATTGTACAAGTATGGGCCTACAACCTTCCGGCCGGCCGCTAGCAATAAAAGGAGCATACGGTATACATTTGTAAAACACATGGTGCCGCTGCCGAGCATTTACAGGAGATAACATCGTTGCGTGCCACATTATGCAGACCCCATCATACGGTTCCATTTTAAATTTAAAGCACAGCAAACACAAACAAACCCACAAGGCAATCCTCAATCGAAATAGCAACACGTGCTCCCCTAGAGGGGGGAATCTAGCCATCCATAGGAATCTCAAGAGGGGGGGGAGAGATCAGAACTAGGATTGGGGACACCCGATGCCCAGGTACCGGGGGGATGAGTTGGCTAAGGGGACGGGGCCGGCGATGGATCAGGCAGTAGGGGTGGAGCACAGATTCCCCCGCGGTAGGCGTTCCAGGGGCCCCACACTTTCGATTTGATTTGATTAAAAATTTATAAAGCGCACGTGTGCCCATAGGCGTCTTGGCGCTGAGCAGAGACAATGACTACCTGGTGAAAAAGAAAGCGGTCTGGTCTACAAGGAAGAGAACAGCCAGGTTTTTACCTCTTTCCTGAAAGATAGGATAGAGGGGCTGTTTTTGATAGTGATAGGAAGGAGATTCCACGCCCTTGCTGCATGTAACAGAAAGCTTCTCCCCCCCCATCTGACCTGCTTGTATCTTGCTGTCTGAATGAGTTTAGATTGACTTGAACGAAGGGTCCTAGGGGGCTCGTACAGTTGCAGGTGGTCTATCAAAAACTTAGATCCGGTCCCTTGCAAGGCCTTGTATGTCAGGCAGACAGATTTAAATTTTATTCTTTTGTCTATTGGTAGCCAATGTAAGGATTTTAATTTGTGTGTGACTGGCTCAGATCTGGGGATATCAAGGATTAATCTTGCCGCAGCATTCTGCAGGCGTTGAAGTTTAGCCAAGTGTTGGGCCTGGATCCCAGCAAATAGAGCATTCCCGTAATCAAGCCTTGATAAGGCCAGGGCAGTTACCACCGTTTTGCGGGAAGCTAGGGGAATAAAAGGCAAGAGTTTCCTGATTACTTTCAGAATGTACCACATAGTAGATGCAAGTTTATTTGTCTGGGCATCAAACGTGAGCTTATTGTCCAGTATAAAGCCAAGATTTTTCAGTTTGTTTACTGGACGTGGGCACTGGCCTAGGTTATTCGGCCACCAATCCGGGGACCAGATTTCCATGTCCGTGCCTAGCATCATGACTTCACTTTTGTCTCCGTTCAGTTTTAGACAATTCCTCTGCATCCATAGGTTAATTTGAGTCATGCACTCTTGAAATTTTTCTGCTGTGTCCCTGATGTTATTTTTGATTGACACCACTATTTGGGTGTCGTCGGCGTAAGAGACTGGCAGAAATCCACAATTTCTAATAATAGCAGCAAGGGGCTTAACGTAAAGATTAAAAAGAGGCTTACCTCTCGCCACATACACCACCTTTTCCCGAAACATGCACCAGTCCATATGCTCCTTCCAGGCCGAGACTGTCGGGGGGCTCTGGGATCCCCACAGCTGGGCAATATCACGCTTGGCAACCATATATCCCAGAGTCACCCACCACGTCTGCGGCACCGAGTAGTAGGTAGGCTCCCACACATTCAACAGGCATCTCCTCGCTTCGGGCAACAGCGCCACATGCGTGACCACTCGCAGCACCTCATGCACACCTCGCCAGAACCCCTCCACTTGCGGGCACTTCCAAAGGATATGCAGAAAGGTACCCAGCGCACCACACCCACGCTTACACAAACCGTCCTCAGCATAGCACATACGCAGGAGCTTTGGCCCCGTCATATAGACCCTGTGGAGTATCTTGAGCTGGACGAAACGAAGGCGAGCCGGTATGGCCACCTCTTTCGGGGAGGCCACCGCAGAGATCCAGTCCTTGTCGTCCAGCTCCAGCCCATCGGCTACCCAAGCCTCACGAAGGGCAGACAACAAGTCTGAGCGATCGTTGATTAGTTTTTTTATAGATCAGTGAGATCGTGCTGTCAGGGACGTGTCCGTCCAGCACTCTATCCTCCAGGGGGGAGCACTCCGGGATGGAGGCAACGTCCGGAAAGACGGAGCCCAGCGCATGCCGGACCTGCAAGTACCGAAAGTACTCGCTGCCCTGCAACTGAAAATCCGTCTGCAGCATCTCGAACGTTTTAAATCCTCCCCTCGTCCAGAGATCCCCCACTCTGCTGATGCCTATTAAATCCCACTTCTCAAAGCCCTTCGAGGTCCACAAGGAGCCCAACCGCTCAGATGCGTATAGTGGTGACGCCCGGGTCAAACGGTCCTTCCACCCCATTGCAGTATTAGCCGCGTGCCACACTTGCACCATGACACGCGTGGGGCCCGTCAGGCGAGCGTCGGGCGCGCTAGAGTAAAGCGCTCGATTATAGTCACCACCAGGAAGTAGCATCCTATCCATTTCAAACGCAGGGTTTAAGGCTGGCCCATATAGGCCCTGATTAATTGCGGCTAGCTGGGAGGCCCAATAATACCGTTTAATATCCGGGAGGGCAATCCCCCCATCATACCAGGGGAGCGTCAGCTTAGCCAGGGCAATACGTGGCCTCCCGTCCCAGAACAGGCGGCGCTGCAAACTCTCCACTTCTCGGAAGTAGCGCGCTGGGACAAGGTCCATCGTGTTCTGTAACGCGTATAGGAAACGCGGCAACGACATCATTTTAAACAATGCCGCCCGGCCGAGCGGCGAAAGCGGCAAACGCCGCCAGCGCGCGACATCCTCTTTCAGACGCTGGAGGGGGGGGAAGCAAGTTCCGATCATACCGAGCCTCCGGGTCCAGAGTAATGAAGTCACCCAGGTACCTAAATCCCTGCGGGGCGACCTGGATCGGACAGCCCCGCGGGAGGATAGGAGCCTCCCCAGAGAGAACATACACACACGATTTAGCCCAGTTGATGACCAGACCGGAGTTACGACCGAATGAATGCAGAACATCAACTAGTACTATGAGTGATTTACGTGGGGAAGCTAGGTACAAGAGGATGTCATCAGCGTATAAGGATACGCGGTCCTCATACTCGGGGGTCCAGCGGAGACCACGGATGGAAGGCTCCCACCGCAGCCACTCCGCCAGGGGCTCCAAGGCAAGTGCAAAAAGGAGCGGCGATAAGGGGCAGCCCTGTCGAGTGCCTCGGCCCAGCTCAAACGGAGCCGATACTCTTCCGTTCACCACCACCTGCGCCAATGGGCCCGAATATAGCAATTTGACCCAACTGATGAACCCTGGGCCAAATCCAAACTTCGCAAGCATCGCCCAGATATATGGCCATTCAAGCGTGTCAAACGCCATGGTGGCGTCTAAGGACGCCAAAATGGCCGGCTCCCGTATAAACGGGGCACGTGCGAGCACACCGTGCAAACGCCGCAGATTAAGGGCCGTATTGTGATGAGGAATAAAGCCAGACTGGTCCTGATGAACCAAATCGCCCACCACGCCGACCAGCCGATTGGCCAGTACCTTAGCGAGAATCTTGGGCTCCGCATTCAGCAGCGAAATGGGCCGATAGGATGTAACCCGGTTCCGAGGTCTCCCCTCCTTGTGGATGACCACGATTGTAGCCAGACGCTGGTCCGGCGGGAGGGAGCCCACCGAGTGTGCCGCCAGGAACATAGCCCGGAGGTGGGGTGCCAGCGTATCCGGTCGTAACTTATACAACTCGATAGGGAGACCATTCGGACCCATGGCCTTGCCGGAAGCGACCGAGGGTATGGCGAGGGCAATCTCGTCGGAGGTGGGAGCGGCGTCCAACGACACCCTGTCCTCCCCAGAAAGGGAGGGCAGCGCAATATCACTGAGCAGGGCGAGGGAATCCTCTTCCGAGCAGGGAGACACCGGGGAATACACCCCATGGAAATAATCCGCAAAGCAGGAGACAATTTCTTCTGGCTCGGTCACACACACACCATCCGTTTTCTCAATCAGCGGGACCACACGATTCGCTCTCTCTTTTTTGTCCAACCACGCTATAAGCTTACCAGCCTTATCACCCACATCATACAAACGCCCCTGTTGCTCTCTACTGGGGCCCCTGGCCGCCTCCGTGACGAGGGCCCTGTAGGCCGCCTGCTTGAGTTGGAGGACATGTAATGCAGCATCCGTCACCCCACCTTCTAAATTCCCCTCCAACTCGGCTATTTCAGCCTCCATCCGGGTCACCTCCTCCCGCTCGCGCCTCCGGGCATGGGAAATGAGGGATAGGGCCTCTCCTCGGAGTACTGTCTTGAAGGCCTCCCATAGCGGTATGGCCGAAGGCACAGACCCCACATTCTCATCAAAATATCGCTGAAGGGATTTAATCAATGCAGCGCGAATGGAGGGGTCGCGCAGGTACCAAGGATTGATTGGGACCACTCTACCCTCACCCCTCGGAAAGACATCAAAGTGCAGTAGGAGCGGGGAGTGGTCCGAAATACCCCGTGGCAAATGGCGTACCTCTCCCACCCTCCCAACATAGGCCGCCGGGACAAGGACATAGTCTAGTCGTGAGAGACTACCATGGGCTCCCGAGTGGAAGGTATACTGTAGCTGCGCGGGGTGTTTTAAACGCCAGCAGTCCACTAATCCAAATGTATCTAAGAGGCCGGGGAGCCACGCCTGTGCCCGGGGGAGGTCCCTAGGGGGGTGACGATCCAAAGATCCAGATACCACCGCATTGAAATCCCCCCCCACAACCAAAAGCCCCCCCGGAAGGCCAAGGAGAAGGCGCCCAAGGTCCGCAAAAGTGGTCGACTGCAGCCCCGGTGGGATGTATATTGACACAAAGACAACCACTTTGCCCTCCAGTCTTCCCACCAAGACCGTATAGCGTCCCCTATCATCGTGGAGCACCTCATCAATCTCCAACGGGAGCGAGTTCTTCACCATGATGCCCACACCCCGTGAGCCGGACGTAAAGCCCGAGTGAGCCACTAGGCGATAGCCACGCCGATTCATGGCGCAGAAGGAGTTACCAATGAGGTGCGTCTCCTGCAGAAAGACTACATCAGGCGAGATTCGCTTCAAAAATTGCAGGACCACACCCCGTTTGATCCTGTCCCCCAGTCCATTCACATTCCAGGATAACAAAGTTAGTTCCCTACCCCCCATCATATACAAAAGCCATCATTCGTACCCCGGAGAGCACTTTAAAACCAACACAATAATACGTTTGCCTTGTGGTAAAAACGAACAACACCCCATCCCTACCCACCCACCCCAACAGAACTCCCCCCTCCCTGCACCCCTGCATGAGCCCAAACAGCCCCCCCAACGTGCAGTGTGCCTGTCGCCCCATGTGTAGATAGACTAACTAAGCCCCCTAGAGGAGGAGGGAGAACCCCCAAGAGACCCAAACACAACCTCCATAGGAGGGGAACTTACAAAAAACTGACGCAGAATTAAAAGTGGCATCATTTTCGTCCAGAGTGAGGCCCATTATGAGACCCTCAGTCCTGATCCAGCGTGCCGTCTCCCCCCGCCGCCGCCCCCCCCGCCCCCCCGATCACGATCCCCGGGCAGAGTATCCAGCCAGTCCCCGGCCGCCTCGGGACGATCAAAGAAATGCGTGCGACCATCCACCTCCACACGCAACTTGGCCGGGAAAAGCATGGCATACTTGAGGTTTAGGTCCCGAAGACGGCGTTTGACACCTAGGAAGCTCAGTCTCTGCTTCTGGACCGCTGGAGTGAAATCAGGATAGAAATTAACCTCCATATTGTCTAGCTTGACCGGTCCATGCAGTCTGGAGGTTTGCAGGATAGCGTCTCTATCCCGAAAATTGAAAATCCGGGCGATGAGAGGTCTCGGAGGGGCTCCGACATTCGGCCGACCCCCGGGAACCCTGTGAGCCCTCTCCACAGCGAAGAATTTGCTCAGCCCCCGTGGCTGGAGATGGGTAGCAATCAGGTCCTCCACAAAAAGATCCGCCGCCGCCTCCTCGCGTCCCTCGGGCACCCCGATAATGCGGATGTTGTTCCTCCGTGCCCGACTCTCGGAGTCCTCCAGGCGTCGATCCATTAGCGCCGTCGCCCGACTAAGCCGGCGCACCTCCGTTTGCAAGGCCGCCACATCTGTCGTTAGGCCCGATGCGGTGTGGGCCAAAGAATCTACTCGGTCATTGGTTTTGGAAAGATCGGCCCTCACCAGGCCAACATCCACAAGGACCGAGTCAATCTTCTGCGCCAGTGTATCAAACCGCTGGCCCACCGAGGCCTTCATCTCGGCAATGGCGCCCATAACATCTCGCAGAGTCAAATCTGCGGGCAGGTCTGGGGCATCAGGAGGACTCTCAGGGGGCTTGCGCGGTCCATCGGGCGATCCCTTCTGGAGGGTATAGCGGTCCATACTGTTGGCCTGATGGACGGCGCCGCGCCGGGTCGATTTGGTCTTTACCCGGTCTCCATCTTGTTTCGTGGCCATGGCCGCCAGTCTCCCAGTCGCACCAGCCACGTCGTGTAGGGCAGGAAAGCAGACACAGGCTCCGGGGGGGCCCCCTCGGGGCAGCGGGGTGGATCACAGCCTGCAGGCAGGCAGGGTCTCCCAGCAAGGCCACACCACACCAACACCAAGGGCTCCGCGACCCAACCTTGCAGAGACAACAAGGTGGTGCGAAAGTGAAAGTGAAAGTGCGGGGCACGCGAGTCGCCAGGCCCTGCCTGCCGCTGTTGTTCACTTTGTCACTGGATCACCCCACTGCGCAAATCCGGGGTCCGGCGAGGGGAAGGCCGCACACTTCAATCGGTGCTCACTCCGGTGTCCGAGGTCCGATTCGGAAGCGGGAAACGGGTGCCACCTCAGCTCAGGTTCACCAACCTAGTCCCCTCATCCAGGGCAGGATAATGTCAGGATATTCGTAGGAGGTCGCGGAGGTCCTCGGGAGCCTCGCACCTACGCGGCCATCTTGGTTGCGCGCTAGGCTCCTCCTTCTATACAGCCACATCTAATCAGACAGAGAGACAATCGTGACAGGCACACTGGTCGCATCAAAACAATAAAACATCAATACATGGCTTTTATGGCACCTTCAGAAAAGTCTTAGACAAACAAGAAGTCTTGAATTCACCCCCATTTGGCTCGAGAAAGTTAGGAGAAGTACAGGTTTTATACATAATGTTCTTCCTAATGCAGATTTGGTATGTTCAACCTTTCCGACTTTGAAAAAGTGTTAAATGCCTAATAATACTGAGATTCCGCACACATCTGACACCCGTTTTTACTGTATCCTCATACTATCCATCCTCTGCCATTCCAGACTCACGAAAACGAAAAATCTGAAAAATGAAATACTAATATAGACAAGGAGGGCTATCTTTATTCTTCCATTGTTATGCACTGGAGTGGAGTTTAAGAGGGATTGGAAGAGATATGTAGAGAGACGCCATGTTTAGAAAATATTGCTCTTTGCAACCAAATGAGAAGATGGGTCCTGCAGAAGAGATTTTTCAAGCTGTTATTTTATTTGGCTCTAGTATTTGTATTCCTTTCTTTTTCGAAGCTTCGTTTTGTGCCATTCATTGGAAGTAATCGGTATAGAATATAAATTATTTTTACAAATACTGTTCTTGAGGAAACATGACAATGTGTTTCTTATAAATGTTTATAGTCGAGTTCAAGAAATAAATTAACATTTAAAAAACATAACCGGTTGCCAGCCTGGTTACTTTGCGATGCACAACAATAGCTAGTTATATTGTTGCATCACAAAAAATACAGATATGCACAGGGAGTTAAAGCAATGCTCTCATCGGCACAGACACAAATAAATTCCCTAATCTGTAAACCTTTGACAACAGGAAGCGCCACCCTCTCTCTTCCTATTTCTGTTCCTGTTGCATCACTGCTTTACCTCACACTGTGTGGACATGTACAGCCATGCACATCCACATACACAATGAATAATGTTACATACAAATGGCCCAGGGCAGTTTGGAGCTTCTCAGCCTTTGCATCTGTAAGTAGCTTAGAGCTCTCTGGTGCCTTGGATTGTGGTCCTTCCTCTCTTTCTAGGTGTTTAGAGCAAGCGAATGAGCTTCCAACTCTCAGTTCTAAATAATGGACAAGACGCTTCTGAGGGCGAGGTCATGCTGTTAAAAGTTTATATTGACTGGAGATGGCCACAGGAGTTGGCCTGCTGGACTTTTGTTGGGCCACTATCAAAGCAACAGTGGGGAAAAAAGTGGCAAGTAAATTACAATTTAAACCAAAAATCTTACACTGTACAGAGTGTACATTAAAAGTGGTCTGCTGGTGCCTGGTTTAGGATTATGAGACACTGCAGCGGTTGCTCAGGTAAACAGGTACGTGACCGGCCACAACCTCAAAGTCCACCAAGGAGTGAACCGTCCTCCAGGCTCTGTTGGGATGCTGGCAGGACCCCAGACCAGGCATGGTGTTGCTTAATGTGCACGTCACAGATTTAACAGGTCTTCTACCATGTCCTCTATCTCAGAACACCACGTTCCCAAAACTTTCGACCGACTACTAGTGCGCACTAGTGGGCACTCCAACGTCACACATCCCAACTCCTCATGAGGCCCACGCTAGAAGAAGGGAGCTTAGGCACCACGGAGCCTACCCTGGTCAGTACAGGAGGTGGGGTTTACCACTTGTTTGCCTCTGGTTTTCCTGGAATCATCCTACGTCAGAATCCAAGGTTTATTTTGGGATCCATCCAAGCGCCATCGCACCTAATATGTCATCATTGGCCAGAGGTTGTGCGATTCCATTTACTGTGATGTCATCATTGCGCTAAAATATAGTTTTCAAACTTGAAAAAGCCAACCCCTTTTTGGCCATAGAAAGTTGGCAAGTACGGCGCCATTTTAAAATCCCAGCCTTCCTTCGGGTGGGAGGCAGACGGAAAGGAAAGAGAGCGCCCTTTGCATTCACCCGCCCTTGCAAAATAGCTGTAAAGTATTCTGTACCTCTTGTTGTGTGCTTTTATGCCCCATGCAAGGTTTCCACGCCGGAGTAACAGAGCCGGTCCGTGAACAGGAAAGCAGTTCCCCAGCGCGTACACAGCCACGAGCGTTACCTGTGGTTGAAGAGGCGAGGCTGGCACCGGCCTGGGGCTCCTCCGGTCTCCGGGACACTAGGCTCCTGCTGAAGCTGCACGGAGAAGGAGCGGGGCAGCCATTTAGGTTTTGAGCGCAGCTCGATGCTCACATCCTGCTGGGCGGCCCCTCTCTGCAGCGGTGACGAGGCTGAATGGAATCCCGGTTTCTGGCCAACACCTAGCATTACAAACAAAGAGCAAGGGGCAGGTGGTGAGGGGGCTGCAACACTGCGAAAAGTGGTGCGTGCATATTAAAGTATGCGCAAACAAGGCGCCATGTAAAAAAAAAAAATAGTCCCTACATTAAAAGATACCGCCCTGCAGCCTAGGTTAATTGTAGTTGGTCGATGTTGCTTCCTCCAGAAATGGAAGAAAACGGAAGTGACGCATTGGCCATCCAGCCAATAATAAGCAAGATAACAACAGCAATGGCAGATTTCACCAATGGCAAGCAGCAAAACAAAGGGAAACTCCATGGGTGGAGTTTGACTAGTATTAGTGATTACTTGATGCCTTGTAGAGGCAGCGCATACGCTGCCTATGCGAGACCTAAAAAGTAACAGTGTCGACAACACGGGCATAAGGCTGAAATTACTGACAGTCCGTGTAATTTACAAGCATGTGGTCACCCTATCTCAGATTGGATAGATGATGAGTGCCATCCACCAAGCATGCACTTTTGATCACTCGCTGGCCTGCATGTGACCTTACCTACCGTGTACAATATCTATTGGAATTCTAAATCTGTAGGAAAAAGAGAACTGAGAAGAGAGAATGAACGAGGATCATAGAGCAGAGCTAAACTAGAGAAGCAACGCCCTCTAGAGGCCCGAATGGGAATATCATGGAATTGAAATATACGTGGGGTATGTTTAACATGCATGAATGGATTATTATAGCGAAGAGAAATGCGTGGGTAAAGATCAATAAATGTTAAATTCATGGAGAGGCTTTTTAGGTCTCGCCTAGCGTGGCTGCGCACATGCGCAGCTCGCTCGGCGAGATTTATAGCAGACAAGCATAAGTTAAAGCCATTTGCTTTGCTAATTGTATTGTATAGCAAAGCAAATGGCTTTAACTTAATAAAAGGCGAGACTTATTGCATTACTAAAGCTTGTTTTCGTTGGATACTGGGATTAGCACTCGTGTTTACTCATTTTAAAATCAGGACTACGGGTCCCATATGCCAAAGAAAATACATGAGCACCCAATTAATGAACCTGGGGAACCTGAGAGCTCTATGCAAATAATTTTTTTTAAATGACAGCGCCCAGTATATCTCATAGTCTTCCCCGCTTTGCTAAAACCTGGAAGTCCACCTTGGAATTTTTGTCTACTGAATTTAATGAGCTTACATGTCCTTGGACTCACAAGAGATCCCCTCCGAGTTCGTCGACAACCCTACAGCGGACTCATAGGATGGATGATGAAGCCCACTAAACATGCTCAATAACATTATGGACTGACCCACACACACCCATCTCATATTCCTCTTTTTCTACACTTCTAGCCTCCACTCTTTTCCTCCTTTTTAAACCTCTGCCGTCTTCCCAACGGCCGCTTGGTTGTAGGTGGTGAATTTGTTTCCTCTTTCTGAAAATCAATAAAAAGATATAAACCATAAAATGACTGCACCAAAATGATTTCCATTTCAGACCCACATCATCGAGCATTAAGACCTCCTCCTGTATGTGGTTGAGTGTGTGTGTGGCAGGGGGAGGGTAGGTGTCTCCCCTCTTCCACCCTCACATATATATACATGTATTTTTTGATGAGGTCAAACAACTCATTGCAGCACAATTTACAGGTTCAATGCTTTCTAGGGAATTATAAAGAGAAAGGTGTGAAATATTCCAGTATTTCCCGATATGGGCACTATCCTGAAGTGTTTTCTTCACGGCAGCAGACTGTATTCAGTGTATTTATACAGTGCAAACCATGGGCATACGGGCAACACATCGATTCACATGAAGCAGGAAGTACACTGGGCGCCATTAGTTGCAAAGCAGGGAACAACGATAAACAAGAAAAAAAGTTGTAAGTGCCCGTGAGTTGGAGGACGGGCTGGGGGGAGGGTGTACTCCAGGCTGGATGGGCAGAGGAACTCAATGCCCATAAACGCCACCAGAGGATTGGCCAGTCCTGTCGTGTGATGTCAAATCTCATTTGGAAGCATGCCTTCAGGGTGACTTTCAGACTGCACTGATCTCATCCAAAGGCTCTAAACACGGAGGCCTAAGCTTCGAGCAGGAAAACTGACTACAATTCACTCTAAGCTCATATGTCTACACCACATGTGCTCATCACTGTATGCACATACTCCTCCAATTAAGTAAGGGGCTTTTGTTGCAATCGATTTGGAACATACCAGATGGTAAGAAACATTTACATTTCATCCTCAAAGACACCAACGTTCATGAAGGGTACACATTCCCCCAACATTGCTTTTTCACGGGAAACATTTTTGTGCAAAAATGTAGATGCAAAAAAAACGAGTGATTCTAAATCTCCGCTCACACATCCACTGTCACCCAAATGTCCTCGAAATATGTAAAAACAGACCACTTACCACCCTAAAACAAAAGCCCTTGCCCACAAATAAAACCAAATGAGCAGAAATGTTAATTCGTTTCCCAGAATGTTGTGTGTCTGAAAACCAGGCGCAGCGCTGTTAAATTTCCCAGCTTCATGCATAAGGAGTTTATCCAGTCCAGCTTTCTTCTTTATATTTTGGTACTTGTAATTACGATTTTATGATCAGCAGGACCACATATCCAAGGATAAAGTGAAAATAACCTGGACTGGTTGAGGCGCTCACGCTGCATGGAACTAGGAAACTTGAGCGCCGCAGATAATATCAGCCAAAGCATCACTTTTCTATTTCTGCTCCACCACCTGTTAGTGCAGATGAATTGCACCACGACTACATTTCCCAGAGTACACTCAATTGTGACCTAAAAAGCCAGAAGTTGGATACAACCGTCGAGGTGACAGGGGTCATCTGTTAACCCTCTAAAATACTCGCACACTGCCCGGACAAGAAAAGACCATTCTTTTGAACCTTAAAAGCGCAACCCCATCTAAATTCATTTAAAAGATATTAGTGATGTTTGAGCAGGAGCGGAAGGGGGAGGGGCGCCGCTGGACCTTGGCACGTTGTAGAAAGGAAAAGTGGTTCTAGTTGGCCTAAAAATGTCCAGGGAGAATTGACCCTGTAAAGGGCAATGAGGTCAGTAGAGGTATAGGAACTTAATTCTCAGAAGAGAGCAGTAGTTAATATAAGGAGGGACATGTGGGTCAATGTATGAAAAGTATTTATTACACATTGATGGAGTTCAGGTGCTCACACAAGTGACAATAAGCGTGACGTGAGAAGTGAGGGTGAACTTAAAATAAAAACATTGCATTGACAACAGTAGTAGAACCACCTTTAAAGATTTTTTACACAGTTTAAGGAGTTCATGTTGTAAGGGGTCGACGATGTTTCGAACTCAATTATTCGAGTTAATCTTCAGGACAAAGTGTGAGCAACTAGAATTAGGCGGGTTGAAACGGTAATAATTGTCCGTGTCTGTAGGCATCTGCGGAGCACTTTGCTGCCAAACAGGGCCGGGATAACCTGCGTGTTAATGCGCGTTAGTGCTGCCCGGAGGGGGTGGGGGGGAATTAGCTTGGTAACGTGGGGGGGAATCAAGGAGTCACTTTGCTGCTGAGTGGCAACATGCATGCGCCGGGGAATTAATTATTATTGCCGGTCACATTTCAATAAATGAAAGCCGGACCTTGGCACAGCTCGCGACTGAGCTGATAAAAGCCAGTGTAGGAGAGTAGGATCTGCTTCACATGTATACCTCCACTTTTTGCTGGTGTTTCACTGTTTTTCGACTTTAGTCTGGCTGGGACCCTGCTAGTGCCCTGATAATCACCCCCTGAATTATAGGGCCTTTTTGGAGGATGCCATTGATGTTATTTTATTAGGTATTGACATCTCACATATGATTACTAACTCGGGGATATTGGTGAATATTGAGACACATTTGCCTTGCCTGGAATATATTGGTGAGTATTGAGACACACTTTTGAGATTAATATACCCCCTCCTAGCCTGGAATATGGTTTGCACGTTTGGGCATGCTTTGGTCTAAATGCGAGATCATAGAGTGATTAGCAACACGGGGAATCTGTACGTAATGTGGACGGGTATGTCGTTCCCCGTGTGGAGTGTACGCATAGCCTTGATGGTATTGAGAGTTTAGCGGTCTAGTTCCTTACGTGTTGCGTGCTCCGTCACTCGCACGCATCACGTGATGAGATAGCGGAAGAGATATTACTAGGGTTACGGAAGCCTGTGGCACCTACGCGGCACCAGGAGAGACGTATTTCGCAGGCGGCGTACCACTCTTGACGAAGTAAGGAATATTTGGCCAGATATTGGGGGAATAGAAGTATCATGTTACACCTATTTGTAAGATTGTCTCATTAGAGAAGTCTGTCGATTGAAGGATAAGTTATTCTCCTTCTTGGGGGTGATTTAGGTACTCAGCCTCACTTATGGTTATATTCCTCTTAGCCTCCTCATTTAAACGGGTGGTGTAAATGGTGAGAGTGGTATGTGACTTTGGATACTGGCTAGATATAATACGTGTAAAACTTACCTGATTAAACTTTTGGCTACAACATTAGGGGAGAACATCGGCTCATTAGGGTGTATATTGTTTGGAGTGGGAATCAAACAAAGAATTGAACATCTTGTGATTTCCCTCCCGCAGTATGTGACTACAGAGGGTCGCTCTCTACTCCAGTGCCATTTCTAGCGACTGGCTTAATAAACTCTGGTAAGAAGTGGGGTAGGCTGGACATCGTACGACCTAGAATGAGTGTACCTGAACTAAACATTTATGATTAAGATATGGGCAGTGACACCTCTATATCTTTTACATCATGTTGGAGTGTTGGAGTGTGTCTTCTCTCTTCTTATTCAGCACGTCGCTTCTATTGTGAAGTATATTTTTAGTTTAAATGGATATAAATCAGAGATTACGTGATATGTATATACCATTAGGAGGGCCATTGATTACCCACTGATTTATAATGGTGGATTTCGCACCACGTATGAAAGATTTTGGTCACACCAATTGGGTGGTTTGCAACTGTTTGGGATTGTTTGAGAGCACACATTTAATAATTTTGTCTTTGTATTTGATGTGAAAACAATTGTTTTTACTGTTTTGTCTTTTACGTTTCAGTTCCTATTGGAAGAGTAAAGTTACAAAAACACTCCAGACTTACAGGTGGAGTATAGCCCACTATAGTGGGTAGTGTGAGGGGTTTTGGAAAAAGGGCATAGGGATCCAACTTGTCCTGAGGAATGCCGGAGATTAAGCTTTGAACCGGCTGAAACATTTTGACCGCTATGCAGAATGGAGGGGTGGTGAGCACTTAATTTACTCACTCCACCACTATCCATTAGGTATATATTCCTTTATATACCTTTTTAATCCTGACTAGGAAATCCACGAATAAAATTATTATAGAGATATCGCTGAGCCAGTTTTAAAACTTACGATTTATCTGCACTTTAGGATCCTGTCTTTTCCGTTTGTCTTTATCACTGTTGTATTGTTTACCCCTCCCTATTGCTCCGCCTCTAGCGTTGGGTTTGCGCAGAGGCGTCAGTAGCAGTCCTATGATGAAGCATGCCACAACTTGTTGTGGGTGAGGGCAGTTTTTACAGAGTGTGTGTGCTCTTTTTAAATCCATTACAATTGCTAACATGTATAGGCCGCTTTTTTGTTACTCTACCTCCTAGTGTGAGTTTACGTTCAATTCTAAGTGTCCCTAATCTTTAAAAATCTAACCATGACTTTCCCCATAGAGGCTAACGGGAGCTCGCGGCTGTGTTCACACACTGCACACGGCCCCCGTGGGTCCCCTGTGTCACTACCTTGGGTGGTTCCTTGGGGTCCCAGCGATTCTAGAGGCTCTAGGCATTGTGTCTAGTTAAGTCGTGGTTCTTATACCACTATTTTAGTATATGGTTTGGCTCGCCCTAGGGCCTGACGTGTATTTATGCTATTTTACTGTGATTATTGAAGTGTAACTTATATGTTTTGACCTCTAGTCTCATAAAGAGACTAGAAGGGTGTGTTTAGTAATAAATACATATATTTTATATATACCTGGTGTGGATATCTTTCATTTATTTATTTAGAGATTATAGACTGGTAAAATAAACTGCTTTACATTCCTTCAAGACTTAGCCTGAAGGCTGCTCTCCATAGCTACCATTAGGATAGCTTTCAATAAAGGTTCTCTTTAACCTATAACCAATAAGGGGTTGTTTGGACTGGTACAGGGTGCCCACTATAACTAGTGGACAGCATATACCAGGCCAACTTCTCACATTGGTGTGCAGCGTGTGGGATTCCAGCTTGCTATTGTTTTACCAGATAATCTCAATTGAGTGACTAACTGAAAACCACTAAAGGTACCCTAGGTACATATAATACAAGCTTTAGAATACAGTAAGTTCTACTGAACTTAGAGTTGTGTGTTAAGGGCTTAGCACACCCTTTCTACAACTCAAGAGAGTTTAGTAAGCCACACTAGAGTAGGTAGTGCAGTACACCACACTACACTAGTAATGTCTTCAAGGCCAGGAACCAGTAGGTCCTTGCCAGAAGCCAATGGGCTTCAAGATTCCCAGTATGATAACCTCCCATTCATGGAACTGAGAGCATTATGTACAACTAGGAAACTGAAGACAGGCAAAAGTCAAACCACCCAGCATCTCATAGAGGTACTCAGGCTGGATGACCTTAGCAGATCTTTAGGATCTGAAGGGTTAGGCAGAGTGGGTTGGACAGCACCTGAGTAAAGGCCTAGGGGTGTAACTCCCCATGACCTGACCTCTGAGGCTGGCCAGGCAGATAACAATGATCTGGACCTGGAAAATCCAATTCCCCTAGAAAGTGATGGAGAGGACCAAAATTGACCCCTCTTTGTCCCTCCTGGGAGAGTTGGTGGTGGGCCTAGAAGGCCAAGATCTTCCTCCAGGGAGTCTAACCATTCTAACTCATCCATAGGGACCTCAATCTCCTCTCATTGGAGGGAACCCTCTCAGGAGAGAAGGGAGAGACTGTTTAAGTATGAGGAAGCTCAGCTTGAACTCAGAAGAAAGCAGGTAGCCCTAGATAGGGAGGCCCCAGAGCTCTACAGAGCTAGAAAAAAGATGGGACTTGAGTCCCATGGTGGCAGCAACATCCCTAGAGATAGGGAGAGGTCTCATGATCATAGAAACCTGAATAAGATTGTCCCTCCCTACCAGAGTGGGGATGACATCCACATATAGATAACTGCACTGGAAAGGGCCTGTAAAGTTCAAAGGGTCCCCAAGGAGCAGTGGGCAGCAATCTTATGGCTCTCCTTTGCAGACAAAGGTAGAGATAAGCTCCTCACTGTTAGAGAGGAGGAGGCGGCAGATGATTACAACAGTATGAAGAGTGCCTTAATTGATGGGTTTGGCCTAACCACGGAGCAATACAGGTTAAAGTTCAGGGATATCCAAAAGGCACAGAATCAAGACTGGGTAGACTTTGTAGATTGTGCTACTACGGCTCTGGAAGGTTGGTTACTTGGCAGCAAAGTGCATGACTATCAAGGATTGTACAATTTCATTATGAGGGAGCAGATCCTTAATAATTGACAGAATCAGCTGTTGCACCAGTACCTGGTAGACTCAGATCTGACGTCTCCCCAAGAACTGGGAAAGAAGGCAGACAAGTGGGTCAGAACCAGGGTGAGGCAGAAGGTACATAACTAAGGTGGTGAACCCAAGAAGCAAGACACTAAAAACTCTGACAAGGATGGGGAGAAGGGTAAATACCAGAAGTCTTCACAAGGCTCCCAAAAATCTTCTTCAGGTGGGGATTCACAGTCTAACAAGGGAAAAGGCCAAAAGAAACCATGGTGCAAACTCTGTAAGCAGAAAACTCACTGGATCAGTGACTGCACCAAGTCCAAATAATCTACTCCAGCCACCATTGCCCTTAAGGCAACTGTTCCCCCTAGTACAGCTACAATTGGTCGTGGTAATGTTCAGAATAAGGGTGTAGTAGGGTTGACCCTGGGTTCTGAGATGGACTCTGGCCTAGTCAGAGTTCCAACTCAGGCTGTTCTAGTCTGTGATGGGGGCATGGATATGTCACTGTTTGTAAGCCCCAGTAATCTGGGAAAATACAGACAACAGCCTTTGATAAATGGAAGAGAGGCTTTGGCATTCAGGGACACAGGAGCAAGTGTCACAATGGTGACAAAAGATCTTGTGGATCCTGGGCAGAATATACTTGATGAAATGTACCAAGTGACCAATGCTAGCAATGTCAGAACAGACCATTCTCTGGTAGTTGTTAACTTCTCCTGGGGAGGGGTAACTGGCATTAAGAAGGTTGTGGTAAGTGCAGACCTACCAGAACAGTGCTTGCTTGGCAATGATCTAGAATCTTCAGCTTGGGCTGAAGTGAAGCTCAGGACACATGCAGAAATGTTAGGGATCCCTGCTCATGTCTTTGCTGTGACTAGGTCACAGGCCAAAATGTCTAACCCTGGACAGGCCATGGATTCTGGAATAATGGACCAGGTGCCTCCCAAGAGGAGGAGCAGTAGGGTTAAGGCAGTGCCTTCCCACCTGACTCAGAATGCAGATCAGTCTCCTCAGGGAGATGATCTTGAACCTGAAGAAGGAACTGTCCCAGAGGAGCTTGAACCTGACCAGGTTGAGTTCTTGGGGACAGGGGGCCCTTCCAGGTCTGAGCCAGGAGCAGAAAACCTGCCCCTCTCTTGAACCCCTCAGCTGCTGATGAGGCTGCTGGGAATGCTAGTGGCACCCATAAGATATATTGGGATGATGGACTCCTTTACTCAGAGAGTAGAGACCCCAAGCCTGGTGCATCCAGGAGGTTGGTTATACCTCTGAAGTTTAGGGGCTTCCTATTGACACTAGCCCATGATTTCCCCTAGCAGGACACCTGAGCCAGAAAAAGACTTGGGACAGAATTGTCCCTCACTTTCACTGGCCCCACATGTCTAAAGACACTAAGGAGTTTTGTCACTCCTGTGTGACCTGCCAAGCCAGTGGCAAGGCAGGTGCAACCACAAAGGCCCCCCTGATACCACTACCTGTGGTGGGGGTTCCCTTTGAGAGGGTTGGGATTGACATTGTTGGTCCCATGGATCCTCAGACAGCATCTGGGCACAGGTTTATACTGGTGGTGGTGGTATATGCCACCAGGTACCCAGAAGCCATTCCGCTAAGGACCACTACAGCACCTGTGGTGGCAAGAGCTCTAGGGTGTATTCTCAACAGTAGGCTTTCCTAAGGAGGTAGTATCTGACAGGGGTGCAAACTTCATGTCTAGTTACTTGACTGCTATGTGGAAGGAGTGTGGAGTGAACTACAAGTTCACCACACCCTATCACCCACAATGCAACGGTTTAGTTGAAAGATTCAACAAAACCTTAAAGGGCATGATTAAAGGACTCCCAGAAAAGCTTAGGCGAAGATGGGACATACTGTTGCCCTGCCTTTTATTTGCATACAGGGAGGTTCCTCAAAAGGGGGTTGGCTACAGCCCTTTTGAACTTTTGTTTGGTCACCCTGTCAGGGGTCCATTGTGTCTGGTTAAGGAAGGATGGGAGTTACCTCTCAAGCCCCCCCAAACAGGACATAGTGGACTATGTACTTGGCCTCCGCTCCAGGATGGCTGTCGAGGTTTTCGTGATCTTCTCCTCGGGATGGCACTGATGCTAGGTATGGGTCCCCCTCCCATCCGTCCCCAGCCCGGAGAATGCGAAATACCCTCGGACTAGGGAGACGGGTGAGCGAGGGAAAACGGGATAGGAACAGCCAAGAGAGGGAGACCTGGAAGAAAGAAGCAGTGGGTGAGAAGAGGAGCGAGGACCCCTACACCCCTCCCAAGTACCCCCGGGGAGTGTTAAGGCCCTAGTACCTGGCTCTCCTGTCTCTCCGAGACCGAGGGTCGTGGCGCGTGGTTTTCCACGATGAGTCTTGACCAAGGTTTTGAGGTGGCGCTTCCACTTCAACGCTCGGAACTCCGTGAGCGGAGGAGCGCCAATCTGGGCATGGTCTCTTCCCTTCCTTCACGAAGCGAGGGCCTGGCGGGTTCCGCTTGTGTCTTTCCCGACAGTCTGGGGAGACACGACCAATCACCAGAGGAGAGAGAACGGGAAATCCCGTCGGAGATGTCCGCGCTTCTACTCAATGCTCCCTGATCCGCCGGGAGCAGAGGAGCGCACTCCGAGGGACGAGAAAACGCTCGGAACTTCCGAGGGCTGACTTGGAGAGTCAAACGCCTGGGAATCCGAGGGTGAAGCTGGGTCTGAGGTGAGTGCCCGGAAATCCGTGGGCTGAGGGGGAACTCCGGGGTTCCGACGAGGGGATGGCTGTGAGGGTTCAGGCGAGCCGGGGGTCTGGTCTGTTGGCGTTGGCGAGGTCTCCGGTGGAAACAGAGATACTCACCGAGCGTTGCGGGCTTCGGCAACGTCAATGGCACTGGATAGAAGAAGCTCCGAGGGCCGCTGGAAGGTCCGATGATTCGCAGATGCTGGCGGGCTGGAAACCGCTAAGCTGTCGCTCTGGGGGCCGTAGCAATGATTATGGGAATCATAGGCAACGCCCCCGTGGTGGCTGTGGGCTTTTATGCGCGGAGGGGAGGTGACGTGATTGCGCGCCCGCCGCGCCTCTGGGGCTTGTAGTTCTTCGCGCTGGCGCCGGCGATCACGGATCATGACAGCACACCCCCCTTTACTCCGCCTCCGCCGCTTCCTGCGCCCCCGGGCTTGGCAGGACAGCGACGGTGAAAGTCCGCTACGAGACGCTTGGCGTGCACGGCAGATGCGGGTTCCCAAGAGTCTTCCTCAGGGCCGTACCCCTTCCAAGCCAGAAGGTACCACAACTTCCTTCCCACCAGTTTGGAATCAAGCACTCGGCGAACCACATATTCCTGATCTTGGTTGATCCACACCGGGGCAGGAGCCCGCCGTACCGGACAATACGAGGGTTTGAGGAGAGAGACGTGAAACACAGGGTGAATGCGCATGTGAGGCGGAAGGCGCAACTGTACTGTCACGGGGTTTATGTGTTTGATGACAGGATAGGGCCCTATGTATTTGGGATTGAAAACGCTGGGTTTCCGAAAATGGAGGTTCCGTGTAGACAGCCAGACCTTATCTCCCTTGCGGTACACCGGAGGGGGTCTGCGATGTTTGTCCGCCTGAGCTTTGTATCTGGCCTTGGCTAGTCGAAGATGTTCACGGGCACGTCTCAGGGCCGTGTGAATGATGTGGAGTCGACTCTTGAGATCGGGAAGGCTGATGTTTTCCCTAGGGAGGAGGAAGGGAACGAAGCGGGGGTGGAACCCCGCGGCGAGAAAGAACGGAGACTGCATCGTGGAGGAGTGCTGGGAGTTGTTGTAGGCCACCTCCGCCACCCATAGCATGTCCACCCAAGTGTCCGCAGCTTGGTCTGCGTAGCAGCGCAGGTACTGTTTGAGTGTCTGGTTGAGTCTCTCCGTTTGTCCGTCTGTCTGAGGGTGGAAGCTCGTGGAGAGGGAGGAGCGAATACCCAGTGCTTCGCACCACACCTTCCAAAACCGTGCTGTGAACTGGGACCCTCTGTCGGATACAATCCCCATCGGTAGTCCGTGAAGCCTTACCACGTGTTGCAAGAGGAGTTTTGCCAACGTGCCCGCTGTGGGCACCTGTTTGCAGGCAATAAAGTGGCCCATCTTGGTGAGATAGTCGATGACCACTACTATTGCTGTGCAACCTTGATCTTTCGGTAACCCTACCACAAAGTCGATTGAAATGCGTTCCCAGGGGTTCATAGGCGTGGGTAGAGGCATTAGCAGGCCTTGGGTCTTTTGATGGTCGCTTTTCATTTGAGCGCAGATGGCGCATTCCTTCACCCACTGTAATACGTCTGGTCGAACGGAGGGCCACCAGAATTGTCGCAACACCTTCTCCAGGGTCTTGGTACCTCCAGTATGTCCCGCACAGGGTAGGTCATGACACCATGAGAAAACGAGTTTTTGGAGTCGGAGAGTAGGGACCAGCAGTCGGGATCCGTTTAACGGGAGGCCCTGTTGTATACGCCATTCTCTGTGTCTTTTCAACCACGAGGACCAGGCAAAGGTTCGTATTCCTCGCTTCACCCCTTGCAGGAATGGTTCGGTGTGCATGCTACCGATGACTTGCTCCGGTGATAGGATGGGCTGGTCAGGTGCCTCCAATGGGAGGTTCGGGAGGGTCTGTCTCGATAGGGCATCGGCTTTTTTGTTTTGCGTTCCTGGCCGGTAGGTGACAAAGAAGTGATACTCCGCAAAAAAGAGCACCCATCGCTTCTGTCGGGGAGAGAGATGTCGTGCTGACCGCAGGAACTGAAGGTTGCGGTGATCCGTGAACACCGTCACCTGATGTTGGGCCCCCATTAACCAGTGACGCCATTCCAGAAATGCGTCTTTGATGGCGAGCAGCTCTTTCTCGGAGACAGTATAGTTACGCTCCGCTGGATTCAATTTCCTGGACATAAAGGCCACCGGGTGGAGGTGACCTGTATCCGGGTGACGTTGGGAAAGAATAGCTCCTACTGCCTCGTCTGATGCGTCGGCTTCCACTATAAACGGAAGATCGGGTTGGGCATGACGCAGGATGGGCGCGGTGGTGAAGGCCTTTTTGAGCAACTCGAACGCTGTTTGGGCCTCTGGTGACCAGAGGAAGGGTATTCCTTTCCGTGTCAGTTTGGTGAGAGGTGTCACCATCTGGGAGAAGTGGTGGATGAATCTCCGATAAAAGTTGGAGAAGCCCAAAAAGCTTTGGACGTCCTTCACGGTTTTCGGCGGGGGCCAGCGCGTCACAGCCTGGACTTTGCGGTCAGTCATGACTTGTCCCTCTGGGGTTAGCAGGACACCAAGGAACTCCACAGTGGTGACGTGGAATTCGCATTTCGTGAGCTTGCAAAACAGTTGGTGACTTTCTAAGGCCTGCAACACCGATGTTACATGGCCCACATGTTCTTCTTCCGAGGATGAGTATATTAAGATGTCATCTATGTACACCACTACATAGATGTCCAGAAAGTCCCTCAATACCTCGTTCAGAAAGAATTGAAAGGCGGCCGGGGCGTTGCAGAGCCCGAAGGGCATCACCAAATATTCGAACAGGCCGAATCTGGTCTTGAACGCTGTTTTCCACTCATCCCCCTCTCGCATCCGCACCAAGTGGTACGCCCCCCGGAGGTCCAATTTGGTGTATAACCGTGCTCCTCGCACCTGTTCCAACAACACGGGGATGAGCGGCAGCGGGTATTGGTTTTTGATAGTCATGGCGTTGAGGGCACGATAGTCTATGCAGCAGCGTAGCTCCCCGTTGGCCTTCGGTATGAAGAAGAGGGGAGACGCCGCTGGAGATCTGGAAGGGCGAATAAACCCTAATCGTAGGTAGGTGTCTAGGTATTCACGGAGGTGACGGGTTTCTGGACCGGTGAGGGCGTACACCCTGCTACACGGGACAGTGGCTCCCGGTATTAGGTCGATCCGACAATCGTAGTCGCGATGCGGAGGGAGAACCTCGGCCTTCTGTTGATCGAACACTCCCTTGTAATAGGCGTAACAGGCCGGGAGCGTTACGTCCTTCTCAGCGGCGGTGGCTACGTGGTGTGCGGTTGGTTCCTCTGGGTCCGTAGCGATCTCCCGCCGCAGGCAGTGGGTGCGACAGTATGAGGAGCAGAAGGCCACCGAGGCGGAAGCCCAGTGTATCCGAGGTTCGTGGAGTCTCAGCCATGGTAATCCCAGGATAAGATGACATCGGGGTGCTTGGATGATGTTGAATGCGAGCCCCTCGCTATGTTCCTCTCCTATGGATACCTTTAGGGTCGGTGTGGTGTACCGGATGGGCCCGGATTCCAGCTCTTTGCCATCCACGGCATAAACGAGTTCAGGGGTGACTTTGGACAGTAGCGGAATCCCCAACCGGTGGGCTTCTCTGGTGTCCATGAAGCAGCCCGTAGCTCCCGAGTCGATCATGGCCCTTACATGGTGGAGTTTGGGGCCTACCGCAAGCTGCACCGTTAGGAAGAAGTGGTCGGGTTCGTTAGAGATATCTGCTTCTAAGGAAGGGATGTAATGACAGCTTGAAGGCGTCCCTTCTGGCTCCTTCAAGCGTTCGGGTTTCCCACCGGTCCTTCGCGGGCGACGATGGCTGCTTGCCCCATCCTGGGCCGGCTGTTCTTTGGGCGGACTGGGCATTCCCGCAGGAAATGGCCTTTCTTGCCACAATATAAACAGAGGCCCTGTTTACGCCGGTGGTCTCTTTCGCTGAGGGTGAGAGAAGCTCTCACCGTTCCGATTTCCATGGCCTCTGCTCTGGGAGAAGCTGGTTCCTGTGGGCGAGGGGAATCGTAGGACAGAGGTGTCTTGTCTCTGCGCTTGTGTTCCCCCTTTCTTTCTCTGAGTCTATATTCCAATCGGGAGGCCAGCTCTATCATGGCCGAGCAGGTGTTGGGTTGAGGGTCAATCTGCGCTATCACGTCCTTCAACTCCTCGGTAAGCCCTCGGTAGAAGATAGCGGTTTGCTTCGTCTCGGGCCAGTCCGTTTCTGCCACTAGACGCCGGAAGCTATTGAGGTATCCGATGAAGTCCGCACTGTTTTGGCGCAGGTCAAGGAGGTCTCGATCCGCAGAAAAGGTATCCGCCCGACGATCGAAGGTCTTCTCGAATTCTTGTCGGAAGGTGTCCCAGTCGTACAGGAGGGCGTCGTCTCTGCGAACGATGGGGACCGCCCATTGCGCCGCTTCTCCCGTCAAATAGGAAATCAGAAACGCCACCCTGGCTTGATTTGTGAGGAAAAGCTTCGGTTTGCATTGGAAATGCAAAAGTATCTGGGTCATGAAGATTTGTACCTTCTGGATATCTGCATGGAATCTCTCTGGTGGGGCCAATGGAACGTGAGAAGGCATTTCCACCACTACTTGTGGGGTCTGAGACGGGAGCACGGGCCCTGCATCGAACGGGTTGCGTTGGATGCGGTCCAGGCGTGTATGCAGAGCTGCTGTTTCCGCTCTTGATGTTGCCAACTCCCGTTGGACTTGGGCCAGAGCCTCTAAGATGTTATCTAGCGTGGCCATGGTGAGATGTCAGTGCGATCAAGAGGAGAGAATTCTCGTGGGCCTATGATTCTGTCGAGGTTTTCGTGATCTTCTCCTCGGGATGGCACTGATGCTAGGTATGGGTCCCCCTCCCATCCGTCCCCAGCCCGGAGAATGCGAAATACCCTCGGACTAGGGAGACGGGTGAGCGAGGGAAAACGGGATAGGAACAGCCGAGAGAGGGAGACCTGGAAGAAAGAAGCAGTGGGTGAGAAGAGGAGCGAGGACCCCTACACCCCTCCCAAGTACCCCCGGGGAGTGTTAAGGCCCTAGTACCTGTCTCTCCTGTCTCTCCGAGACCGAGGGTCGTGGCGCGTGGTTTTCCACGATGAGTCTTGACCAAGGTTTTGAGGTGGCGCTTCCACTTCAACGCTCGGAACTCCGTGAGCGGAGGAGCGCCAATCTGGGCATGGTCTCTTCCCTTCCTTCACGAAGCGAGGGCCTGGCGGGTTCCGCTTGTGTCTTTCCCGACAGTCTGGGGAGACACGACCAATCACCAGAGGAGAGAGAACGGGAAATCCCGTCGGAGATGTCCGCGCTTCTACTCAATGCTCCCTGATCCGCCGGGAGCAGAGGAGCGCACTCCGAGGGACGAGAAAACGCTCGGAACTTCCGAGGGCTGACTTGGAGAGTCAAACGCCTGGGAATCCGAGGGTGAAGCTGGGTCTGAGGTGAGTGCCCGGAAATCCGTGGGCCGAGGGGGAACTCCGGGGTTCCGACGAGGGGATGGCTGTGAGGGTTCAGGCGAGCCGGGGGTCTGGTCTGTTGGCGTTGGCGAGGTCTCCGGTGGAAACAGAGATACTCACCGAGCGTTGCGGGCTTCGGCAACTTCAATGGCACTGGATAGAAGAAGCTCAGAGGGCCGCTGGAAGGTCCGATGATTCGCAGATGCTGGCGGGCTGGAAACCGCTAAGCTGTCGCTCTGGGGGCCGTAGCAATGATTATGGGAATCATAGGCAACGCCCCCGTGGTGGCTGTGGGCTTTTATGCGCGGAGGGGAGGTGACGTGATTGCGCGCCCGCCGCGCCTCTGGGGCTTGTAGTTCTTCGCGCTGGCGCCGGCGATCACGGATCATGACAATGGCTGAGTACATGAAAAAGGCAACCAAAAACCTTGAGGCTAGCCAGGAATAACAAAACGCCTGGCATGACCAAAAGGATGTACTGACTGTTTACCAGCCAGGACAGAACGTGCGGGTTTTGGAGCCTGTGGCCCCAGCAGCCCTCCAGGATAAATGGAGTGGCCCCCATACAATTGTTGAACAGAAAGGGGAGGTCACCTACTTGGTAGTCCTTGGAACCCCTAGGAGTCCCCACAGGGTACTTCATGTCAACAGACTTAAAACATATGTTGACAGGGCAGACATGGGCTTGCTCATGGCCACTGATGAAGGACAGGAGGAAGAGAGTGACCCACTCCCTGACCTGCTTTCTCAGAACCCTGATGATGGGTCAGTTGATGGTGTAGCCTTGGCAGGCAGCCTCACTGCCCAGCAGCAAACTGACTGCAGAAAACCTCTCAGCCAGTTCAGACATATGTTTTCTCTGACTCCAAGTCAGACCACCTGGTGCACTCATGAAGTGGACACTGGGGACAGTGTGCCTGTTAAGAATAAGATCTACAGGCAACCTGACCATGTCAGGGACTGTATAAGGACAGAAGTACAAAAGATGTTGGATTTGGGAGTGAGTGAACCCTCAGATAGCCCTTGGGCTAGTCCAGTAGTCCTGGTACCTAAACCTCACACCAAAGATGGCAACAGAGAGATGAGGTTTTGTGTGGATTACAGGGGTCTCAATGCAGTCACTATGACTGATGCCCGTCCCATCCCCAGGGCAGATGAGCTAATAGATACTTTGGCCTGAGCCAAGTTTCTAAGCACATTTGACCTGACAGCTGGCTACTTGCAGATCAGACTAGCTGATGATGCAAAGCCAAAGACAGCATTTTCTACCCCTAGTGGGCACTATCAATTTGTGGTAATGCCCTTTGGTTTGAAGAATGCACCTGCCACTTTCCAAAGGTTGGGGAATCAAGTCCTTACAGGCCTGGAAGACTATAGTGCAGCATATCTAGATGATATTGCTGTCTTTAGCTCCACCTGGGAGGATCACCTGGTCCACCTGAGGAATATTTTGGAAGCCCTGCAAAAAGCAGACCTAACTATCAAGGCTACTAACTGTTAGATAGGGCAGAGTCAGGTTGTATACCTGGGGCACCTTGTAGGTGGAGACAAGGTTCAACCATTGCAGAGCAAAATCCAGACCATAATGGACTGGGTTGATCCAACTACCCAGACTCAGGTGAGAGCCTTCTTAGGCCTGACTGGGTACTGTAGAAGATTTGTCAAGGGGTATGGATCAATAGTGACATCCCTGAATGACTTAACCTCTAAGAAAATGCCCCAAAAGGTTCAGTGGACAGTTAGCTGTCAAAAGGCATTTGATGACCTGAAGCAGGCCATGTGCACTGCTCCCATTCTGCAAAGTCCTGACTACTCCAAAAAGTTCATTGTCCAAACAGATGCATCTGAGTTGGGGGTAGGGGCTGTACTGTGACAGTTGAATGATGAAGGTCAGGATCAACCAGTAGCTTTCATAAGCAGAAGGTTGACCCCCAGAGAGAAACGTTGGTCAGCCATTGAGAGGGAGGCCTTTGCTGTGGTTTGGGCTCTGAAGAAGTTGAGGCCATACTTGTTTGGTACTCACTTCATTGTTCAGACAGACCATAAGCCCCTCTTATGGCTAAAACAGATGAAGGGTGAAAATCCCAAACTGCTCAGGTGGTCCATTTCCCTACAGGGGATGGACTATACAGTGGAACATAGACGTGGGAGTAACCATGCCAATGCAGATGGACTCTCCAGATATTTCCACTTAGAACATGAAGACTCAACTGGTCAAGGTTAGTTTAATGTCCCTGCGTTTGGGGGTGGGGGTTGTATAGGAGAGTAGGATCTGCTTCACATGTATACCCCCACTTTATGCTGGTGTTTCACTGTTTTTCAACTTTAGTCTGGCTGGGACCCTGCTATTCAGGGCCACAGCCTAGCTGCTTCCTCTCTAAAATGATTCCATGTACTTTAGGTACATTACAGATTGGATCTGAGGTGCCCTTATAAGTCCCTATGTACCCAGGGCATAGGTACCCCAGAGGCCTACCAAGGACTGAAGCATGTATTATGCCACCCAAAATGACACCACAGGTCTGCTGCTGCAGCCTGGGTAAGGTGGTGCCTGCACCCCTTACTGTGATATAGGTTACCTATATCACTACATATACACACACATATAAACCTATAAGTCACTCCTATGGCAGGCCTTATCAATCCTGAAGGCAGAGTGCTTGGTTCTTATGTGAGAGGGTGCCCCTGCATGAGTAGATCCCCTCTGCAGCGTTCGGAGACCCTTCTCTGATGCTGTTTGTAGTGCAGCCTGACCATATACTCTTAAGTGCATTATAACCAAACGGTAAAGGCTAACTTTGGACTGGCTGCACGGAAACATGTCGTGTTTGGTGTCAAACACCTTGGAATCATACCTCCACACCAGTAACTGGTGTGGGAGTATGATCCCACCCTTCTAGAGGGAGAGACATGGCAGTACTGGGTTACCCAGTAGAAACTTAACAGAGCCCTGGCATCACAAAATGGATGCTGAAGCCACAGACACGGGTCTGGCCTCCTGCTCCTGACCGAAACTCCAGCAGGGGAGGCCTGGACAATAGGTTTCCTGTCACAGAGAGGTGTAAACACCTCCAAGACAGGCTTATGTGTATTGGGGCTGGGTGGGAGCACTCTCTAAGTGCTTTGAAGTCCTGCACTGGGGGCACATTTGATGTCCCTGTGCATAGTCCAGCTCAAACCGGTCCAGGGGCTTCCAGCCCTTGCTCTGGTGCGAAACTGGACAAAGGAAATGGGTGTAGCCACCCCTCTTTCCAAACCCTCCCATAGGTGGGTCCTCAGAGCTAGTCCAACCCCTTCCTTAGGTATAAGTAAGGAACCCCTATAACCAGAATTTTAGATTACTCTGGATGAAACTCTGAAGCCGAATCGAGACCTTCGACGCTCTGCTAAAGATCAGAGGACTGAAGAAATCTCCCTTGGGGTCAAGGAGTGACTCCTCTGCTTGGCAGGCACCAACAAAGCAATTTGCCGGTCTGCATTTCCGAAGATCCCACCGGAATCCGAAATATTTGCACCACAGGAAGAGGATTTCAAGACATCTCACAGGCCAACCCGAGTCCCCAGCATAGCTGAGACCTGCAGCCCTCGTGAGTAGCGTGGAACCGGAACTCCTGGTCACCGTGCACTTTTGCAAGTGCATTGACTTCTCGACGTCTCCTGAAGTTGTGCTTGGGCTGATTTGTAGCACCCACCTCGTGCACTGAATCCACCGAAGATTGTCAGCCTGGTCACTCCGAGTGACCCGTGGGCCGCCATTTTGTGTTTCGTCTCGACGTCCCTTCGCTATCCCTGGTCTGTTGACTGGTGGGTCCCTGAGGGGGTAACTTTGAATTTCCTTGGGCTTCCTTGGTTGCTCCAGACGTGCCCCGACTCCCTACCTAGTGGTGAGTTCCTCAGACCTTGCTGGTCTGCACCAAAGCATCTTTCTCCTTTCTGCGTGGGTTGCTGTTGCCAAGGCTTGTTGTGTCCAATCCGGGTACCGACGCTGCAGCACTCGACATCCTTCGTGGGAAAGCTCGAATCCAGCTCCTGGTCATCCTCGACGCCTCCTGGTCCTCGTGGCTGAAGAGTCAAGCTTCACCTTCTTCATCTGAAATCACCTGACATCAGTGGGCATCTGCCTATCGTCTTCCTTGTCACTGGCTGATGACCCAGACTCTGTCCCCTCTGCTTTCAGGTTCTTCTCATCTTCGATCCAGGCTTGGATCTCTTCGGACACTTTGCAACTTCACGGCAGCAGCACTTCTTCGCCAGCTCCCATTGAAATCGACGACGCGACCCCACACCAAAAGACAACTATGCACCCGGCTTCCCTGGGTGAGGTAACACGAGTACTCCGGTGCTCTCGTGGGTGTTAGCCCTAGAACTTCCTAAGTCCAAAAGGGTTTGGTCCTGACTCAATTCTAAGTGTCCCTAATCTTTAAAAATCTAACCACGACTTTCCCCATAGAAGCTAACGGGAGCTCGCGGCTGTGTTCACACACTGCACACGGCCCCGCGGGTCCCCTGTGTCACTACCTTGGGTGATTCCTTGGGGTCCCAGCGATTCTACAGGCTCTAGGCCTTGTGTCTAGTTAAGTCGTGGTTCTTATACCACTATTTTAGTATATGGTTTGGCTCGCCCCTAGGGCCTGACGTGTATTTATGCTATTTTACTGTGATTATTGAAGTGTAACTTATGTGTTTTGATCTCTGGTCTCACAAAGAGACTAGAAGGGTGTGTTTAGTAATAATTAAATATATTTTATATATACCTGTTGTGGATATCTTTCATTTATTTATTTAGAGATTATAGACTGGTAAAACAAGCTGCTTTACATTCCTTCAAGACTTAGCCTGAAGGCTGCTCTCCATAGCTATCACTAGGATAGCTTTCAATAAAGGTTGTCTTTAACCTATAACCAATAAGGGGTTGTTTGGACTGGTACAGGGTGCCCACTATAACTAGTGGGCAGCATATACCAGGCCAATTTCTCACAGCCAGCAGTCATGTGGAATATTAGCCAAATTGCTTTTTATCACCGTTAAAGCCTCATACGCCTTTCACTTAAAATGTTCATTGGCAATGTGAGCACCGCTCCTTTGTTAAGTTGGAAAGTTTTGCCGTAAAGCCGGTGTGTTCTGTTGGAAACATTTATACATTGTCTGCGAGGAAGCAGGCATTCACAAGGCAGGCTTAAAGGTATTTCAACTTTTTTAAGTATAGAGGGTTACACCCCCACATTAGGCTTCGCTTTCAAGTCCTCCCTGTGAGAGTGGATGTGTGAGCGGAGATTTAGAATCACTAGTGGATAATGCAAGCAGTAATACATGTCTGTCTCCGAGGCTAATCGCCCAGTGATCAAGTAAATAAGTGTAAATTACATCGTGGTCAAGGTAAGCATGGTAATAGTTATACGGGTACCAAATTCGCTGCCCTTTTCCCTCACTGGCAAAAAAAGCAAGCCGCACGCATCAGTAGCAAAAATCAAAAGACGTCCACGCAGCCGGCTGCCCCCTGCCACTGAAGCAAAGGTCTCCTCCAGGGTGAAAAACAAGAAGCGCCCGCCATTATCTCTTGTCTTTATGGGGCCATGAGAAACACATGGCCCCATAAAGATAAAAAAAGTGCTTTGCGACAGACGCAAAGCAGGCCACCGAGTCCGGCTCGGAGGTGAAAGGGCGTCTACAGAAATCCCTCATTTCCAATGGCAGGCCACCGTTTAGCATAAACGGTGACGCCAGCCAATGGAAATGAGGGGCGGGGCTTAAAGCCCTCTTCTGAAAGTGCTTGTCAACAATAAATCTTGCGAGGCGAGCAGCGCTTGCGCTGCCACCTAACGCGAGACCTAATAAGTACTTTCTGAAAAGGGCTTGACGCCCCGCCCCTTATTCCCTTTGGCTCGCGTCACCGTTTATGTTAAACGGTGCGCTGCAATTGGAAGTAAGGATTCCGGGGTGCCTCCTTTTTGCTTTTTTGGGCGGCCCACCCAGACTAGCTCACCTGCATTACGGCTGTTGTGACAAAGTTTCTTATCAGATGCTTCATCACGCTGCCTTGCTCGCGCCAGTCCGGCTCTCTGATTGGGCCAGACAAAAAAAGGAGACATGGCGCTGTGTGTTTACTTATGCTTCGCGCTTTCACTTTTGAAAGTGCGATGCAAAAATAAACAGCGAATGTGTGTGTGTCTGGCGAGCGCTTGTTCCTACTCTCTTCCACCTCTGCCTGCAGCCCTCCTCGTGTCTCGGTGTCCAGCACCCAATACTTCCATCTCTTGGTGCCATGTGTTTATTTTTGCATCTTGCTTTCACTTTTGAAAACGCGATGCAAAAATAAACAGCGGATGCCTGCGTGTCTGGGGAGCGCTTGTTCATATGGTTGGCTTGCGCGGCACAAGATTTCTTTCGTCCCGCGTTATGATTGGCTGTCGCTGGAGCCCGTGTGTATCCTGTTTGTTACTCGCTCTGTGATTGGTCGGCGTGGCCAGTGCTGCCTGCCGGCTGCTCAAGAATAATGGCAGAGGTCGGCCGGAGGTTGTTCTGTGTCCCGGCGCCTTGGAACCAAGTTGTCTGCGTAAAGGGGGCCCGGGAACACGACAGGGGAGTATTAGGGTTGAAGAAGGTGCCGCTTGGGCACTGGGGAAGATGCAAAGAGTACCTGTCAGTAACCAAAGAGGTAGGGCATTTTGAGGAGGAGAATTTTTTATTATGGTTGCAAAGGGAGTTTCAAGAGCTGCAGTCTGGGGCCGCCAACCGGAAAGAAGATCACACTTCATCTAGTCGGGATGTGAAGTCATTGGGGCAGGCAAATGATTTTAATGGAGAATGCAGGGCTCGAGTCGGGGTACCACGCAGGTGGACAGCGTCCCCCCCCACTTATTTTACCGGGAGTTCGATAACTGGAGCAAATGAAGCCACACATTCACTCTTTGGCCTCTCTAGGGCAAGATCGGAGCTCATTCAGAACGCAGCTCACGCGCTAGCTTCTCTGATGCAATCGCATCTAAGGGCATGAGCAAGGGGAGGCAATGAGTCTGATGGTGCAAGCCACCTTTCATGACGTCACTTCCTGTTGTGACGTCAGAGTCCCCCCACTTCTTTTTTTAGGACTTGTGCCCTGGGAGAATGGGTTGTGGGTCGGCACGAGGGAGCGGTCTGTAAACACCAGCAAGTGACAGTGAGCCCTAAAGCGGGGGGAAGTGGCCCAAGACATTAGAACAGGCAGGAGGGAGTCATTGCTCCTAAGCTAGATGCTCTGAGGGTACTCTATTTGCACCTTCTTAGTCGTGCTGCCTCAGTCGATCACTGGCCTTTGTCATCCTCACGTCTAAGCTTCAACACAGCCAGAATTAACAGTTTGAACAGCGACTCCACAGAGACAGTTGTGGGTGTTGCTGTCCACCCAACACAACACGGGTTCCTGACAGTTACTTTCAGGGAGCGTGCAATCGCGCCCTTCGCGAGTTACGGGCTTTCAGCAAGTCCCAGGGGGCTGTTCTCTGCTGCCTGCCAACAGAACTCTTTCACCAGGGCCTGCTCTACCACTAATGGAGCTGGGAGGAACAACGGCTCCCTGAAGCAACCGCTCTTCCGCAGCCCGACCGCCTACTACGATATGCTTGGCATCACTGGCTCAGCCACGCAGTTCCAGATCAAGACAGTATACTACTGCCAGTTGTTCCGCTACCACCCGGACCGCAACAATGGCGACGAGGCAGCAGTGCTGCGCCTCACCGAGATTAGCTAGGCGTACCTCATTCTGGGCAGCGTCACCCTGCGCAAGAAGTAAGACCGAGGAATCCTAAGCCAAGAGGATGTGCGGGCGACGGGGAAGGCTCCTGGGAAGGTGGATGGCTCTACCATGCCCAAGAAGACAGAGAGCACGTCGTTGTCGTCCCGCTATACTCCCACTAAGCCAATCTTCGACTTCGACGAGTTCTATCGAGCCCATATGGCGAGCATCTTGAACGGGAGCGGAACATGAAATGGAGACGCGAGGAGCTACAACGGCAAACAAGCATTTGCAATGCAATAGGTCTCGCATTATTAAAGTTTGAGCTATTGGCATTGCTAAATAATGCAACACCAATAGCTCAAACTTTAATAATGCGAGACCTATTGCATGTACAGAAAATATTAAAGGTTGATATCACTGACTCTCACTGGTGCTTTAGGAGGCCAGGTATGCAGTGTCTAATAAGTGAGATATAATGTTAACGTGCGACTCCCAGAGGCGAGGAATATTTAATTTTCCAAACTCTGATTCCCCAATCAAAGCGAATGGCTAACCAGAATCTGCCAAAACTCTCACCTTGAACCTATTAATAGTAATATGACACAAAGGGGGTTTGCTCTTACACGTAAATTCCACATGGTTTGCAACATCACTTTCATCACTTTCAACTTTCACATTTTCCTCATCCCAGGCGTGTATTCTTCAATAGACTTCACCACAGGAGTACTGAAATTTTTCCTATACAATGTGCTAATTCTTGAAAAATTACCCTTTTTCCCCACACCTCAAACATGTCTGGTTGGCAGCTGAGTAATTTTTATCCGAGCTGGCATGAAACTTACTACCACACCTAAGCATTCGAAAATTGACAGGCAGATCGCAATAACTGCTTGACCAGATTATTGGTAACAAGGGAGCTGCTGCATCTGACAGCTGAAAGGAGGTGAGAGGGCGAGCAGAAGAAGGGTTTGTTGAAGATATATTTTCCTTTGTGCACTACAGATAGCATAGAGCCATACCTGCTGATGGTGCCCCGTCACAAGAGATTTCTTCTGTTAAGGTTTAGATTTGGTCTGGCCCACTTTTAGGTGTCTTACCCTTCCAATGTTTTAACTGAGAAAGATTTGACTCTGTGTCCATGCAATTCAGTTACAACCCCATCTCAAATGCACTTTTTATTCTGTGAGCTTTATAAAGAACAGAGAATTCAGATCCTAAAGCCTTTAGGAGAAATTTAAACATTAGAAAGTGCAAAGAGGCATTAGGTTATCTACATTTGCTCCAGACAGAGCAAGTTTGTATAACTGTATATAGCTTTATTGCATGTGTCATTAAACACAGAAAGTTTGTTGGGAAATAAGGATGACTTATTTGACGCTTGCCTGTTATAATTACCATTTAAGTGAAATGTCTGAGATGTTTTGTTTTTACTACAGCACTATATTCGGACTTGTATTTCGAGATGAACTGTACATATTTTAAGATTACTATTGTCTATGATCCGAATTGTAATTGTTTTTTTTTTTTTTTGTTTGAAACCGTTTATTGCAGTCTTCAAATATATACAAGTATGGGCCTACAACCTTCCGGCCGGCCGCTAGAGTGACAAGAGCATATGACATACATACAAAAAAGGCTCTTGGCGTTGCAGAGAGGTAGATCAGGAGGTATCAACGACGTGGGCCACATAACTCCGAGCCCGCAATACGGTTTCATTTTATAAGAACACAACAACACACAAAAACCACACCCGCAAGGCAACCCGCAATCCGAAGTGACAGCACGTGCTCCGTAAGTGGGGGACCCCAACCATCCACAAGAATCTAAAGAGGGGAACGGGAAGAGAGCAGGGACTGGGGGACCCTGTGCCCGGGGCCGGGGGAGGGGGTCAACTAGGGGGACGGAGCTGGCGAGGCAGCCGGCAGCAGCGGTGGCTCACAAATACCCCCGCGGTAGGCGTTCCAGGGGCCCCAAACTTTCACCCACGCCCCAGGCTTACCTCTCGCCACGTACACCACCTTTTCTCGGAACATGCACCAATCCATGTGCTCTTTCCAGGCAGACACCGCCGGGGGCCTCTGGGACCCCCACAGCTGCGCGATGTCACGCTTAGCTACCATATATCCCAGAGTCACCCATCGTGTCTGCGGAACCGAGTAGTCAGTTGGTTCCCACACATTCAGCAAGCATCTCCTCGCTTCAGGCAACAGCGCGACACGCGTAACCACTCGCAGGACCTCATGCACACCACGCCAGAATCGCTCCACCTTCGGGCACTCCCACAGAATATGCAAAAAAGTCGCCAAAGCACCACACCCACGCTTACACAGCCCATCCTCGGCATAGCCCATACGCAGAAGCCTTGGCCCCGTCATGTAAACCCGGTGGAGGATCTTTAGCTGGACGAAGCGAAGGCGAGCCGGTATGGCCACCTCCTTCGGAGAGGCCACCGCGGAAATCCAGTCCTCGTCGTCCAACTCCAGCACATCGGCAACCCAGGCCTCGCGGAGGCCAGTCAGCAAGCCCGAGCGATCATTAATCAGTTTTTTGTATATGAGGGAGATCGTGCTGTCCGGAATATGGCCATCCAGCACTCTATCCTCCAGGGGGGATGACTCCGGAATGGAGGCGACGTCTGGGAAGACGGAGCCCAGTGCGTGGCGGACCTGCAGGTACCGAAAGTATTCGCTGCCCTGCAGCTGAAACTCCGTCTGCAGCATCTCGAATGTTTTAAATCCCCCCCTCGTCCAGAGGTCCCCCACTGTACTGATGCCGATCGTGTCCCACTTCTCGAAGCCCTTCGAGGTCCACAGGGAGCCCAACCTCTCGGACGCATACAGCGGTGACGCCCGGGTCAAACGGTCCTTCCACCCCATAGCTGCGTTAGCCGCGTGCCATACTCGCACCATGACACGCGTAGGTCCCGTCAGGCGGGGGTCGGGCGCGCCAGAGTAGAGCGCTCGATTGTAGTCGCCACCAGGCAGGAGCATCTTGTCCATTTCAAATGCCGGGTTCAAGGCGGGCCCGTAAAGGCCATGATTAATTGCAGCTAGCTGGGAGGCCCAGTAATACCGTTTAATATCCGGGAGGGCAACCCCCCCGTCGTACCACGGGAGCGTCAACTTCGCCAAGGCAATACGCGGCCTCCCGTCCCAGAACAAGCGACGCTGTAGACTCTCCACCTCACGGAAGTAGCGCGCCGGGACCAAGTCCATAGTGTTCTGGAGAGCGTACAGGAAGCGTGGCAGCGACATCATCTTAAACAATGCCGCCCGGCCAAGCTGCGAAAGCGGCAGGCGCCGCCAACGCGCGACGTCCTCCTTCAAGCGCTGGAGGGGGGGAAGCAAATTCCGCTCGTAGCGGGCCTCCGGGTCCAGAGTGATATAGATACCCAGGTACCGGAACCCCTGAGAGGCAATCTGGATCGGACAGTCCCGCGGGAGGACGGGAGCCTCCCCGGAAAGCACATACACACATGATTTAGCCCAGTTGATGACAAGGCCTGAGTTGCGACCAAATGAACGCAAAACATCAACCAGGACAATCAGTGATTTACGCGGGGAGGCGAGGTACAAAAGGATATCGTCAGCGTATAGGGACACGCGGTCCTCATACTCGGGGGTCCAACGGAGACTACGGATGGAAGGGTGCCACCGCAGCCACTCCGCCAGGGGTTCCAAGGCCAGTGCAAACAGGAGAGGCGACAAGGGGCAACCCTGTCGCGTGCCTCGTCCCAGCGCGAATGGGGCCGAGACTCGCCCATTCACCACCACCTGCGCCAATGGGCCCGAATACAACAATTTGACCCAGCTGATGAATCCCGGTCCAAATCCAAATTTCGCCAGCATCGCCCAAATGTATGGCCACTCGAGTGTATCAAACGCCATGGTGGCGTCTAGGGACGCCAAGATGGCCGGCTCCCGCACAAACGGAACACGCGCGAGCACCCCGTGCAGGCGCCGCAGATTAAGGGCCGTGTTGCGATGGGGTATAAAGCCGGACTGGTCTTGGTGGACCAGATCGCCCACCACACCGACCAGCCGGTTGGCGAGCACCTTGGCGAGGATTTTGGGCTCCGCATTCAAGAGCGAGATAGGCCTATAGGATGTGACCCGTGCTCGGGGTCTCCCCTCCTTGTGGATCACTACGATTGTAGCCAGACGCTGGTCCGGCGGGAGGGAACCCCACGAGTGGGCCGCCAGGAACATCGCGCGGAGGTGGGGTGCCAGCACATCCGGTCGCAGCTTATACAGCTCGATAGGGATGCCGTTTGGGCCCATGGCCTTGCCAGATGCGACCGAGCGTATGGCAAGGGCAATTTCATCCGAGGTGGGAGCAGCCTCCAACGACTCCCTGTCCTCCACCGAAAGGGAGGGCAGCGCGATGTCCCGAAGCAGGGCATGGGAATCCTCCTCCGAGCAGGGAGAAACCGGGGAATACACCTCGCGGAAATAATCCGCGAAGCAAGAGACAATGTCTTCTGGCTCGGTGACACGTACACCATCCATTCTCTCGATCAGCGGGACCACACGATTCGCTCTCTCCTTTTTATCCAACCACGCAATCAATTTACCAGCCTTATCACCCACGTCGTACAGTCGCCCCTGTTGCTCTCTACTAAGGCCCCTGGCCGCCTCCGTGACGAGGGCCCTATAGGCCGCCTGCTTAAGGTGTAGAACATGTAGTGTGGCATCCGTCACCCCACTCCCCAGGTCACCCTCTAGTTCAGTAATTTCGGCTTCCACCCGGGTCACCTCCTCCTGTTCGCGCCTCCGGGCATGGGAGATAGAGGAGAGGGCCTCCCCTCTAAGAACTGTCTTGAAGGCTTCCCACAGGGAGATAGCCGAGGGGACAGACCCCACATTCTCCTCAAAGTACCGCTGCAAGGATTTAATCAAGTCGGCACGAATAGTGGGGTCGCGCAGGTACCATGCATTGATTGGGGCTACCCTACCCTCCCCCCTCGGGAAGACATCAAAATGCAACAGGAGCGGGGAGTGATCTGAAATACCCCGAGCCAGATGGCGCACCTCTCCCACTCTCCCAGCATAGGCCGCAGGGACAAGGACATGATCAAGCCGCGAGAGGCTACCATGGGCACCCGAATGAAAGGTGTACTGCAGCTGCGCGGGATGTTTTAGTCGCCAGCAGTCTACCAATCCCAATGTATCTAAGAGGCCGGGCAGCCACGCCTGTGCCCGGGGGAGGTCCCTAGGGGGGTAACGATCCATAGTCCCAGAAGCCACCGCATTGAAATCTCCCCCAACCACCAGAAGCCCCCCAGGGAGGTCAAGGAGGAGGCGCCCCAGGTCCGCAAAAGTGGTAGATTGTAACCCCGGTGGGACGTACACTGATACAAAAACGACTACTTTGCCCTCCATTCTCCCCACCAAGACCGTGTAGCGTCCCCTCTCATCATGGCGCACCTCATCTATTTCCAGCGGGAGCGAGTTCTTAACCATGATGCCCACCCCCCGCGAGCCTGACGTGAAGCCCGAGTGGGCCACCAAGCGATAGCCCCGCCGATTCATGGCATAAAAGGAATTACCAATAAGGTGTGTCTCCTGCAGAAAGACCACATCTGGAGAAATTCGTTTCAGATACTGCAGGACCACACCTCGCTTAATCCTATCCCCCAGTCCATTAACGTTCCACGACAACAGAGTCAAGTCCCTACCCCCCATCACATACAGAAGCCATCATTTGTCCCCCAAAGAGCACCTCAAAAACACCAACACAGTAAAGGGTTTGCCTTGCGGTAAAAACGAACAACACCCCACCCCAACCCACCCGTCCCAACAGAACTCCCCCCTCCCTGCACCCCTGCATGAGCCCAGACAGCCCCCCCAAAGTGCAGTGTGCCTGTCGCCCCATAGATGAAAAAACTAACTAGTCCCCCAGAGGAGGAGGGAAAGCCCCCAAGGAACCCCGCACGACCTCCACAGGAGGGGAACATACACGAGCAGTCAATGATAACAATAATATTGTCCCGAGCAAGGCCTACTATTTGTCCCTCAGTCCTGATCCGGCGGGCCCTCCCCACCAACCGCACCCCCCCCACCCCCCTGACCCCGATCCCCGGGCAAAGTGTCCAACCAGTCCCCGGCCGCCTCGGGACGATCAAAAAAGTGCGTGCGGCCATCCACCTCTACCCTCAGCTTAGCTGGAAAAAGCATTGCGTACTTAAGGTTCAGGTCCCGTAAGCGACGTTTAACTCCGAGAAAACTCAGTCTCTGCTTTTGGACCGCCGGAGTAAAATCAGGGTAGAAATTGACGTCCATGTTGTCGAATCTGACCGGTCCTTGTAGCCTAGAAGTCTGCAGGATAGCGTCCCTGTCCCGAAAATTGAAAATCCGGGCAATGAGAGGCCTCGGCGGGGCTCCGACCTTAGGTCTTCCCCCGGGGACCCTGTGGGCACGTTCCACCGCAAAGAGTTTACTCCGCCCCCGGGGCTGGAGATGGGTGAGAATCAAGTCCTCCACAAACAGATCCGCCGCCTCCTCCTCTCGTCCCTCCGGCACCCCAATAATGCGGACATTGTTCCTCCGGGCCCGACCCTCGGAATCCTCCAGTCGACGATCCATTAGGGCGCTCGCCTGGCCAAGCCGGCGCACCTCCTTTTGGAGGGCCGCCACGTCCGTAGTGAGGCCCGAGGTAGTGTGGACCAAAGAGTCGACCCGGTCATTCGTTTTGGACAAATCGGCCCTTACCAGGCCCACATCCACGAGGACCGAGTCTATCTTCTGCGCCAGAGTGTCAAAGCGCTGGTCCACCGAGGCCTTCATCTCGGCGATGGCGCCCATGACGTCTCGGAGGGTCAGATCCGCGGGCAGAGCAGGAGCATCAGTCGGGCCCGCGGGGGACGTACTCGGTGCCTCAGGAGATCCCTTCTGGAGGGTGTAGCGGTCCATGTTGTTGGACTGATGGGCCGTGCCACGGCGGGTCGATTTCACCTTTGCCCGGTCGCCATCTTGCTTTGTGGACATGGTTGCAGTCCCCAAATCGTGCCAATCTCCTCGAAAGGGCCGACAAACCAGTTCACGTGCTCCGGGGGGGGGGGCGACCACAGGTCCGCAGGCCGAATCACAGACAGCGGGTCGGCCGGGCACCCGGGCAAGGCCACACCACCGCACACCGCCCCGCAACCCTACCTCGCCCGTCAGCAAGGAGGGCGCAAAAGCGAAAGTGAAAGTGCGGGGTACGCGAGTCGCCCAGCCTTGCCCGCCGCTGTTGTTCACTTTGTCTCCGGATCGCCCCACTACTCCAATCCGGGGGGCCGGCGTGGAGAAGGCCGCAAACCTCAATCTGTGCTCCCGCCGGTGTCTGAGGTCCGATTTGGAAACGGAAAACGGGTGTCACCTCAGCTCGGGCTCACAAACACAGTCCCCTCATCTAGGACAGGATATAGTCAGGATTAATGCAGGAGGTCGCGGAGGTCCTCGGGAGCCTCGCACCTACGCGGCCATCTTGGTTGCGCGCTAGGCTCCTCCTGTAATTGTTTTTATCTGTATACTTTTATGGTTTGTTTTTAAAACCAAATCAAGTACTTGAACTAAACTGAAATGATGTTACCATACTATATGTAACCCTCCTGGTCCACACTAATACCATAATACTAGGAGGTTGGCCAGTCGATTGCAGTTCGTAAAGGCTATCTAATAATACTCTTATGCTGCTTGAAACTCTAAACACTCGCCTAAGACAAAACTGCAGTAGGTCATGTCCTTCATCCAATACTGAATCAGTCCACAGCAATATGTCACCAACTGACCAGGCATAGAATAACAAAAGAGGTCTGCGACAAGCTGCGGGTCAGCAGAGAACTAATCTAGTCCACCACAGCAGGTCCAAACAAGCTACATACTATGACCGCTTCTTGACATTTTACAATGACACTCGGATATGGGATGATATTAAAGAAAGGCAATTCCAGCAAATCTCTCCCTCCAACCTATGCCTGAGGGCAATAAAGTTAAAACAAAATAGCTCAGAATGGATAGCCCAATACAGTATTCTGCGAAGTGTTCGATGATTATAATTAATAACATAAAGGGGCCGCCAAAGCTGCTCAAAGCTGTCAGCTGACTGACACGCAAATTTTGCACCTATCTCTCGCATTTTTTCGTCCATCACACTGCTAGGCAATGTGTTCCACAACATGAAAACCGCAACTTAATGGGCATCACGCACGATATGCAGACTTGGAAACAAATCCCACGCAGGATCAAAACAAAGACAACACCTTTTTAACCAGACACCAAACACGATGTAGCATGCTACCAATGTAGACAAAAGCCTAAGCAATCCACAGAAGGCTAGTAAGCGCTATATAAATGCTGCAAAACAATACAAAAGATAGACATGTTGTAAGCAAATACTGAAAAAATAACACCTAAAAATCCATGGGAAGGCGTTAGAGTGAAAATGCACCACCAATCTGGTGATAAAAACATCAGCCATCATGATTCACGGGTTGTTGATACTGAGATGCGTCCAGTTAAGGAACGTAAGATTCGATAGAAACAAACAAACTGTAACCTGAACCCATTAACTAAGAGAATGCTGACAGTTGTGTACTCATCAAAGCACTGCCGGTGCGCAGTTTAGGGGAGTTGTCTGCCTAACTTTCTTGAGTCTATGATTATACAATTTATCTATGTAATGCTGGTGAGAGGTGATGGATGTGCGATTAAACTGTAACGTGCATCAGACAGTTCTTTGGGAGGCAATGTGGGGCCATTATGAATCTCCTGCGCACTATTGAATATCTGCTCTACTGAAGTCATACCTCCCTCAACTTCACAAAACCACCGGGCTCTCTTGGCACTTGTTGATATCCTTTGTAGATGCAAGACCCCGCCTCCCTGGGTATTACAAGCCCTCTGTGAATTAAGGACCCTCACCTATTGTAGTGCTTGCCCAGCCAGGCCCGTACAGGTTCCAAGAGTTCCAGGATATCGGGGCTCTCCCAGTGCTTGGTGCTAGGACCCCCATCCTTCTTGCGGGCAGCTGCAGGAGGCGTGGAGGGCTGTACGGGGGTATCTTCAGGCAGGGATCCGGATTCCTCGTCCTCCTCCTCATCTACCTCATCCTTCTCCTCCTCCCCGGGAACTGCGGGGATAGTCTCACCGTCCTCCTCTTCATCGTCTTTGCCGGGCTGGGCGGCCTCCTGCTCAGGGGCCTGGGCAGCTGGACTGCTACTCTCCTCTGGCTCGTCAGGCTCGCGCGCCCCCCCTCGCCGGCGCCGCCTCCGCCACGCACCCTCCGACTGCTTTGCGCCGCTCTCGCTGCAGCCGTTGCAGCCGCTACCGGTCGGCCCCAGACCGGGTTGCCTTTGTTTCATGTCTGCTCAAAAAATCTCTACAACTGCCACCTCAGTAACACAGGGCCGTAGTGGGGTAAGCCTGCGCATTACGAAGCAGAGTTTAAGGCATGGACATCAAAAAAGGACGGGCAGGGCTACTGAGCATGAGCGTTCCGAGGCAACCCTGAAAGCATGGACATAGACAAGCGCTCGCCATGACGTTTTCGTTTCGCTTTTTCTGCCGTCCCACTTGGACGGCCTTGCCTGCTAAAAGGTTCCATGTGTTTGGCCTCATAAAGATAAGAAACCTTTTGCGACGCAAGGAAGGCAGACGAGCCCGTCCAAATGGGACGGCTCAGAAAGCCGAGCAAAAACGTCACAAACACCTCTTTTCCAATGGCTGGCCACCGTTTAGCATAAACGGTGACACCGGCCAATGTAAAAGAGGGGCGGGGCTTAATGCCCCTTACAGAAAATAACCAATGTCATTAAATCTCGCCAGCGAGACTGCGCATTTGCGCAGCCTACGCTAGCGAGACCTAAAAAGGGTGTCGGTGAGCGGTGGCAGATGAAAAAAATCTCGGAACTAGCGGTATTGATGCTCCTCTGTTCAGCTGCCTTAATTTTCTTCTCAGTCAGATGAAAACATGAAATATGGTTTTTGGAGATTAACCGTGGCCGAGTTGCCTGCCTGACACTTTATATCCTATGTGGATTGCGCTTTACCAACTGATCTCACTGGTGTTTGCTGACCCTCGTCAGTTTGGCACCCACACAACACAACGTTGTAATTGCTGCTGAAATACAGACTTGGTCTCGTTTTTCCGTGTCATGAGTGCTGGAGAAACCTAGTCCTGTCCTACTTGTCTCCTGAACTCGCCTCTAGCTTAAAGATGCACATCAGGCACTTTATACTATTGTCCCACTTAAACTGTTATCATTTATCTCTCATGTCCGCACTATGATGATTTCTACTAGGTGGCACGGACTGTAAAGAGCTGACAGTTTTATTTTTGTGAAACATATTAAGGTCCTCTGCATCAAAACGCTACCTGGTACATGTGCATTAAAATCTTCTTCATGGATCTTGCTGTGCATCTTTAGGTCTGCTGTCTGTCTAAAGCATTTACGTGCCTCATGTATTATGTGGACTACGTCTGTAGCTTCCCGAAAATGCTAATGTACACAGGCAAGGACGTTGTCTATTGCATAATTCTTTCTCCATCAAGCTTTACTTCCTTCGAAAATGGGCCTGTCTGACTTTTTTGGGGGATAGGAAGAAACTTGACTGAATTTCAGAAAGAGAAGTTTGCGATTCTGTTTGTATAGATTTAGGTTGATGCATTGTAGGTCTGTATGACAGTTGACTGTATGTCACTGGTGTTCAGGGTAACGTAAAATCACCCCAATCTCAAACATCAGATTTAGTAGTCTCACTAAGTTTGGACATCTAGGACACAAGTACGAGGCTCAATGCAGTGATGTCCTTAGTTCAGGCAGTTAAGCAGAGGTGGTGGAGGTTAAGACTGGGTGGACAAAGGTCTCCCAGGTTCCTTCAGTATTCTTGGTTGTCAGCCTGTGTGCTCAAAATATCCATCTATATGGGTTTTTGATGTGAGTTGATCTAGCATGGCTCTGGGAATAGGCATTTCCTGTTACAGTAACTTGATGAGCTACTCCCGGGACCTCCAAAACCTTCCCCACAATGGCATACCCCTTTAGACAGCCGCCCATACACGCGCAACCTGGAACCACAGCCTCTTGTTAGAAAAGGAATGCCCCACCCAGAAACAAGCTCATCTGAACCTTCATTTATCCCCTGAATGAAGACGTTAGTGGAAACATTCCACGCACTTTTACACAATAACAACAAAGTGAAGTAGCTCAAGGGAAAGCTATGCCCTGACGTGGGTCCCGTGCTTGCTATGCCACTGGATTCAAGCTAGCCTGGCTGATGAGGGGTGATACCCTCAAACCTGTCTTAGGATGATTGTTTTCTGGTCCAGGAAGGACCTGGCTTGGCAGTTTGGGCTTGATAGTTCCTGTGTGGAGCAGGGTCAAGACTGATTTGCATATGGCTGGGTCCAAACTCAGGTGGCATTGTGAGTAAAAAATGATGGATTTAACCCAGACCTGTGACTGGGCAGGGTGGATGTTTGACAATGTTCAGCATTCTTTCCATCTTATTTTTGTGTTGCTGTAACTCAAGGTGCCACTCCCTAATCAATACAACACACTCAACAAAAATAGCAGAAGCCCAATAGAATAAATTGTATTGTAATTATATGGCACTTACTATCCCTGGTGAGGTGTCGAAGAACTTTTCGGTGAGTAGCACACTATGGAATCCTAAAGGATTAGCAAGTATTAGTTAATTTGAGCGGTGTACATGTGAGTCTTAGTTGGATTGAAGAGGATAATGGAGAGATAGAAGAGGCTAGAAATTGTTATTTGGGAGATCTTAGTAGTATGATGTTTGGGATGATTAAAAAGGAGAGATCGAGGAGGGAAGAGTCTCTAGAAAAGACGTTTGTGATGAATCAAAGGAGGGATACATGAGGGAAGAATTTAGAAGTGGTTTACATTACAGTCCAATGCACTGTCATGCATGCAGGATTACTTTGCAGATGACAGGTAACCAGTGTTTTGGGACAACAGGAGAAGGGGGCAGTAAGCACCAGCTAGGGGTACTGAGCCGTACAGCAGGGATCCAAGGGGAGAGTGACCAGAGGCACTGGAGGGAGTGGTCAATGAGCATTAGTTAGAGCACCCAACTCTGTTACATGCTAACTACCATGTCTATTGCAATAGGCGGCTTCTTAGTCACACAACCCAACACAATCAGCCTGGTGAAAAGAGATGAATGGCAAAGGCCTTTGACAGAGCATGAGACAAAAATATACCAGAAAGACTCCAGCTTGTGCTACCTCACGGTCCTACATTTACAGCTAGAGGACTCTTCAGTGAACAGGTTCGTCTGCAGTCAAACATCACAGTGATGTTTGCCACAGTGACTGTTGTTTGCCAGATACCTCAGAACTCAGTTGAGGGAACAGTAAGACTTTCAAGGGGAAGATAAATGGAAGTAAGGTTGTGTACGTAGGTTTATGAAATTGGATGTGGCCCATTCCTTATTTATTTAACTGCATAAGGTGCGCTTGTTAAAACTTGTCTTTGGTTTGGAAAGAAACTGCCATGGCTCTTGCTTTTGAACGATAGGTTGTTGTTACAAGTGCTCTCATGCCATAAAATGTCTGGTCATAGGTGCCGCCTGCATTGTCTTATGACGTTGAAGAGCTGATCTTTTGCTGTGGATCAGCACGTGTGTTGTTTTTATGGACTAATTATGATTTCACAGCTTGGTGTTAGCTGTCGTGTGATATTTTATGGCCTATGGGATGTGGTCAGTGTAAGAGATTTTGAGGTGAGAGATTTCACCTTGCATTGTTCCATTTAATAGGCACATTGAGATATTCTGATTTAAATGTCGTTTACAAGATGCAGTGTGCAGCTGCGTGTGTGATGTCTCACGGACTAGAGATACAACTCCATGGTTCATTTAGTAAGTTATGCTTGGACTGTCGCAGGAACGGCAACCGCAGTCACTTTCTGTGCAGGTGGCCTACTGGCCACATGCTCTTCTTGCTTATGGCCAAATACCAGTTTCGGTAGTGTTTTTGTGATCGAGTTGCTTCACTTAGTTGTTTGCTTCCTCTGCCTTTTTTTTTAAACGTAAGCTGACCTTTAGAAGCACTGTTCACCTAGATAATTCATTTGCCAGCCGGCACTCCTATTGGTTATTACGTGTATTAAGATACTTGCAGTGGTTTTTCTTTTACTGTAGGAGCTGACATCTCATTTTGTCCTGGAGTAATGTCTCTTCTCTCATTGGCAACACATTACAGAACACTGTGTCATGCTTAGTTAATAAAAGGTTTCCTTTTCTTACCTATTGTTAAAAGGTAAATATCTTGAGGCTATACTGCTGACTTTATTCTTATTAGTGCAAAAAGATTTTTGGAGGTACCCTTATTTATCAATCAGGGACAGAGTCAATAGTTCGGGAAAACACACAAAGTCCCAGAGAAAAGAGAACTATAGCTCAAACTATCTAGAGCTGTCTAAACTCAAAGGTTGTGGTGGCACAGAAATTTAACAATTTATACAATATACAATAGAAATCAATTGTAGTGAGTCAAACATATATAGAGAACTAATCACAAAAATAATTCAATAAGTTAAAATTTATTCAGATTAGTGCACATTCAAAATTAAAAACATAACTTAAAAAATCTTTTAAATAAGAATCTCATTTAAAAATATACATATATATTTTACAATACAATGTGAAGAAAACATCAAGTCGGCACAGCGTTTCGGTGAGAAGTAGATCGTTCACCTTCCTCGGGACAGTTTTCCAAATGACAGAGACATCATATTGTTATAGTCGTTGCTCTATATATTTGACTCACAGTGTATTCAGCCACATTGATAACAATGTACTATCTTACTCAATAGACCATAAAAAACATTTATCACCACTCAACTACAAAACAGATATACTAAGTAATTACTCCATAAGCATGTAATATATAACCATGCTATTAATGAAGATCTACATTGGTAAATGGATAACATACCTAGAGCATTCTTAGGTTGTAAGCGAAATTCAATCGTTTAAAGATGTCCACATGACATCAATGTTGTCAAATTTGAGGGAATGAGAATGGTCCACTCAACAATAGGCCTTCATTTAAAAAGAAACAGAATATTATACGATTATAATCGGTAACTCCAGAAAATCTGTTTTGTTGTTAAAAAACTAAACTATGGTAGAATAATTTATATATATGTACCTTCAGATATTGGCCAATGAATTTGAATATGTACGTTGGTGCCACCGATTAAAATTTAAAGTCTCTATTTGACAAATAATAAAAAGACACTGTTATTGATAATTACATCAATTCTTTTGATCAATACATTAAGCCCAAAACTAATTGAGAAGGCTTACCAAAGGAGGCAGGTCAGTATATATACCCACTGGTTGGCTGTAAGGTAGGTACTATAAAATTCACCTATTGATATTCACCCTCTTAATTAAAATTTGTAGGGTACCTGGGCTAGGAGACAGAAATTCATAAAATAACCATCCATAATGTGAACGGGACAAATTCATCCACTAGGTAAATTATTGTTGTTTTCGATTATTTATTTTTATATTATTACCTGATATAGTCGCTTTAATTTCTGCACTTCCAGGAATTAAAAACCTATGAAAAAATATAATATTATAGGAATATCCAGCAATTTTTTTTTTTTTTTTGAAACCGTTTATTACAGAATCCAAAAGATATACAAAGATGGGCCTACAACCTTCAGGCCGGCCGCTAGCAAACAGGAATAGCATATAATACAAGCAGTGGATCACACGCTGCGGCAAAAGAGAGATAACAGGAGTAGAAAGATGCATCGGCAGCCACATCATCCGGAGCCCACACAACGGTTTCATTTTTATATAAAGAACGAAAAAACAAATCCACAAGGCAACCCACAATCGAAACAGCAGCATGTGCTCCCCAGAGGGGGACCCTACCGGTCCACAGGAATAGCGGGGGGGGGATAGGTCGGGACGGAGACAAAATGGACTCAATGCCCAGAACCAGGGAAACAAGCAGGCTAAGGAGACGGGGCCGGTGACGGATCAGGCGTCAGCGGCGGGGTACAGATTCCCCCACGGTAGGCGTTCCAGGGGCCCCACACTTTCACCCATTTCCCAGGCTTACCTCTCGCAACATACACCACCTTTTCCCGAAACATACACCAATCCATGTTGTCCTTCCACGCCGAGACAGTCGGTAACCTCTGGGAACCCCACAATTGCGCAATATCACGCTTGGCCACCATATATCCCAGGGTCACCCACCACGTCTGCTGCACTGAGTAGTCGGTTGGCTCCCACACATTCAGGAGACATCTCCTCGCCTCGGGCAGCAGCGGCACATGCGTGACCACCTGCAAGACCGCATGCACACCACGCCAGAATCGCGCCACCTCCGGGCATTCCCACAAAATATGGAGAAAAGTACCCAAAGAACCACACCCACGCTTACACAACCCGTCCACGGCATAGCCCATACGCATCAGACTCGGCCCCGTAACATAGACCCTATGGAGTATCTTGAGCTGGACGAAGCGAAGGCGAGCCGGTATGGCCACCTCTTTCGGGGAGGCCACCGCAGACACCCAGTCCTCGTCATCCAGCTCCAGTCCATCAGCCCCCCCACGCCTCACGAAGGCCAGTCAGCAGTCCCGAACGATCATTAATGAGCTTTTTGTAAATCAAGGAGATCGTGCCGTCCGGTACATGCCCATCTAGCACTCTATCTTCCAGAGGGGAGTACTCCGGGATGGAGGCAACGTCCGGGAATACGGAGCACAGCGCGTGACGGACCTGTAGATATCGAAAATACTCCCTGTCCTGCAACTGGAATTCCGTCCGCAGCACATCGAACGTTTTGAATCCCCCCCTCGTCCAGAGATCGCCCACCCTGCTGATGCCTATCATGTCCCACTTCTCAAAACCCTTCGAGGTGCACAGGGAGCCCAGCCGCTCAGAGGCATACAGTGGCGTCGCCCGGGTTAATCGATCCTTCCACCCCATCGCCAAGTTTGCCGCGTGCCACACCCGTACCATGACCCGCGTAGGGCCCGTCAGACGCGCGTCGAGCGACCGAGAATAAAGCGCCCGATTATAGTCACCACCCGGCAGTAATAGTTTATCCATCTCAAAGGCCGGGTTTAGCGCGGGCCCGTAAAGGCCGTGGTTTATCGCGGCCAGCTGGGAGGCCCAGTAATACCGTTTGATGTCTGGGAGGGCGACCCCCCCGTCATACCACGGGAGTGTCAGCTTCGCAAGGGCGATACGCGGCCTCCCATCCCAGAATAGGTGGCGCTGCAGACTCTCCACCTCGCGAAAGTAGCGCGCCGGGACAACATCCATCGTGTTCTGTAAAGCATACAGGAAACGTGGCAGCGACATCATCTTAAACAATGCCACACGGCCAAGGGATGAGAGCGGCAAGCGCCTCCAACGCGCCACATCCTCCTTCAGGCGCTGGAGGGGGGGGAGCAAATTTTGTTTATATCGGGCCTCAGCGTCCAGGGTAATAAAGATACCCAGGTACTTAAATCCCTGCGGAGCGACCTGGATAGGGCAACCCCGCGGTAGGATAGGAGTCTCCCCGGAGAGGACATACACACAGGATTTAGCCCAGTTGATGACCAGGCCAGAATTGCGGCCAAAGGAATGCAAGACATCCACTAATACAATAAGCGATTTACGCAGGGAAGCAAGGTATAAAAGGATATCATCGGCGTAAAGGGATACGCGATCCTCATACTCAGGGGTCCAACGGAGACCACGAATGGAAGGCTCCCACCGCAGCCACTCCGCCAGGGGCTCCAAGGCAAGCGCGAAGAGGAGCGGCGACAGCGGGCAGCCCTGCCGCGTACCCCTGCCCAGCTCAAACGGAGCCGACACTCTACCATTCACCGCCACCTGCGCCAGCGGCTCGGAATACAACAATTTCACCCAACCGATGAATCCCGGGCCAAACACAAACTTCGCCAGTGTCGCCCAAATATATGGCCACTCAAGCGTGTCAAACGCCATAGTGGCGTCCAAGGACGCCAAAATGGCCGGCTCTCGCATGAACGGGACCCGCGCGAGCACCCCATGCAAACGCCGCAGGTTGAGCGCAGTGTTGCGATGAGGGATAAAGCCGGATTGATCCTGGTGAATCAAATCGCACACCACGCCAACCAGCCGATTAGCCAACACCTTGGCGAGAATTTTGGGTTCCGCATTCAGTAGCGAAATGGGCCTGTAGGACGTGACCCGGTCCCGCGGCCTCCCCTCCTTATGAATAACCACGATAGTGGCCAGACGCTGGTCCCGCGGGAGGGAACCCGCAGAACGGGCCGCGAGGAACATAGCACGGAGATGTGGCGCCAGCGTATCCGGTCGCAGCTTGTACAGTTCGATGGGAAGACCATTAGGACCCGTGGCCTTGCCGGAAGCGACCGAACGTATGGCGAGGGCAATTTCCTCAGATGTTGGGGCGGCGTCCAACGACACTCTGTCCTCCTCCGAAAGGGAAGGCAACGCAATGTCCCTGAGCAAGGCATGGGAATCCTCCTCCGAGCGGGAAGATACCGGGGAATACACCCCACGGAAATATTCTGCAAAGCAATTAACAATTTCTCCCGGGTCAGTGACACACACACCATCCAGTTTCTCAATCGACGGGACAACTCGACTCGCTCTCTCCTTTTTATCCAGCCACGCAATCAATTTACCAGCCTTATCACCCACATCATACAGTCTCCCCTGTTGCTCTCTACTGAGGCCCCTGGCCGCCTCCGTGACGAGGGCCTTATAGGCCGCCTGATTGAGTCGGAGAACATGTAATTTGTCATCCGTCACCCCACATTCTAGATCACCCTCCAACTCGGTTATCTCAGTTTCAATACGGGTCACCTCCTCCTGCTCGCGCGTCCGGGAATGGGAAATAAGAGACAGGGCCTCCCCCCGGAGTACCGTCTTGAACGCCTCCCACAAAGAGACCGCTGAGGACACAGACCCCACATTATCCTCAAAATAGCGCTTAAGGGATTTGACCAACTCTGCGCGAATGGTGGGGTCACGCAGGTACCAGGGATTAATCGGGACCATCCTCCCCTCCCCCCTCGGGACAATGTCGAAGTGCAACAGGAGCGGGGAGTGGTCTGAAATGCCCCGCGCCAAATGGCGCACCTCCCCGACCCTCCCCGCATGCGCCGCTGGCATTCGGACATAATCTAGCCTCGAAAGACTGCCATGGGCCCCGGAATGAAAGGTGTACTGTATCTGCGTAGGGTGTTTCAAACGCCAGCAATCCACCAGCCCCAAGGTGTCCAAGAGGCCGGACAACCACGCTTGGGCACGGGGGAGATCCCTAGGGGGGTGACGGTCCTCAGTTCCGGAAACCACAGCGTTAAAATCCCCCCAACCACTAGAATCCCCTCCGGAAGACCAAGGAGGAGGGCCCCCAAATCCGCAAAAGTAGACGTCTGCAACCCTGGCGGGACATAAACAGAAACGAAAACAATCACTCTGCCCTCCATTCTACCCACCAGGACCGTGTAACGTCCCCTGTCATCATGGATCACCTCATCAACCTCCAACGGGAGCGAGGTCTTAGCCATAATGCCCACACCCCGTGAACCAGACGTGAAGCCCGAGTGGGCCAGAAGGCGGTAGCCCCGTCGATTCATGGCACGAAAGGAGTTTCCAATGAGGTGTGTCTCTTGCAGAAAAACTATATCCGGTGAAATTCGTTTTAGGAACTGCAGGACCACCCCTCGTTTTATCCTGTCCCCCAGTCCATTAACATTCCAGGACAAAAGACTCAGTCCCCTACCCCCCATCATAGTCGATAGCGATCAATCGTCCCCCAGAGAGCACTTTAGGAATAGCACAACAATACTCTTGCCTTGTGGTACAAATGAACAACACCCCACCCCAACCCAACCGCCCCAACAAAACTCCCCCCTCCCTGCACCCCTGCATGAGCCCAGACAGCCCCCCCAACTTGCAGTGTGCCTGTCGCCCCTATGTAGTTGAAGCTAGTAAGACCCCCTGGAGGAGGAAAGAGCACCCCCTCGAGACCCCGCACCACCTCCAGAAGAGGGGAGACAAAACACAACAGACAAAAGACCCTAAGCTTGGCCGAAAGTGGCAACAGCCGGAGTGAGCCCCCGCATCAGTACCTCAGACCCGGTCCGGTGGGCAGTCTCCTCCCGCTGCCCCCCCCCCCACCATCCCGACCATGACCCCCAGACAAAGTGTCCAGCCAGTCCCCGGCCGTTTCAGGACGGTCAAAAAAGTGAGTGCGACCATCAACCTCCACCCGCAGTCTGGCCGGGAAGAGCATGGCGTATTTTAAGTTCCTGTCTCGAAGCCGCCGCTTGACGCCCAGGAAACTCAGTCTCTGCTTCTGGACCGCTTGGGTAAAGTCAGGATAAAAGTTCACCTCCATGTTCTCCAGCTTAATCGGCCCTTGCAGTCTGGAAGCTTGCAAAATCGCATCCCTGTCCCGAAAGTTAAAAATACGGGCAATAAGAGGCCGCGGAGGGGCTCCGACCTTCGGTCTGCCCCCTGGAACTCTATGGGCCCTCTCCACGGCAAAGAATTTACTCAGACCTCGAGGCTGGAGATGGGTAGTGATCAGGTCCTCCACAAAGAGATCCGCCGCCGACTCCTCCCGTCCCTCAGGTACTCCGATGATACGGATATTATTCCTTCGGGCCCGGCTCTCGGAGTCCTCCAGGCGCCGATCCATGAGCGCACTTGCCTGACGGAGCCGGTGCACCTCCGTTTGAAGGGCCGCCACCTCAGTCGTGAGGCCCGACGCGTTGCGGGCCAAAGAGTCGACCCGGTCTTTAGTCTTAGAGAGATCAGCTCTCACAAGGTTGACATCAACGAGGACCGCGTCGATTTTGTGCGCTAAAGTGTCAAACTGCTGGCCCACTGAGGCCTTCATCTCAGCAATGGCACTCATGACGTCTTGCAGAGACAGGTCCGTAGGCAAATCCGGGGCATCCGGGGGGCAGTCAGAGGACTTGTGCGATCCGCCGGGAGACCCCTTCGGGAGGGTGTAGCGGTCCATGATGTTGGCCTGATGTGCGGTGCCACGCCGGGTAGACTTGGCCTTCGACCGGTCCCCATCCAGCTTCGCGGCCATCGTCGCGGGTCTCACACCCGCACCAGCCACGCAGTAGAGAGCAAGCAATCAAGGCCGCGAGCTCAGGGGGCCACCCCAGGACGGCAGAGCGGGCCACAGCAGGCAGGCAGGCAGGGTCTCCCAGCGAGGCCACCCCAACACAAGAGCGCCGTGATCCCACTTGCGATAACGGCAAGGAGGCACAAAAGTGAAAGTGAGAGTGTGGGGTACGCGACTCGCCAGGCCCGGCCCGCCGTTGTTGTTCACTTTGCCACTGGGTCGCCCCCAAACGCGAATCCGGGGTCAGGGGAGAAGTAGGCCGCAAACTTCAGTCGGTGCTCACTCCGTCATCCGAGGTCCGATTCGAAAACGGGAAACGGGTACCACCTCGGCTCAGGCTCACCGACACAGTCCCCTCAACTGGTGCAGGATGAAGACAGGATAAACGTAGGAGGTTGCGGAGGTCCTCGGGAGCCTCGCACCTACGCGGCCATGTTGGTTGCGCGCTAGGCTCCTCCTCAATATATCCAGCAATTTAAGAAACTTTGTAGTCCATCTTGACCTACTGTACTATCATTTATTAATTGTAGTCACAGGAGTTACTGAATCTATGTTAGGATTCATCTTGGGGATAATACGCAACTAAGGACCAAGCAAGTTAGCTGTGGGGTTTGTATAGTGTTTTTTTTTTTTTTTTTTTTTTTTTTTTTTTGAAACCGTTTATTGCAGTTTGAAAAAGTTACAGGTATGGGCCTACAACCACTCGGCCGGCCGCTAGAGTGACAAAAGCATATTGCATACATACAGTAAAAGTCTCTTGGCGGTGCAGATTAGCAAAGCAGGAGAAAGCAATGTTGCAGGCCGCATAGCTCCATGCCCACAATACGGTTCCCTTTTATCAAAACAAAACAACACACAAAACCACACCCGCAAGGCAACCCGCGATCCAAAGTGACAGCACGTGCTCCATAAGTGGGGGATCCCAACCAGCAGCAGCACTCTGAAGAGGGGAATGGGAGTAGATCAGGGACTGGGGAACCGCGTGCCCACGGCTGAGGGAGGGGGGCCATCTAGGGAGACGGAGCTGGCGAGGCAGCCGGTAGCAGTGGCGGCTCACAAATACCCCCGCGGTAGGCGTTCCAGGGGCCCCAGAGGTTTGTATAGTGTTAAAGTAAAACCCCTACTGCTAGTCACTTATTATATTTAACATCCAAAGATGATTGCGCAAGGAGGAACTAATACCTCGCATAAAACCTCTAAAGATTACATCTAGACTCGAAGGTTCATTTTTCAAAGTAGATTACTTGTTGCTGTCAAAACTACATATTATTCGAACCATATTCTTTATCGCTGACAAGAATGTTAAAAACAATAATTTTATAGAAAGTTAATATTGCAATAATCTTGATATCAAGATCTGGGGGAGAATAATTTCCATTAAATCTTCCCTACCAACTAAAAGTATTTATGTACTGGAAGTCCTAAAATCGCTCCTACAGGGTATTGCTTACCAGCACGCGCCAATCCGGCCTCTCTGCAACCAACAAACGAGTTCCGGGTTAGGATACAAGTTAGTATCTCTCCCGGAACCGCTTTTATATCCGTGACCGAAGATGAGTCGCGTGATGTATTTAACAATTAATACTATCAATGAAATGCCAAACCTAATTAGGATTTGTTAGAAGGTGGTTCTGACACTATGGGCCGCCCGGATATTTCGCTTTTTGAGCACCTAATTGTTGAGCTTTTACTGTGGGGGAGCCTCATAAGTTGGGACTCACCCACAGTGAACTCAGGATGTAAGAGACTGCATGGGGATTTTACTGGTGTTCCCCTGGCTTGACCAGGCCACTGCGCAGCAGCTGGAGTAAGGGACACCGGGCTGGTTACATGCAGACACGTGTGTACATGGAATAGGCTTTATAGGCTGGAAAGAAACATGCCAGGGAAAGTCAGTGTGTTTTACTGTGTTTTCACTTCATTATTCCCCTAAGGGAATGTGGGGCCCATGGCTAGATTAACTTCCGTTAGGCCTACAGATTCCAGACACGCACTTAAGTCCAATGTAGCGAATGTGAAAATAAGTATTCTGCAGAGTCCAAAGTCATATTTTTACTGCTTTTGGGTCATCCAGAACTGTCATATTTCTCTGAGCCAGCCATGACCAGACCCAGGCTGAGGGCTGACCTCAGCTGGATTGATTGATAACCTTTCTTCCACAAGCGAGGGCCTCCTCTCCACGAAGAGAAGATGGGTGGGGCTACAGGCCAATCCATCAACCGCTGTCGCTGGGTGCCAGGCACCAGGCTGCACCAAGGAGGGAAGGCAGCTTGTGGGGAAGGTGCTTCCGAGACATGTGGCAGAAACCCTGGACGACACCATTTTGAACAAGCTCAGAGGCTGGACAAGAAGGAGGGAGCAGGGGCAGGGACGTGATGTGTCGCTGATTGATAGGACCAACAGAGACTTTCTGCCAGCCCCCTACTCAACTTTTAAAAAGTGCTTGCACAGGAAGAGAAGGTCTCTCTGGGGTGTGGTCTGCTGAGGGTGAAGGTGCTGGAGCCTGGCGCAATGGGCAGTTGGAAGGAGAGACCCCCTGACTGCCCCCAGGACCCTATCAGCACCAGAAGAAGAGCCCAGGACTGGTGCACAGAAGCAGGGGTCTCTGCGCAGGGAGACGAGAGGCCACAGAGGAGAGCCAGGCGAAAGGCTGGCGCAGGGAGCCAGTGAAGACAGCACCCTGCTGAGTCTACCCTCTCAGAGACCCAGAGGGCAGAGGAGAGTGTTCCCAGTGGCTGGGGCTGGTAAAGAGGAGCATGAAGCGCCCCATAATGCCTCGCCAGGCATTTGGAAATCTGCCGTTTTGGTGCTTTGTGGCCCCCAGAAGAGGGGGTCACCCTCATGTGTGAAAAGGGGTGCAGGGGGCTGCAGGAGCACCGCAGTCTCCCCCAGCATAAGGAAGAACAGTCCACCCCTAAGTTTCACGGGGCATCTGAAAGAATAACCCCTCAAGGGCTCAGCCAGCCTTTAACACCTTCTAGGCTGGAACTTATGTTCTACAGCTGAGGGTGTACTATGAAGTGCATCATGGAGTGAAGGGCTGAGTTAGGGATGTCTGGAGAAGGGCATCCCTTGGAGGTGAAGTGGTGTAATTGCACCGAAATGCATTTACTATTGGTTATTTCTTTTTAGGTGGACTGAAAGTCACATGTGTAAAGTGAAGTACCTGTGTAAGGTGATGTTAAGCTAAATGGAGTTATGTTGCTGGACCTTCCTGCTAGGGGGTCTGGCTGTATTTACGTAATCCCATGCTTTTACCTGTGATTCCTTTTAAAGTGAAGAGGCGCACTGCAGGAGAAGTGTAGTTGTCAGGAGTACTTCTTTTGAAGGGACTGTAAGTCACATGTGTAAGGAGATGTCATAAGCCAAGTGGGGCTATGTTGCCAGACAGTCCTGCTAGGGTGTCTGGCTGTATATGCGCAATCCTGTGATTTCATCTGCGATGCCCTTAGGGGCTGTAATTGCAATGCATTCAAATGATCAACCAAGGTGATGAGTACTGTCATTCTAAAGTGTGCGTAAACATGGATTCTTGCAGCTGCGCTTAGGTGAAGACCCCAGACTGCTAGCCCTTAAGATATAGAGGTGCATACTTTATGGTCAGTAGGAGATGCTCAGTCAGGGTCATGTGTCACCCAGGCAGGTTTACCCCTTTTTAATGCATGTTGAGGTAATGGGGTGGGTCGCCACTGGGATGGTGCCAGTGCGCAGGGCCCTTGCTCCAGGTTATGTTCAACTAACTGCATTGGGGGCAAGTTGATGTGCATACATGGGAGTGATGGTACTAGACCCCACCACCCCTGCGGGAGGGGTGGAGATGTTATGCAATGTCACAAAGTAATTCCAACAGCTTATGTATATTTGTAAATTGGTGCATAGTATTGAGTGGTGTGTGTGTTTAATAAATGTACTCTTACTTTTATAAAGCAAAGTAATTTTTGGACATGGTTTCTCGAAACAAAATTATGAAATAATAAAATTAAAATAAGTTAAGTTTGTCTTTGTGAGCGAAACAGTGAAACAGTGGTATAGACAAATGGCGGCCATATTGGACCGGGAACTCGCTTGCCAAAGAAAAAAGTGTCCGTTTAGCGTACGAAATACTAATGCGTGTGTATGTTTGAGAAAACTAACTCACAATAGTTCATTCCTCACAGGGTCCCTCGGACCAACGTTTTAGAATGAAGATAAATATCCTTACCTATCTTTTTGGTTAAGAAAGTACCGAATGGCTGCCATTTTTGAACGGATATTGAGTGTTGTCCTAAGGCAGCAGTAGCGTCTTTTCTGACCGCAAAAAAATATATGTCAAATATATATATCAAATACTGGCCCCATATTCTTATTAGGTCACTCAGTCTGTGTGGCATCTATTTTCTGGTACGTAAGCTCCATTATATTAAAGATGTTTGCCTGAAGATTTGTGTTAAAAAAAAAAACTTCAGAGAATCGATTGTAAAGTGAGCACTGACAAAAGCTGCTGGAAAAAAATGGATGCAACAAAAGGGTTGCTTTGTTTTCCGAGAATTGCAGAGGACGTCGGTGAGAGTAAACAGTTTAGGCATTTTTTCTCAAGTTATCCAACAAGAAACAATTTGGTATGAGTGTTGGTTTAATAACCTCTGTAGATAGCCCTTATCGCCAGACACAATAAAAGTTCACCTGTGGTCGAATCCACACTCTGATTACGAATACGTTCTATGTACAGTATATCAGAGTCAATTTCGATGGGTATTCAAGCTCTTGTTTCTATCAGATGAATATGTAGGTCCCCGTTGTTCCAGGTGACAGTTATATCGCTTTCAAAGCACGTTTTTATGAATATAAAGTAATTGTTCCCTGAGTTATAATGGCCGCATCAAGGGGAAGATAGCGCAAGTACGGTCACTGGTAATGGACCAGTATTATAGTTGTTTTGGTCCACTAGTAACATGGTCAGAGTATCAACTAGTTACTAAACCATTTTGTTCAGCAAAACTCCTCGAACAACTTTGGTGGACATAACACTAGACGGCAATGCAGTTTGCATCTTGCGCACACTGTTGTGTATCCGCTTCTCCCTATTTCCTTCTGCTGGGAGTATATTGAGTAGAGCAGGCCAGTACCTTCCTTATTTAATGGGCTGGTTGGCCTTGTTGCAATTTGAACTCATAAACTACAGATCTCAGCAGAAAGCTTTCCACTCTGAGCTATCTTAGTGTCTGCAACCCAGCAACAGCATTATCCCACCCACTACAGCATTATAGCAGTGTGCACCACACTTTCTAGATTGCATTAATCCCTGTTATCTAGTGCTTTTATTCTATGCAGGCATGCCACACTAAACACAAGGCTAGTTCTGTCCCATTTATTAATACGTCTTTCCAATTCAACCGAGTTCTTAGTATTTTGGCAGATCTTGAGGTTCTGTGAGGTTTTACTGTACACTTGGAAATCTCTGCCGCATAGTGCCAGTGTTTGGTTCGGCACTAATTCATAAATTGCTGGCTGACTTTTAACAAAGTGAGCAAGAGCTGTGTGTTTGTTCTCACTTCTCCCCTCATCACATCGCCAAACTAATTTCTATGTAGGCGACCCACCCCATTACCTCAGGGCACTAGATTTTGTTCTGATCCTGTGCATTGAACTTTATCTTGTAGGGCTGTGACAACTTGAATTTGTTTTATTACAATCCTATCAGTTGTATGGTCGGATTATACATTTTACCAGAATAGTTTATTGGCATCAGAATGCTATAACTAGCACAACAGTTTTTGGTACTGGCTTATAAATGTATGTTAGTCCCTAATGGATTGGCACCCACCATAAACAAATACAATGCAGCCCATTAAGAAAAGAAAAACTCGTATTTTGTTTGAGTGTCCTAAGAGTGCATAATGCTCTCTGTGACTTGGTAACTTGGGCACATGTAATCTATGAATTAGTGTGACTGTCAAGATGGTGCCCAGGCGCAAATACTACAGCAGGCTTGATGCTTCACAAAACAAAAGTCCAAGACTTCTGGTTTTCATCTTTTGTATTGCTTAAAAGAGAGAGACTGTCCTGAGGCAACCAAATCCCACTGAAGACGAATACACAGATAAATTCTTTTGATTTTACCAAAACTATTTATGTAATATAATTGTCTATTGGGTCTTTAAACTAGCCCTTTTCATCCATTGGCCAGTAGTTGTGCCATTCACATTTTCCTGCAATATTGGGCTGGAGGTCAGCCCACCTCAGCCATTCGCTAACTTTACTGTGAGTGACGACACTCTACTCTTTCAAAAGAAGCTCATTTGGACACAGAATAATAGCGCCAAGGACTACTATGGGAATGTGTGCTTTTTGAATGTAAAAGCGTGTTTTTTTTTTTTGGCAGCTCCACCAACTTTGTGTTCTATGTGTTAGAAAAAGCCATGGCAAAACAAGTTTTGAGCAACACCAGACCACTAGGCTTTGCCAGTGCTGGTTTCATTTTGCACTTTGGTAGGTCCCAGCACTTGAAACAATGTATTTGTTTATGTAAAGCCCTTAATATTCCTTGAGCATCATATGCGACGCATGAAGGACTAACGTACAGAAGTCAAGGAAATGTTTGTGAATTGGTAAACACCCGCAACTGTGGTCCCTCAGCCAAAACACGCATGGAGTAGGTTACTCAGACGTTTTTAGGCTCGAGTCTGTGAGAACATGCGCTTGCGAGACACTGTAGTGTACAAAATAAGGCTTGAAGCTCACACATTGCTTGTCATTTGTTGGCTTTACATCACTCTTCTTTAAAGCCTCCTTAATTGGCCAGTGGTGTCCCAGCGTCACTTCCGATCATTGCTTTGGAGCAGGCTCAGGCTAATTCCTCCTCCTGACGTGATTCTGGTACTATTTCGTCCCCCGGCCTGCTCCATCCATAACCCTTTTTTTAGGTCTCGCCTGGCGTTAGCAGCGCGCATTCGCTGCTCTCGCCATGGCGAGGGCCTTTTGGAATCAATACGGATTCCAAGCATGCACGCGGTGGGACAGAAGATGTGCACGCAGGGACTGGATTTTACTGGCGGCGTGACACTCTGGGGACTTTTTTTTTCGCCGGCAGTAAAGCATCCAGTCCCCGCCTGCACATCGATGAAGCTGTTTCTCTCATCTCAAACTTCACTCACTCAAGCCTCTTCAGTGTCTCTGGTGCGTTAATTAGCCCAGGCGCCTGCTGCCCCTGGGCATTAATACCTGGCATTTAGAGGTGGGTTTTCAGCATTTAGGTAAAGTCCAGAGCTACCGAGCACTGTGGCCACCCTTTCCGATCTCTATGAGGGCATTACATGCAAACAACCCGGCGATCGGTGCCCAGTCAGGGCATGAGGTTTTATTTGTAAAAAAATATATATACATCCAAAACGGAAAAACGCACTGCATCCCTCCTCAGCTCCTTTTTGTCCTTCATACAGGACACCCCCTGTGATTGCGGTCTCCCGTCCATGCTCGGTCGCTGCGGCCTTCCTATCTTGCCACCAGAGGGCGCGTAAAGCCCTCCGTCTGCAAGCGTGGGGCTGTTTCTTTGATTTGATACAAACACACAATACAGATATCTGCGTGTGGCTGAGGACAGAAGCCTCCACAGCTCACAGTTGGCTCGAGTGAGCAAAAGGTGTCACTGACACAGGTCCCACTTCCTATATAGTAATTGAAAAGTTGGTGCTCCGAGGATCATGGTTTTGCGTCATTGATTCACCACAAAGTCCTGGAGTGTGAACTGGAACCCAAACAAGCAGACATTCCAATGTACATCATAGTGGAAAGTCCAACATGCCTAAGTGTAACTGACACGTGCGTTCGTAGTATTTCTGTGTTTTTTCTCCCCTACGACAACGAAATATGAGGGTGTCTCCTTCCCACCTGCAGAAGGGGGTCTAGGAACACCCAAATGACCCCCGCTCCTGCACCTTAAGAGTACACCTGACGTTCTCCTGCATTAACGCATCTCGTAAATACTACATGAATTCTGCAGTTCCACCCTCTGAAGAAAGCTACACCCCTCCAGCAGAGGCACAACCGACTCACAGTGTTATCTGCACACTTCACTTATTCTGTCTCATATGGAAGCACGTAATCGGCACCCTATCACCACTGCCCTTTCTTCCTCCCAGAGTGCAACAGATGTTGGAAAACATATGAGAGCAGAAACCCAATCTACGTGCGCGCGCTTTTTGTAATAAAAAGGGCGCCTAGTTTAAGCGGCACACCCTTCTTATGCAACCCTGTCTTTAGTTTACGGGTTTCAGTGCAAGTATGCTAGAGGGCTTATGGAAGCACCTTGTGCCATTACACAACTCTTAAGAAAACTAGTGTGCATTTCACATTCGCCGTGTAAGTGTCTCACAGAAAGGTACCTTACCACTCTAGATAGGACACCTGTTTCGGCTTCTTTTCAAGTCTGAGTGTCCTTGGGACGGATTGCTGCTTGGAGAACAGCTGCTGTGGTGCGAACATAAATTTGTTGGGATAGGAAAACAAAATGTCACGACAAAGATTCATTATTTCAAACTTTCTTAGATGCCGCTTAAGAACTGAATCTGGATGCGGTTGAACTGGAATTTACCGAAAGGAACATGTAGACATAAAATAGGGCACAGATCAGGCTCTGCCAATGTACATCTCTAGGCCAGGGATCATGTTGTGAGGAGGTTTGGTTGTAAAGCACAGGCTGGGGTGTGAGGGAATTCGGATGTAGGACACAGGTCAGGGTGGGAGGAAGTTTGGTTACAGGGAACAAGTCGAGTTATGAGGAAGTTCAGTTGTACAATACAGTCAGATATTTAAGTGGTCCGGGTCCTGCCGGTGCTCAGCACCGGCAGTTCTAAAAAGCAGGTTCTGAGACGGGCCTCTGTCGGGTTCTCCATTTTTGCCCTCACCCGCGGGGGCAAAAATATCTTCACTCTGCAGCAGTGCCACCCTTCACTGCCTTTGATGTAACGTCAAAGAGACTCATTATAGTTCTTTCACAGTTATCATTTTAGAACTGAGGCATTTTCAATATTACATACAAGGAAGCCATAGTTGTTGCTTATTTATCATATGCAATTGACAAAGCCAATAGTTCTTGCTTGTTGTAGGTTTCTCTAGCTATGGACAAAAATCTGTTCAGCTAAATTAAAACCAGTCCCCAAAAGTAAGTGCTGATTGTCCCCACTTGCAAATACTGGCTCAAAGTAAGCACTGACTAATGCCCTAGATTTAAGCATTTCATCTCGGTCTGTGGGCACTTTGTGTCCATTTCTCCTAACCTCTCCAATGCAGCAACTTTGACTGACAGCTTAAGCTCTCTTCAGCCAGTCCCAGCAAATAACTACTATACTGATGACACTACAAAGGTGAAACAAGGGCTGCTCTGGGACCTAAACCATCTTTCATAGCTTTCAACACCCGTCTGCACCTCACACAAGCCAGAGACCCACGCCTCGCTGTGCAGAGAACTGTGCAAAGAGGGTGTGCAGGTAACCGGGGGCAGGAGATGCTGGGAGGCTTTCAGTGCCACAGACAGCCTGCTGTGATGTGCTGTGGATGTGCTGGTTCTAGTGTCAGGAAGGGACGGGTATGATGTGTTCTCCATAATGGTAGAGTTAGTGGAACGGAGAGAAAGGAGTGATGTTTTCTGGATGTGGCAGTTCTAGCGCCATGGAGAACTGTGTGTGATGTGCTTGGTTGTGGCAGTTCTTGTGCCACAGGAGGTAGGCAGGTCACATGCGCTTCTTCTAGTGTGAAGGAGAGGGCCATTTGTGATTCATTATGGATGTAACCATTCTCAAGGAGATATGAGCTCTAAAGCTCTCTCTGCCTAGTGATATCAGCAGTGACACGCCATCCTTCTGTGTCAGATTGCTGCAAGAAGTAACACGCATTAAAATGCAATAGGTCTCGCCTTTCATTAAGTTAAAGCCATTTGCTTTGCTATACAATACCATTAGCAAAGCAAATGGCTTTAACGTAATCAAAGGCGAGACCTATTGCATTTTCAATGCTTGTTTCACTACTGGCGTGGTAATAGCATACTTTCACAACTGTGCCATGTCAGTGATTTCTTTATCACTTTTCTTGCTTGCTATTGGCTTCTCTATGGTGCAGGCTTCTTTATGTGTGGAGTGTGCCAACGATGAGTTTCTTCTTCTCTGCTTGAAAGAGAATTTTTTCGCCCAGTACACTTTTAAAACAAGGTGCAATTTTCATTTGAGAAGTACTTATGTTTCAGCTATGCACAATCTTGACAACTCATCTCGTGTTTCTATGTCAAGTTAGAAACACCTCACTACCTGGGTGGATGGCTGGACGCTTGTGGACGCATGGAGATGTCTATATCCTATTCACAAGGAGTACTCATTTGTTTCCCCAGTGCATGGTCTCCACACTAGAATCAATAGATTTCTCTGTTCTCGATCCAGTATCACGTAGGTCTGCCAAGTCACTTACCTAGCTAAAACCTTCTCAGACCACAACCCCCTAGAGCTTACACTAAACTGGGGTAATGTGCCCACCTGGAAGTTACATCCGCAACTACTAGAGGATGCTCCATTCTGACAGCACTTTCTAACACTATCACTAACTATCTAGCCGAAAATTGGAACACAGCCTCTTCTAACTTAATCGAATGGGATGCGCTCAAGGTGGTAGTACGTGGGGCAGCGATATGACAATTAGTTGGGGCTCGCCAGGAAACGCATCAACAATTACACAGAGTTGAGCAACGGATGACCATATTGGAACGGGAAGCGGTGACTGACCCTGATAAACAAAAGGAACTACAGACCGTCTGTATCGAACACGCTGAA